>NC_090763.1:61519240-61544240 GCF_036898095.1 Palaemon carinicauda
GAAAAAAAGCGAATACTTGGAAGAGGAAAAATAAAGATCTATCACGGAGAAAAAAAAAAAAAAAAAAAAAAAAAAAAAAAAAAAAAAAAAAAGAGAAGAAGAAGAAGAAGATGAAGAAGAAGAAGAAGAAGAAGGAAGGGCCAAGTATCAACGGGTGGCAGCGAAAGGTCAAAAGTTAGGACCAGGGAACAGCAGCCGAGGGCGTAAGATCCCGATTCAGCCGATACTTCCAAAATTAAGTTGCTGAAAGATTAAACAAGAGGATATTGGCCTCCCTTTCCTTCGTTTCATTTCACTCTGTCTCGGTGGGGATCCAAGGTAAAATGGGAGAAGCTATTATCTTGGACCTTTCTTTACTGCTCTTGGTTTTTTTTCACAGTATATTTATAAATAAATAAGCCACAGAGCCTGTTGTTTGGTTGTTTTACATAAGGTTAAAAAGACCGGATATATAATGGGGTACGCAAAGGTTTTATTAGCCTTTGTAAATATATCCCAATTATATATCTACGCCATTTTTTCGAATTTGAAAAATTATCAGGTACAACTAGAAAAGTACTCTAAGAGCAGACCTCCGCCATAGCAGCTTAATTCTCGAAACCAGCTGGCCTTTCCCAGATGGCAATTTAGGCTGAAGTCATATAGATTTCAGTCTGTGTGACAAAAATGTGAGATATTGGGGTTAAAGTTATGGTTAACTTGGTCGACCTTGACCTTGCCCTTCAAACTAGCACTTCCTAAATTGAATCACTTCCACGTCTTAACATAACAATCAATACCTAAAAGTTTTACTAATCTATGAGTAAAATTGTGACCAGGAAGTTGTTCACAAACCAACAGACAAACAGAGGCGGAAACATGACCTCCACCCAACATCGTTGGGAAAGGTAAAAATCCAAGTCGGATGAAAAAGTGAAAGGGGTGGGTTGTGAATGTTGTTGCAACCGACGTTATGAGACAGATGTAGGAGGCAATGGGTTACAATTGAGCCAGACAAGGATAAAATGAATATATATATATATATATATATATATATATATATATATATATATATATATATATATATATATATGCCCGGTCAAAAAAAAAATCAGCAAATTTTTATTTTTCCCAATCCTATTCCTTCCAATTCATCATGTTTAATTGATTATTAACTACTATTTTTTGAAGGATTAGAAATGAAACTAGGTAGTAGGTTAGCCAGGGCACCAGCTACTCGTTTAGATACTACCGCTAAAGAGTTAGGGGGACCTTTAACTGGCCAGACAGTCCGAAATTGGATCCTTCTCTCTGGTTACGGTTCTTTTCCCTTTGCCTACAAATACACCAAATAGTCTGGTTTGGCCACTTTCACAATGGTGGGAGACTTTAGTTTGCTCGCTCACAGCAAACCAACCTAGTAAGGGTGTCCCTGACTAGTACAGCTTCACTGATCATGGCAATACACAAACCATTACACCATGTTAAGGTGTTGGCATATTTTAAAAATGCATATGTATTAGTTCTTCAAGCTAAGTGACCTTTAAGAGAATTTTTCTATGAAATTCAAACACTGACCTTTAACCGAGTTCTCACAGATGACATCATTATTCTAAATGGTTAATGTATAACTCGGCTACGATGCCTGTCATATAATTAACTCAGTTAATCGTAAGTATTAATCGGAAAATATTCATAAGAATATTGTCACTGAAGAGGAAAACACATAATCGCTTTTCCAAAACGTATTGAATGCTGTTGCTATCTTTTTTTAATATATTGAAAGCTGCTGCTATCTTTTTTAAGTCTGAAAATATATTCAAAACTGTTGCTATCTTTTTTTAAGTCTGAAAATATATTGAAAACTGTTGCTATCTTTTTTTAAGTCTAAAAATATATTGAAAGCTGTTGCTATCTTTTTAAAGTCTGAAAATATATTGAAAGCTGTTGCTATCTGTTTTTTAACTCTGCAAATATACTGAAACCTGTTGCTATCTTTTTTTAAGTCTGAAAATATATTGAAAACTGTTGCTATCTTTTTTTAAGTCTAAAAATATATTGAAAGCTGTTGCTATCTTTTTAAAGTCTGAAAATATATTGAAAGCTGTTGCTATCTGTTTTTTAACTCTGCAAATATACTGAAACCTGTTGCTATCTTTTTTTAAGTCTAAAAATATATTGAAAGCTGTTGCTATCATTTTTTTAGCCTAAAAATATATTGAAAGCAGTTGCTATAGTTTTATAAGTCTGGAAATATATTGAAAGCTGTTGCTATCTGTTTTTTAAGTCTGAAAATATACTGAAAGCTGTTGCTATCTTTTTTTAAGTCTGAAAATATAATGAAAGCAGTTGCTATCGTTTTATAAGTCTGAAAATATATTGCAAGCTGTTGCTATCTGTTTTTTAAGTCTGCAAATATACTGAAAGCTGTTGCTATCTTTTTATAAGTCTGAAAATATATTGAAAGCTGTTGCTATCTGTTTTTTAAGTCTGCAAATATACTGAAAGCTGTTGCTATCTTTTTATAAGTCTGAAAATATATCGAAAGCTGTTGCTATCTGTTTTTTAAGTCTGCAAATATACTGAAAGCTGTTGCTATCTTTTTATAAGTCTGAAAATATATCGAAAGCTGTTGCTATCTGTTTTTTAAGTCTGCAAATATACTGAAAGCTGTTGCTATCTTTTTATAAGTCTGAAAAGATATTGAAAGCTGTTGCTATCTTTTTTAAGTCTGAAAATATATTGAAAGCTGTTGCTATCCTTTTTTATGTCTGAAAAGGTAATGAAAGCTGTTGCTATCCTTTTTTAAGTCTAAAAATATATTTAAAGCTGTTGCTATCTTTTTATAAGTCTGAAAATATATTGAAAGCTGTTGCTATCTGTTTTTTAAGTCTGCAAATATACTGAAAGTGTTGCTATCTTTTTATAAGTCTGAAAATATATTGAAAGCTGTTGCTATCTTTCTTTAAGCCTGAAAATATCTTGAAACCTGTTGCTATCGTTTTATAAGTCTGAAAATATATTGAAAGCTGTTGCTATCGTTTTATAAGTCTGAAAATATATTGAGAGCTGTTGCTGTCTTTTTATAAGTCTGGAAATATACTGAAAGCTGTTATCTTTTTTTAATATATTGAGAGCTGTTGCTATCTTTTTTAAGTCTGAAAAGATATTGAAAGCTGTTGCTATCTTTTTTAAGTCTGAAAATATATTGAAAGCTGTTGCTATCCTTTTTTATGTCTGAAAAGGTAATGAAAGCTGTTGCTATCCTTTTTTAAGTCTAAAAATATATTTAAAGCTGTTGCTTTCTTTTTTTTAAGTCTGAAAACATATTGATGGCTGTTGCTATCTGTTTTTTAAGTCTGAAAATATATTGAAAGCTGTTGCTATCTTTTTTTAAGTGTGAAAATATATTGAAAGCAGTTGCTATAGTTTTATAAGTCTGAAAATACATTGAAAACTGTTGTAATCTTTTTTTAAGTCTGAAAATATATTGAAAGCTGTTGATATCTTTTTTTAAGTCTAAAAATATATTGAGAGCTGTTGATATCTTTTTTTAAGTCTAAAAATATATTGAAAGCTGTTGATATCTTTTCTAAGTCTGAAAATAGATTGAAAGCTGTTGATATCTTTTTTAAGTCTGAAAATACATTGAAAGCTGTTCCTATCTTTTTTTAAGTCTGAAAATATATTGAAAGCTGTTGCTATCTTTTTTAAAGTCTGAATATATATTGAAACCAGTTGCTATCGTTTTGTAAGTCTGAAAATATATTGAAAGCTGTTGTTATCTTTTTTTAAGTCTGAAAATATATTGAAGGATGTTGATATATTTTTTTCAATTCTCAAAACATGTTGAAAGTCGTTGCCATCTGTTTTCAGGTCTCAAAATATATTGAAAGCTGTTGCTATCCTTTTTTATGTGTAAGTAAACGGGGAAATAAAATACAAAATAGGAGAGAACATGAAAATCAAAGAATTGTACAAATAAAAAATATAACGAAAGAAAGTGTAACAAAATTTTAATCCAAAAGAAAAGTATAAACCAGTTTAAATGAACTAGAATATAAAAAAAAATAAGTCAGGGAAAAAAATCACTGGAAATCACGCATCTTTTCAACTCGGATATTTAAGGCCTAAGGCTGTTATCATTAGGAACCAAACTCACCACAACTAGAGGGGCTAACGGAAAAATGGTCCTTTTGATACATATTACGAAGGATTAACATAGGAAAACCTTTGGGTAATTCGAAAGAAGTAAAAGAAGGCGGTAGTGGGCAAAAGGGGGAATTCTAGGGAAGGAGGGGGCGGTGCAAGGAAGGAATTGCAAGTAGAGAGATGAGAAATTAAATCATGTCCTATTCCCTTCAAGTGGTTGGCTCCAAAAGTAAGGAAATAATAGCAAGGGAGATAAGAAATGAAATTATATCCTATCCCCTTCAAGTGGGAGGCTCCAAAAGTAAGGAAGGAATTGCAAGAGAGATAAGAAATGAAATCATATCCTATCCCCTTCAAGTAGGTGGCTCCAAAAGTAAGGAAGGAATTGCAAGAGAGATAAGAAATGAAATCATGTCCTTGCCCCTTCAAGAGGGTGGCTCCAAAAGTAAGGAAGGATTTGCAAGAGAGATGAGGAATGAAATCATGTCCTATCCCCTTCAAGTGGGTGGCTACAAAAGTAAGGGAAGAATTGTAAGAGAGATAAGAAATAAAATCATATCCTATCCCCTTCAAGTAGGTGACTCCAAAAGTAAGGAAGGAATTGCAAGGGAGATGAGGAATGAAATCATGTCCTATCCCCTTCAAGTGGGAGGCTCCAAATGTAAGGAAGGAATTGCAAGAGAGATAAGAAATTAAATCATATCCTATCCCCTTCAAGACGGTGGCTCCAAAAGTAAGAAAGGAATTGCAAGAGAGATAAGAAATGAAATCATGTCCTATCCCCTTCAAGTGGGTGGCTCCAAAAGTAAGGAAGGAATTGCAAGAGAGATAAGAAATGAAATCATGTCATAGCCCCTTCAAGAGGGTGGCTCCAAAAGTAAGGAAGGAATTGTAAGGTAGATAAGAAATTAAATCATGTCCTATCCCCTTCAAGTGGGAGGCTCCAAAAGTAAGGAAAGAATTGTAAGAGAGATAAGAAATAAAATCATATCCTATCCCCTTCAAGATGGTGGCTCCAAAAGTAAGGAAAGAATTGTAAGGTAGATAAGAAATTAAATCATGTCCTATCCCCTTCAAGTGGGAGGCTCCAAAAGTAAGGAAAGAATTGCAAGAGAGATAAGAAATGAAATCATATCCTATCCCCTTCAAGATGGTGGCTCCAAAAGTAAGGAAGGAATTGCAAGAGAGATAAGAAATGAAATCATATCCTATCCCCTTCAAGACGGTGGCTCCAAAAGTAAGGAAGGAATTGCAAGAGAGATAAGAAATGAAATCATATCCTATCCCCTTCAAGACGGTGGCTCCAAAAGTAAGGAAGGAATTGCAAGAGAGATAAGAAATGAAATCATATCCTATCCCCTTCAAGTGGGTGGCTCCAAAAGTAAGGAAGGAATTGCAAGAGAGATAAGAAATGAAATCATATCCTATCCCCTTCAAGACGGTGGCTCCAAAAGTAAGGATGGAATTGTAAGGTAGATAAGAAATGAAATCATGTCCTATCCCCTTCAAGTGGGTGGCTCCAAAAGTAAGGAAGGAATTGCAAGAGATAAGAAATGAAATCATATCCCATCCCCTTCAAGACGGTGGCTCCAAAAGTAAGGAAGGAATTGTAAGGAAGATAAGAATTGAAATCATGTCCTATCCACTTCAAGTGGGTGGCTCCAAAAGTGAGGAAGGAATTGCAAGGGAGATATGAAATGAAATCATGTCCTATCCCCTTCAAGTGGGTAGCTCCAAAAGTAAAGAAGGAATTGCAAGGGAAATGTGAAATGAAATCATGTCCGATCCCCTTATAGTGGGTAGCTCCAAAAGTAAAGAAGGAATTGCAAGGGAAATGTGAAATGAAATCATGTCCGATCCCCTTAAAGTGGGTGGCTCCAAAAGTAAGGACGAAATTGCAAAGTAGATAAGAAACGAAATCATGTCCTATCCCTTTCAAGAGGGTGGCTCCAAAAGTAAGGATGGAATTGCAAGGGAGGTGAGAAATGAAATCGTGTCCTATCCACTTCAAGTGTGTGGCTCTAAAAGTAAGGTAGGAATTGCAAGGGAGATGAGAAATGAAATCATGGCCTACCCCCTTCAAGTAGGTAGCTCCAAAAGTAAGGAAGGAATTGTAAGGGAGATGAGAAATTAAATCATGTCCTATCCCCTCCAAAAGTAAGGAAGGAATTGCAAGGGAGACGAGAAATGAAATCATGTGCTATCCCCTTGAAGTGGGTGGCTCCAAAAAAGGAATTGCAAGGAGGATATGAAATGAAATCAATGTCCTAGCCCCTTCAAGAGGGTGGCTCCAAAAGTAAGGAAGGAATTACAAGGGAGATGAGGAATGAAATCATATCCTATCCCCTTCAAGTGGGTGGCTTTAAAAGTAAGGAAATAATAGCAAGGGAGATAAGAAATGAAATTATATCCTATCCCCTTCAAGTAGGTGACTCCAAAAGTAAGGAAGGAATTACAAGGGAGACGAAAAATTGAATCATGTCCTATCCCCTTCAAGTGGGTGGCTCCAAAAGTAAGGAAGGAATTGTAAGAGAGATAAGAAATGAAATCATGTCCTTGCCCCTTCAAAAGGGTGGCTCCAAAAGTAAGGAAGGAATTGCAAGAGAGATGAGGAATGAAATCATGTCCTATCCCCTTCAAGTGGGTGGCTCCAAAAGTAAGGAAAGAATTGTAAGAGAGATAAGAAATAAAATCATATCCTATCCCCTTCAAGTAGGTGACTCCAAAAGTAAGGAAGGAATTGCAAGGGAGATGAGGAATGAAATCATGTCCTATCCCCTTCAAGTGGGTGGCTCCAAAAGTAAGGAAAGAATTGCAAGAGAGATAAGAAATTAAATCATATCCTATCCCCTTCAAGACGGTGGCTCCAAAAGTAAGAAAGGAATTGCAAGAGAGATAAGAAATGAAATCATGTCCTATCCCCTTCAAGTGGGTGGCTTCAAAAGTAAAGAAGGAATTGCAAGAGAGATAAGAAATGAAATCATGTCATAGCCCCTTCAAGAGGGTGGCTCCAAAAGTAAGGAAGGAATTGCAATGGAGATAAGGAATGAAATCATGTCCTATCCCTTTCAAGCGGGTGGCTCCAAAAGTAAGGAAAGAATTGTAAGAGAGATAAGAAATAAAATCATATCCTATCCCCTTCAAGTAGGTGACTCCAAAAGTAAGGAAGGAATTGCAAGAGAGATAAGAAATGAAATCATATCCTATCCCCTTCAAGTAGGTGGCTCCAAAAGTAAGGAAGGAATTGCAAGAGAGATAAGAAATGAAATCATATCCTATCCCCTTCAAGTGGGAGGCTCCAAAAGTAAGGAAGGAATTGCAAGAGATATAAGAAATGAAATCATATCCTATCCCCTTCAAGTGGGTGGCTCCAAAAGTAAGGAAGGAATTGCAAGAGAGATAAGAAATGAAATCATATCCTATCCCCTTCAAGACGGTGGCTCCAAAAGTAAGGATGGAATTGTAAGGGAGATAAGAAATGAAATCATGTCCTATCCCCTTCAAGTGGGTGGCTCCAAAAGTAAGGAAGGAATTGCAAGAGAGATAAGAAATGAAATCATATCCTATCCCCTTCAAGACGGTGGCTCCAAAAGTAAGGAAGGAATTGTAAGGGAAATAAGAAATGAAATCATGTCCTATCCACTTCAAGTGGGTGGCTCCAAAAGTGAGGAAGGAATTGCAAGGGAGATGAGAAATGAAATCATGTCCAGTCCCATTCAAGTGGGTGGCTCCAAAAGTAAGGAAGGAATTACAAGGGAGATATGAAATGATATCATGTCCTATCCCCTTCAAGTGGGTAGCTCCAAAAGTAAAGAAGGAATTGCAAGGGAAATGTGAAATGAAATCATGTCCGATCCCCTTATAGTGGGTAGCTCCAAAAGTAAAGAAGGAATTGCAAGGGAAATGTGAAATGAAATCATGTCCGATCCCCTTAAAGTGGGTGGCTCCAAAAGTAAGGACGAAATTGCAAAGTAGATAAGAAACGAAATCATGTCCTATCCCTTTCAAGAGGGTGGCTCCAAAAGTAAGGATGGAATTGCAAGGGAGGTGAGAAATGAAATCGTGTCCTATCCACTTCAAGTGTGTGGCTCTAAAAGTAAGGTAGGAATTGCAAGGGAGATGAGAAATGAAATCATGGCCTACCCCCTTCAAGTAGGTAGCTCCAAAAGTAAGGAAGGAATTGTAAGGGAGATGAGAAATTAAATCATGTCCTATCCCCTCCAAAAGTAAGGAAGGAATTGCAAGGGAGACGAGAAATGAAATCATGTGCTATCCCCTTGAAGTGGGTGGCTCCAAAAAAGGAATTGCAAGGAGGATATGAAATGAAATCAATGTCCTAGCCCCTTCAAGAGGGTGGCTCCAAAAGTAAGGAAGGAATTACAAGGGAGATGAGGAATGAAATCATATCCTATCCCCTTCAAGTGGGTGGCTTTAAAAGTAAGGAAATAATAGCAAGGGAGATAAGAAATGAAATTATATCCTATCCCCTTCAAGTAGGTGACTCCAAAAGTAAGGAAGGAATTACAAGGGAGACGAAAAATTGAATCATGTCCTATCCCCTTCAAGTGGGTGGCTCCAAAAGTAAGGAAGGAATTGTAAGAGAGATAAGAAATGATATCATGTCCTTGCCCCTTCAAAAGGGTGGCTCCAAAAGTAAGGAAGGAATTGCAAGAGAGATGAGGAATGAAATCATGTCCTATCCCCTTCAAGTGGGTGGCTCCAAAAGTAAGGAAAGAATTGTAAGAGAGATAAGAAATAAAATCATATCCTATCCCCTTCAAGTAGGTGACTCCAAAAGTAAGGAAGGAATTGCAAGGGAGATGAGGAATGAAATCATGTCCTATCCCCTTCAAGTGGGTGGCTCCAAAAGTAAGGAAAGAATTGCAAGAGAGATAAGAAATTAAATCATATCCTATCCCCTTCAAGACGGTGGCTCCAAAAGTAAGAAAGGAATTGCAAGAGAGATAAGAAATGAAATCATGTCCTATCCCCTTCAAGTGGGTGGCTCCAAAAGTAAAGAAGGAATTGCAAGAGAGATAAGAAATGAAATCATGTCATAGCCCCTTCAAGAGGGTGGCTCCAAAAGTAAGGAAGGAATTGCAATGGAGATAAGGAATGAAATCATGTCCTATCCCTTTCAAGCGGGTGGCTCCAAAAGTAAGGAAAGAATTGTAAGAGAGATAAGAAATAAAATCATATCCTATCCCCTTCAAGTAGGTGACTCCAAAAGTAAGGAAGGAATTGCAAGAGAGATAAGAAATGAAATCATATCCTATCCCCTTCAAGTAGGTGGCTCCAAAAGTAAGGAAGGAATTGCAAGAGAGATAAGAAATGAAATCATATCCTATCCCCTTCAAGTGGGAGGCTCCAAAAGTAAGGAAGGAATTGCAAGAGAGATAAGAAATGAAATCATATCCTATCCCCTTCAAGTGGGTGGCTCCAAAAGTAAGGAAGGAATTGCAAGAGAGATAAGAAATGAAATCATATCCTATCCCCTTCAAGACGGTGGCTCCAAAAGTAAGGATGGAATTGTAAGGGAGATAAGAAATGAAATCATGTCCTATCCCCTTCAAGTGGGTGGCTCCAAAAGTAAGGAAGGAATTGCAAGAGAGATAAGAAATGAAATCATATCCTATCCCCTTCAAGACGGTGGCTCCAAAAGTAAGGAAGGAATTGTAAGGGAAATAAGAAATGAAATCATGTCCTAT
Source organism: Palaemon carinicauda (assembly GCF_036898095.1). NCBI lineage: Eukaryota > Metazoa > Arthropoda > Malacostraca > Decapoda > Palaemonidae > Palaemon > Palaemon carinicauda. Next base: position 61,529,080 of record NC_090763.1, read on the forward strand.
CCACTTCAAGTGGGTGGCTCCAAAAGTGAGGAAGGAATTGCAAGGGAGATGAGAAATGAAATCATGTCCAGTCCCATTCAAGTGGGTGGCTCCAAAAGTAAGGAAGGAATTACAAGGGAGATATGAAATGATATCATGTCCTATCCCCTTCAAGTGGGTAGCTCCAAAAGTAAAGAAGGAATTGCAAGGGAAATGTGAAATGAAATCATGTCCGATCCCCTTAAAGTGGGTGGCTCCAAAAGTAAGGACGAAATTGCAAAGTAGATAAGAAACGAAATCATGTCCTATCCCTTTCAAGAGGGTGGCTCCAAAAGTAAGGATGGAGTTGCAAGGGAGGTGAGAAATGAAATCGTGTCTTATCCACTTCAAGTGGGTGGCTCCAAAAGTAAGGAAGGAATTGCAAGAGAGATAAGAAATGAAATCATATCCTATCCCCTTCAAGTGGGTGGCTCCAAAAGTAAGGAAGGAATTGCAAGAGAGATAAGAAATGAAATCATATCCTATCCCCTTCAAGTAGGTGGCTCCAAAAGTAAGGAAGGAATTGTAAGAGAGATAAGAAATGAAATCATATCCTATCCCCTTCAAGACGGTGGCTCCAAAAGTAAGGAAGGAATTGTAAGGGAAATAAGAAATGAAATCATGTCCTATCCCCTTCAAGTGGGTGGCTCCAAAAGTAAGGAAGGAATTGCAAGAGAGATAAGAAATGAAATCATATCCTATCCCCTTCAAGACGGTGGCTCCAAAAGTAAGGAAGGAATTGTAAGGGAAATAAGAAATGAAATCATGTCCTATCCACTTCAAGTGGGTGGCTCCAAAAGTGAGGAAGGAATTGCAAGGGAGATGAGAAATGAAATCATGTCCAGTCCCATTAAAGTGGGTGGCTCCAAAAGTAAGGAAGGAATTACAAGGGAGATATGAAATGATATCATGTCCTATCCCCTTCAAGTGGGTAGCTCCAAAAGTAAAGAAGGAATTGCAAGGGAAATGTGAAATGAAATCATGTCCGATCCCCTTAAAGTGGGTGGCTCCAAAAGTAAGGACGAAATTGCAAAGTAGATAAGAAACGAAATCATGTCCTATCCCTTTCAAGAGGGTGGCTCCAAAAGTAAGGATGGAGTTGCAAGGGAGGTGAGAAATGAAATCGTGTCTTATCCACTTCAAGTGTGTGGCTCCAAAAGTAAGGATGGAATTGCAAGGGAGGTGAGAAATGAAATCGTGTCTTATCCACTTCAAGTGGGTGGCTCCAAAAGTAAGGAAGGAATTGCAAGAGAGATAAGAAATGAAATCATATCCTATCCCCTTCAAGTAGGTGGCTCCAAAAGTAAGGAAGGAATTGTAAGAGAGATAAGAAATGAAATCATGTCCTATCCCCTTCAAGTGGGAGGCTCCAAAAGTAAGGAAGGAATTGCAAGAGATAAGAAATGAAATCATATCCTATCCCCTTCAAGTAGGTGGCTCCAAAAGTAAGGAAGGAATTGTAAGAGAGATAAGAAATGAAATCATGTCCTATCCCCTTCAAGTGGGAGGCTCCAAAAGTAAGGAAGGAATTGCAAGAGAGATAAGAAATGAAATCATATCCTATCCCCTTCAAGTGGGTGGCTCCAAAAGTAAGGAAGGAATTGCAAGAGAGATAAGAAATGAAATCATATCCTATCCCCTTCAAGACAGTGGCTCCAAAAGTAAGGATGGAATTGTAAGGTAGATAAGAAATGAAATCATGTCCTATCCCCTTCAAGTGGGTGGCTCCAAAAGTAAGGAAGGAATTGCAAATGAGATAAGAAATGAAATCATATCCTATCCCCTTCAAGACGGTGGCTCCAAAAGTAAGGAAGGAATTGTAAGAGAGATAAGAAATGAAATCATGTCCTAGCCCCTTCAAGAGGGTGGCTCCAAAAGTAAGGAAGGAATTACAAGGGAGATGAGGAATGAAATCATATCCTATCCCCTTCAAGTGGGTGGCTTCAAAAGTAAGGAAGGAATTGCAAGGGAGATGAGAAATGAAATCATGTGCTATCCCCTTGAAATGGGTGGCTCCAATAAGGAATTGCAAGGGAGATATGAAATGAAATCATGTCCTATCCCCTTCAAGTGGGTGGATCCAGAAGTAAGGAAGGAATTGCAAGGGAGATGAGAAAAGAAATCAAGTCCTATCCCTTTCAAGTGAGTGGCTCCAATAATTATATATATATATATATATATATATATATATATATATATATATATATATATACCTGTATATATAAAATAATAATAACAATGATAATAATAATAATACTTATAATAAAGAGCAAGTGCCTACATACATATATATATATATATATATATATATATATATATATATATATATATATATATATATTATATATATATATATGCATATATATATAAAATTTCCGGTCACGCCAGCAGCATTGACAGACGTATAGATACTCCGTCTCCCCAAGTCCCTCGGGTAGGGGGGGAGAGGAGTAGTAATACCCCAGTGAGAGAGGTGGGGAAGTTGAGTAAATCTGTCTGATAATATCTGACTAAACATTAGGCCGTCATTTTTCGCGGGTTGCATACAGTGTTTGCGTGTGTGTGTTTCATAATTAAATCTTGTCTCATAACATAAGAGGCCAACAACATTATACAGTGCTCTCTCCGAAATTTCTCAATATTGAGTTTTAAAGTACCCAAAGCTTTAAACTGTTATTCTGGCATTAATTACGATTTCTTCTGCAAAAGCACCTTATCAATAGGCCTCCTAAAGCATGATATAACCATAACTAAATAAAACACTTTTGAAACTTCCAAAGATTTATGAAATGTTTTCCGGAATTTTAGAAAAAAAAAACTTCGTCAAGAGAACTTTATAAACATGTTATCTCATAAACAAAATAACATAAAATGAAGATCTAATCCCTTCACAATTCCAAATGTTATTTCCCTAAATCCCCTACCGACTAATTAAGGCGGAGAATAGACAAAAAAAAAGTACATTGCTGTTCCATTAGCCTTGAATTAAGACTGATCTCTCTTACAAAAGTAACCTGTAACCTTTGCAAGATCGGATTTCCTGAAAAAAAAACGCGAGTTTCTCTTTCTCTGGACGTCATACCTTTTCACAGCCGAATGGGAACTTCTAAAGGAATAATAAAAATAGATTATTTCACCTTTCCTGAAATTTGTTTATCTTTTCAGAAATGGGTGGTGAACATCTCCCCTATATAGTAAAGAGTTTGTGCCTTACATGAAGGAAATATATATATATATATATATATATATATATATATATATATATATATATATATACACATTGAGAGAGAAAGAGAGAGAGAGAGAGAGAGAGAGAGATAATATATATATATATATATATATATATATATATATATTGAGAGAGAGACAGAGAGAGAGAGAGAGAGAGAGAGAGAGAGAGAGATATATATATATATATATATATATATATATATATATATATATATATATGTATATATATATATATATATATATATATATATATATATATATATATATATATATATATATAAATATTTCCTTCATGTCACGCTCAGGAGGTGGACAAAGTAGTCATACCCTGGTGAGAGGGGGCTATCCCGAGAGGTACATTCGGAAACGTCACTCTCCCACAAATAGCCGAAACAGTGGGTTGTAGTTGGGAAAAGGGTAGGGGGTGGGAAAGGTTGTGTGACGGGCCGAGAGAGGGTTGTGAACTCAAAGGCAGGATGCAATCAACTGAGTTGTTTAATAAGGAACACTCTCCTTTATATACAAAACCTCAAGGCAACAGGACATAACATGTTCGAGAGACAGACAATGTTACAGAGCAAAACCAGAGACATGATCATTCAGGTTCTTTTTAGTGCGAGGGAAGAGCACAGATATAAGCATAATATCTACAAAATAATTATGTACAATTGTGTGACACACGGTTGGTACAGTTGAATCTGTTTGTGTATGCGCATATCTATCTAAACATTTAGCCGTCATTTTTGACAGGTAGCGTACACTACTTTTATATATTCTACAATCCATTTATCTGTTTATGCACCTTACCTCAAAAAGGGCTTGAAAACAACAACACAAACATGAATGAGATTTAATAGTATTAATCGCATAATGATGTTTAAAGTCCATAGTTTGACGTGGTGAATGTATTGGAAAGGAATAAGGTTATGAGGTACAGCCGTAAGGTTTTAATTTCGAAAATGGCTCCCATCGATTTCTTACTTTTCTATGGTGACTTTTGAAGTTTCCCAATAACTTTTTCCAGCAATTTCAAAAGGGTGATATGATCAAGACACAAGACAGATAGACAGACAGACAGCCGGATGATTCAAGTTGCCTCCCTAAATGTATTTTGGCCAATATGTTTTAGGTTTAACCAAGATTTCGCATCCATTTCCAATTCCAAACGTGCCTGATGGTGCACGATTTATTCAATACTAAAACAACGTTGAACGTTGCCTTTCACATTTACAGCTCTTCTATCCTTTGAAAGGAATAATAATAATAATAATAATAATAATAATAATAATAATAATAATCTATATCTTCTTAAAATGGTAGTTCTGTAATTCTCAGACGAGGGGAAACGCAGTTTAATGAGGAACTGTAGTGCAAGCACAAATTGAAACATCATCTTCATCCAATCACCTTTATTTCAACGTTTCGGACAATTTGTCCATCATCAGGTTCTGTAAAGTTAAAAACATACATTGATACAAATAATAAAAAACATTGGTAAAATACATGAGAAAAATAAGATAATTTAAAATTATAAATAGTACTTAAAACACTTTTCTGCTGAAAGCAGAGTTATCTAGGTTTAGTTTTGGTTTAATTTTTTCTATGTAAAATGTTTCTAATAATCTCAGCTCGGTCTCAAATCGAGCTTTACATATAATGCTAAAATCAAGATGATTAAAATTGGTGTTACACACTCCGTGGCAATGATCTCTTATAGAGGAATGAGAAGGCTTACCCAGCGGTAGAAGGGTCCTTGAACTAATGCCTCTATGTTCAAAGGTTCTGGTAGACAACAGTTTTGTCGAACTACCTACATATTCCGAACTACACTTCGGACACACAAATTTATATACAACCATAGAACATAGTTCGCTAGATAACGACTCCTTGGACTTGAGCAAATTGCCTATCTTAAAATTATTGAAAAATACCATTCTAATATTTATATTTTTGAAGTAGGTTTTCGTTATGTGCTTAATTTTCCTTTCTATTATAGTATTAATTTTGTTCGATATGTAAGGAAATCGAAAATATATAATGTCTTTTACTTCACAAATTTGGGTATCAACATTATTGATTTTGTTAAGAAAAATTTGTACTTTTTTGTAAAATAAATTATCCTGGTAACCATTGTTGTTGAAAAATTCCTTTAAAAATGTAATTTCTTTATGAAAGTTAAAATAATTTGATGAAAGTTTATATGCTCTATTAATGAGAGTATTAATACTGTTCATTTTGTATCTTAAATTACACTCACTTAAAAAATTTAAACCAAGACCAGTAAAAGTGGGCTTTCTATAAACTTCCATATGCATTTCAAGGTCAGAAGTTTTAGTTACTAATACGTCCAAAAAGGGCATTTTACCTTCGTTTTCTTCTTCCATGGTGAACTTGATATTACTGTGTTGAGAATTTAAATAATTAAAAAACTTGATTGCGTCATTTTTTTGCTTAAAAATAATAAATGTGTCATCCACATACCTTCTATATAACACAGGCTTAAAACTTAAAGGACAATTTTCCAACCATTCAGTCTCGTGAAAACATAAGAAAATATTGGCCAAAGTTGCCGAAATAGGATTCCCCATAGCTAGTCCATCTTTTTGTTTGTAATACTCTTTGTTAAGAATAAAAAATGAATCTTGAACAATAATGTTAAATATATCAATAAATTTAGATTTACTCAGGTTTCTAAAGTTGTTATTATCCTTGTACATTTTATTTGCTACGATTTCAATAACTTCTTTTGTGGGGATATTTGTATATAAGCTTTCGATGTCAAAGCTTGCCATATAATAATTATTTTTTAGTCTAAAATTTTTTATAGTATCAAAAAATGCATATGAATTTTCCAAGGTATATTCATTCTTTGCCCATTCTTCTATATTAGGAATCATAAATTTTGCTAAACTAAAATTTGGTGTATTGATTGACGATAGCACTGGTCTTAAAGGAATATTCTCTTTATGTATTTTTGGCAAACCATATAAGATACCAGGATTGCGACCAGAAGCATACAAATGTTTATACTCTTCATCTGTTATATGTTTACCTTTTTTTAAGATAACTTAGTAGTCTGTTAACCTTGTCTTCTAGCAGAAGAGTATTTTTGAAAGGGTCTTTTTTACTTTTTTCAAATTGCAATGGATTGTTAAGAATATTCATCATTTTCTCTACATAATCACTTTTATTCATGATGGTAATACCTTTCCCTTTGTCTGGTTTAGAAAATATAATGTCTTTGTTTTCACTTAGATTTCTTAGTATTTTTATGTCATTTTGATCAAACAATGGTACCTGGATTTCTTTCTTGTATTCTTCTAATATATTACTGAATAGGTCTTGCATTTCTTTATAGACAGCTTCTTTATCAGAACAGTTGTCGTTGTTTAGTCTGTTTACTTTATTTGCAAATATTTCCATACTTACTTTCATTTTAATATGATCGAGTTTTTGTTTGAGGCAATGGTCAAGTCCAAAGGATAATAGGTATTTTTCTCTTTTAATGGCAATAAAGTCGTGTACAACCTCTCTAACTACCAACTAAAAAAAAGAGAAAAATACCTATTATCCTTTGGACTTGACCATTGCCTCAAACAAAAACTCGATCATATTAAAATGAAAGTAAGTATGGAAATATTTGCAAATAAAGTAAACAGACTAAACAACGACAACTGTTCTGATAAAGAAGCTGTCTATAAAGAAATGCAAGACCTATTCAGTAATATATTAGAAGAATACAAGAAAGAAATCCAGGTACCATTGTTTGATCAAAATGACATAAAAATACTAAGAAATCTAAGTGAAAACAAAGACATTATATTTTCTAAACCAGACAAAGGGAAAGGTATTACCATCATGAATAAAAGTGATTATGTAGAGAAAATGATGAATATTCTTAACAATCCATTGCAATTTGAAAAAAGTAAAAAAGACCCTTTCAAAAATACTCTTCTGCTAGAAGACAAGGTTAACAGACTACTAAGTTATCTTAAAAAAAGGTAAACATATAACAGATGAAGAGTATAAACATTTGTATGCTTCTGGTCGCAATCCTGGTATCTTATATGGTTTGCCAAAAATACATAAAGAGAATATTCCTTTAAGACCAGTGCTATCGTCAATCAATACACCAAATTTTAGTTTAGCAAAATTTATGATTCCTAATATAGAAGAATGGGCAAAGAATGAATATACCTTGGAAAATTCATATGCATTTTTTGATACTATAAAAAATTTTAGACTAAAAAATAATTATTATATGGCAAGCTTTGACATCGAAAGCTTATATACAAATATCCCCACAAAAGAAGTTATTGAAATCGTAGCAAATAAAATGTACAAGGATAATAACAACTTTAGAAACCTGAGTAAATCTAAATTTATTGATATATTTAACATTATTGTTCAAGATTCATTTTTTATTCTTAACAAAGAGTATTACAAACAAAAAGATGGACTAGCTATGGGGAATCCTATTTCGGCAACTTTGGCCAATATTTTCTTATGTTTTCACGAGACTGAATGGTTGGAAAATTGTCCTTTAAGTTTTAAGCCTGTGTTGTATAGAAGGTATGTGGATGACACATTTATTATTTTTAAGCAAAAAAATGACGCAATCAAGTTTTTTAATTATTTAAATTCTCAACACAGTAATATCAAGTTCACCATGGAAGAAGAAAACGAAGGTAAAATGCCCTTTTTGGACGTATTAGTAACTAAAACTTCTGACCTTGAAATGCATATGGAAGTTTATAGAAAGCCCACTTTTACTGGTCTTGGTTTAAATTTTTTAAGTGAGTGTAATTTAAGATACAAAATGAACAGTATTAATACTCTCATTAATAGAGCATATAAACTTTCATCAAATTATTTTAACTTTCATAAAGAAATTACATTTTTAAAGGAATTTTTCAACAACAATGGTTACCAGGATAATTTATTTTACAAAAAAGTACAAATTTTTCTTAACAAAATCAATAATGTTGATACCCAAATTTGTGAAGTAAAAGACATTATATATTTTCGATTTCCTTACATATCGAACAAAATTAATACTATAATAGAAAGGAAAATTAAGCACATAACGAAAACCTACTTCAAAAATATAAATATTAGAATGGTATTTTTCAATAATTTTAAGATAGGCAATTTGCTCAAGTCCAAGGAGTCGTTATCTAGCGAACTATGTTCTATGGTTGTATATAAATTTGTGTGTCCGAAGTGTAGTTCGGAATATGTAGGTAGTTCGACAAAACTGTTGTCTACCAGAACCTTTGAACATAGAGGCATTAGTTCAAGGACCCTTCTACCGCTGGGTAAGCCTTCTCATTCCTCTATAAGAGATCATTGCCACGGAGTGTGTAACACCAATTTTAATCATCTTGATTTTAGCATTATATGTAAAGCTCGATTTGAGACCGAGCTGAGATTATTAGAAACATTTTACATAGAAAAAATTAAACCAAAACTAAACCTAGATAACTCTGCTTTCAGCAGAAAAGTGTTTTAAGTACTATTTATAATTTTAAATTATCTTATTTTTCTCATGTATTTTACCAATGTTTTTTATTATTTGTATCAATGTATGTTTTTAACTTTACAGAACCTGATGATGGACAAATTGTCCGAAACGTTGAAATAAAGGTGATTGGATGAAGATGATGTTTCAATTTGTGCTTGCACTACAGTTCCTTAATAATCTATATTATTATTATCTATATCTATATTTATTTAATGTGTCACGCTTTAAAGAAAAAGGAAATAATCTCAAGGTATACTCTTACAAATTCACATTAGACTTTGATTACTTAACCAAAGTATATCTTATATAGTTTTCCCAATTTTGTCTTTAGCACCCGACTCTTTTTTTAAATATTAAACAAAAAATTGAGTTCTATCAATTTCCATAACCTAGATTATAAAATCAATCTCGGGACTTTTTATTCAAACATGTATAGGTTAGGAACAAGATAATTAGTATTGAAAATATAATTTCGTGTAATTTACACTGGTTCCCCTAATAATAATAATAATAATAATAATAATAATAATAATAATAATAATAATAATAATAATAATAATAATAATAATAATAATAATAAGCTTTCTGGGAAAGTGTTTATAGAGAAATATTTTCATGAACATAATTAGAACTTCAGAAAAGATAACAGCTTGACACTTAAAAAGTTATTTTAGAGTAGATGGATGAACAAGCTGACGATTACAAAAAGACTGGTTTGAGTTAGACCTCATCATTCATTTTCTGGTTGAAGCAATAGTTGGAACAGATTGTTTTTTTTTTTTTTTTACTACAGTAGAAAGGAACGGGTGAAAATGTGATGATGAAAACGACTTAGACCACTAAGTTTGCTATTTGAGTTTCGCATATACAGATAAGTGAGTAAAAAAAAAACCTGGCAATGGCCAAAAATGCTAAAGTGGAATGGGTACATGAGGAGCATGTACAATTCGAGGATGCGAGTCTTGCAGTCAGCGCATGCGTAGTGAAGGACACTAAAGACAGAATACGATGGCAAATCTAAGAAAGTAAACAATCTGGTCATTTCCAACGTAGATGGATAGAAAGAGAGGTCAAATGCAACACAGAGATGATGAAGGGAGTGTTTTAGAGATTTGTTGGATATAGCCTATTAGCAACGTCCCTGCCTGCCGATATGTTGGACGGGGGTTCATGGAAAACTCAAGCTCGATAGTTTCTTATAGTGTCTGTAGGCTAGGGATGAGGGGTTTAGGAAAGACTATAGGTCTACCTGCTGAGTCATCAGTAACCATTGCCTGGCCCTTCCTGGTTCTAGGTTTCGTGGAGAGAGGCTTGGACGCTGATCATATGTATATACGGTCAGTCTCTACGGCATTGCCCTAGAGCATTGTCACTATCCCTTGCCTCTACAATTCATGAACAACCTTTAAATCTTTAAAGGGATAGAAGAGAGGCAGACATGACTGATGCAATAGTGAAGGGGTTGTTGGAAACTTTTAAAATGCTTGTGATAGTTCATGATGCAGAGTAAAGTTCTGGTAACATGGCTACATACAAGGCAGAGGGAAGTAATCATTTTAGACGACACAAATGGAATGAAAGGATTTACTGTAATTGATCTTCGACTACATTTTTGTCCAGAAACTCTTATATAATTATTTTTTTTTGTGACTAAAAATTTAAATGAAGAACTGTACATTCGCTTTACTTCATTTACGTTATGTTTGTCGTTTGCAAATACTCCTGATGTGTCTGATAATTATTTTATGGTTTTTTTTTTCTTTTTTTTTGTAAAAAAGTTCCAAGAAAAATACTTAAGTTCAATGAAATATCGATTTCATAGTACGTAAACATTTCTTGTTAACTGCCTTTTTTTTACTATTATTGCGGGAAACTGACTAAAATATACCTTGAATTTCCGAGAGAAAAAAAAATCTTGGAAACGCTATAAAATCCACCTTGACTTTCCAGAAAAAATATTATTATTATTATTACTAGCCAAGCTACAACCCTAGTTGGAAAAGCAAGATGCTATAAGCCCAAAGGCTCCAATAGGGAAAAATAGCTCAGTGAGGAAAGGAAATAAGGAAATAAATAAATGATGAGAACAAATTAACAATAAATCATTCTAAAAACAGTAACAACGTCGAACCAGATATGTCTAATATAAACTATTAACAACATCAAAAATAGATATATCATATATAAACTATAAAAAGACTCATGTCAGCCTGGTCAACATAAATACATTTGCTCCAACTTTGAACTTTTGAAGTTCTACTGATTCAATTACCCGATTAGGAAGATCATTCCACAACTTGGTAACAGCTGGAATAAAACTTCTAGAATACTGTGTAGTATTGAGCTTCATGATGGAGAAGGCCTGGCTATTAGAATTAACTGCCTGGCTAGTATTACGAACAGGATAGAATTGTCCAGGGAGATCTGAATGCAAAGGATGGTCAGAATTATGAAAAATCTTATGCAACATGCATAATGAACTAATTGAACGACGGTGCCAGAGATTAATATCTAGATCAGGAATAAGAAATTTAATAGACCGTAAGTTTCTGTCCAACAAATTAAGATGAGAATCAGCAGCTGAAGACCAGACAGGAGAACAATGCTCAAAACAAGGTAGAATGAAAGAATTAAAACACTTCTTCAGAATAGATTGATCACCGAAAATCTTAAAAGACTTTCTCAATAAGCCAATTATTTTGTGCAATTGAAGAAGACACAGACCTAATGTGTTTCTCAAAAGTAAATTTGCTATCGAGAATCACACCTAAAATTTAAAAGGGTCATACAAATTTAAAGAAACATTATCAATACTGAGATCCGGATGTTGAGGAGCCACCGTCCTTGACCTACTTACAATCATACTTTGAGTTATTTTAGGATTCAACTTCATACCCCATAATCTGCGCCATGCACTAATTTTAGGTAAATCTCTATTGAGGGATTCACCAACCCCAGATCTACATTCAGGGGATGGAATTGATGCAAAGAGATTAGTATCATCATCCTCATCATCATCATTATCTTTATTATTATTATTACTACTACTACTACCACTACTACTACTATTATTATTTTTATTATTATTATTATTATTATTATTATTATTATTATTAAGCTGCAACCCTAGTCGGAAAAGCAGGATGCTATAAGTCCAAGGGCTCAAACAGGGAAAAATATCCCAATGAGAAAAAGTATTAAGGAAATTCATGCAAACCTGTTCAATATGAAAACATTCGCTGCAAGTTTGAACTTTTGAAGTATGACTTGACGTACACCAGGTCATTTCGTATATGCCAGAGAATTCACACGTGGAAGGCTGGACAAAAATTTGGCAGTTGCACGGGTCAGGTGCAATTAGACCGAGTGCCTCGGAGTTGACATTGCAATCCGATCTGGTATGACGCGGAATTGGTATAAAATTTGCAATGTGGCCAAACTCTTTTCATAGCAGTGTTTTATCATTCTGATATATTTATTTTTTTTCGTGACTAAATTTTGTACTCAAGAGAACCTGATTTAGAATATGTCCAAGCATTTTGATACTGACAGGCAACTAAGCAGCAAGTGATCTAAACTGATATATATATATATATATATATATATATATATATATATATATATATATATATATATATATATATATATATATATATATACAACGACAAAAAATCATTATTATTATTATTATTATTATTATTATTACTTGCTTAGCTAAAACCCTAGTTGGAAAAGCAGGATGCTATAAGCCCAAGGGGCTCCAACAGAGAAAATAGCCCAGTGAGGAAAGAAAAAAAAGGAAAAACAAAATATTTTAAGAAGAGTAACAACATTAAAATAAATATCTCCTATACAAACTATAAAAACTTAAACAAGAGGAAGAGAACCCAGACAGAACAGTGTGCCCGAGTGTACCCTCAGGCAAGAGAACTCTAACCTAAGATAGTGGAAGACCATGGTACAGAGACTATGGCACTACCCAAGACTAGTGAACAATGGTTTGATTTTGGAGTGTCCTTCTCCTAGAAAAGCTGCTTACCATAGCTAAACAGTCCCTTCTACCCTTAGCAAGAGGAAAGTGGCCACTGAACAATTACTGTGCAGTAACCCCTTGGGTGAAGAAGAATTGTTTGGTGTATGTGTAGGCAAAGGGAAAATGAACCGTAACCTGAGAGAAGGATCCAATGTAGTACTCTATGACCAGTCAAAAGACGCCATAACTCTCTAGTGGTAGTATCTCAACGGGTGGCTGGTGCTCTTGCCAACCTACTACTTATAAATGCAACCGATTCTAGTCTACTGCAGGACAAATGCCTCACACATGTCAATTCATGTTTGGGGTTTAGCCAGTTTTCCTCACCACGCTGGCCAGTGAGAATTGGTGATGGTGGGAGAATTTCGTCTGATCGTTCATAGCAAACCAACCTAGTATGAGTGGCCTTAGCTAGTACAGCTTTGCTAATCATGGCAATACGCAAACCCTTTCACCACGTCAAAGTATCCCCACTCAGATATATGTGTGTGTATTAAAATGTGATTAACACAATTACTGCTGTACGAATACATTTTATAACTAGCCAAAATACAACCTAGAGTAACCGAATTAAATCATCCCATTACATAGATAATTAACAGATTAACTAAAAAGTGAGATATATATAAAACTGGTCCAAAAACCAAGCATATAAATCAAGTTTGAACTTCCAAAGCTGCCGGGATTTAAAAACTTCAGCGGTAATATTATTCCACATTTTGATTAACACAGAAATAAAACTTGTAAAATACTATATATCACAGGGCCTTAAAAACAAAAGGCAAGAATATCAAAAGTAATTGCATTGCTAGAACTGCGAGATGGATGGCACAGTGGTAACGTGTTCGCCTAGCATTGGCATGACAGCTGATCGATCCCAGCCCGGGACCGTGAGTTTAAGCTGTTTGCTGGGGAGGATACTGCTGTGGTTGGGCACCACAGTGGAGCTTGGGCTTGCCCGGCTGACTTTGTGGTGAGCATCTCTTCTGATGATATAGCAACTGAAACCAGACATCTTTACCTTTACCTTTAATCTTATAGTATCTGAACACAAAGGATGGTCAGACTCATTAAAAATCCATATAAGAAGAGCTAATTAAATAATGATATCCAAATCAGGGATACGGAACCTAATAGAAAGTATATTTTTGCTCAACAATTTCAGAGGAGAGTCAGTTGATGAACACCAGGCGAGAGAACGATATGCAAAACATGGCAGAATAACAGAATTACAAAATTTTCTCGGGACAGATCCAAAAATCATTAAAAGGCTCAATATACCAATATTTGTGTAGATGAAGAAAAGATTGGCTAGGTAGGTTTCTCAAAAGAGAGTTTGTGAGAAAACCCCACATCTAGTATGTTAAATGTAGAATAGTCAACAAAAAGATCTAGCTATGGATGATCCAATGTCCTTGACCTACTTATCTGTCATCATTTGTTCCATACACCGACTCAAACTAGATCTCTATTAAGGAATTCAGCAACCACATATCTACATCCAAAAGATGGGATCGATGCAAAGAGAGTAGGATCATCTGCATAACTAACAAACCTGTTTTCAAGGCCAAACCAAATATCATAAATATGTAATATGAAAATTAGCAGGTTAAGAATATTAACCCAAGGAGCAACCGAGATAACATTCCTGTAATCATTAAGTGTCCATTAAAAACTACTCAGCAAATTATTTATTAAAAATTCAATAATAATACTAAGAAATTTCCCTCCAACTCCTATCTGGTCAAGTTTGAAAACAACGCCCTCATGGTTATGTAGCACTAAAATCAAGACCGATCTAATGTACTTCATGACAAGAATCAAGAAACTTACGTACATCACTGGATATTGTATAATGATTATCATAAGCTCCCAGACCCTTGCTAGAGCCAAACTGAAAACTAAAGAATATTTCATTACTTTCATGACATGCATTCAGATTTTTTTCAAAAGACGTTCAAATACTTAGATGATATGGCAGCTATAGAAATTGGGTAACAATGTGCAGACCTACAGCCACGACAACCACATTTACCTATCACGTCTCAAAAAAAAAAAAAAAAAAAAAAAAAAAAAAAACCTCATTTTCAACTTGGGGAAAATATTTGGTTTCATACCTCCATAAAGATTAATTTCAAGTAATAGATTCTGAATCCAGTGGGGCAGAAAGCGAAACAAGTAATTTTACCTTAAGGAAAATCGGTTTAAGACATATCAAGTTTCTCATTGATTTGCTTACTGTCAAACACACGAGTCAAAATGGATGTTGTTTCCTTTAGACAGGATATGCCATAGCCATCCAGTTTAAGGATAGCAGGGCCCGCTGAGTCTACACCAATGAGACCAGATTTCAGG
>NC_090763.1:61552827-61570327 GCF_036898095.1 Palaemon carinicauda
AAGGAAGGAATTGTAAGGGAGATGAGAAATAAAATCACGTCCTATCCACTTCAAGTGTGTGGCTCTAAATGTAAGGTAGGAATTGCTAGGGAGATGAGAAATGAAATCATGGCCTATCCCCTTCAAGTAGGTAGCTCCAAAAGTAAGGAAGGCATTGTAAGAGATGAGAAATTAAATCATGTACTATCCTCTTCAAGTGGGTGGCTCCAAAAGTAAGGAAGGAATTGCAAAAGGAGATGAGAAATGAAATCATGTCATATCCCATTCAAGTGGGTGGCTCCAAAAGTAAGGAAGGAATTGTAAGGAAGATGAGAAATGAAATCATGTCCTACCCCCTTCAAGTGGGTGGCTCCAAAAGTAAGGAAGGAATTGTAAGGGAGATGAGAAATGAAATCATGTCCTATCCCCTTCAAGTGGGTGGCTCCAAAAGTAAGGAAGGAATTGTAAGGGAGATGAGAAATGAAATCATGTCCTACCCCCTTCAAGTGGGTGGCTCCAAAAGTAAGGAAGGAATTGTTAGGGAGATGAGAAATGAAATCATGTCCTATACCCTTCAAGACGGTGTCTCCAAAAGTAAGGAAGGAATTGTAAGGGAGATGAGAAATAAAATCATGTCCTATCCCCTTCAAGTGGGTGGCTCCAAAAGTAAGGAAGGAATTGCAAAAGGAGATGAGAAATAAAATCATGTCCTATCCCCTTCAAGTGGGTGGCTCCAAAAGTAAGGAAGGAATTGTAAGGGAGATAAGAAATGAAATCATGTCCTATCCCCTTCAAGTGGGTGGCTCCAAAAGTAAGGAAGGAATTGTAAGGGATATGAGAAATGAAATCATGTCATATCCCCTTCAAGTGGGTGGCTCCAAAAGTAAGGATGGAATTGTAAGGGAGATGAGAAATGAAATCATATCCTATCCACTTCAAGTGTGTGGCTCCAAAAGTAAGGAAGGAATTGCAAGGGAGATGAGAAATGAAATCATGTCATATCCCCTTCAAGTAGGTGGCTCCAAAAGTAAGGAAGGAATTGTAAGGGAGATGAGAAATGAAATCTTGTCCTATCCCCTTCAAGTGGGTGGCTCCAAAAGTAAGGAAGGAATTGTAAGGGAGATGAGAAATGAAATCATGTCCTATACCCTTCAAGACGGTGGCTCCAAAAGTAAGGAAGGAATTGTAAGGGAGATGAGAAATAAAATCATGTCCTATCCCCTTCAAGTGGGTGGCTCCAAAAGTAAGGAAGGAATTGCAAAAGGAGATGAGAAATAAAATCATGTCCTATCCCCTTCAAGTGGGTGGCTCCAAAAGTAAGGAAGGAATTGTAAGGGAGATGAGAAATGAAATCATGTCATATCCCCTTCAAGACGGTGGCTACAAAAGTAAGGAAGGATTTGTAAGGGAGATAAGAAATTAAATCATGTCCTATCCACTTCAAGTGTGTGGCTCCAAAAGTAAGGAAGGAATTGCAAAAGGAGATGAGAAATAAAATCATGTCCTATCCCCTTCAAGTGGGTGGCTCAAAAAGTAAGGAAGGAATTGTAAGGGAGATGAGATATGAAATCATGTCATATCCCCTTCAAGTGGGAGGCTCCAAAAGTAAGGAAGGAATTGTAAGGGAGATGAGAAATGAAATCATGTCCTATCCCCTTCAAGTGGGTGGCTCCAAAAGTAAGGAAGGAATTGCAAGGGAGATGAGAAACTAAATCATGTCCTATCTCCTTCCAGTGGGTGATTCCAAAAGTAAGGAAGGAATTGCAAGAGAGATAAGAAATTAAGTCATGTCCTATTCCCATCAAGACAGTGACTCCAAAAGTAAGGAAGGAATTGCAAGGAAGATGAGAAAGGCAATCATGTCCCATCCCCTTTAAGTGGGTGGCTCCAAAAGTAAGGAAGGAATTGCAAGGGAGATGAGAAATGAAATCATATCCTATCCCCTTCAAGTGGGTGGCTTCAATAGTAAGGAAGGGATTGCAAGGGAGATGAAAAATGAAATCATGTCCCATCCCCTTCAAGTGGGTGGCTCCAAAAAGGAATTGCAAGGAAGATATGATATGATATCAATGTCCTATCCCCTTTAAGTGGGTGGATCCAAAAGTAAGGAAGGAATTGCAAGGGAGATGAAAAATGAAAGCATGTCCCATCCCCTTCAAGTGAGTGGCTCCAAAAAGGAATTGCAAGGAAGATATGAAATGAAATCAATGTCCTATCCCCTTTAAGTGGGTGGATCCAAAAGTAAGGAAGGAATTGCAAGGGAGATGAAAAATGAAATCATGTCCCATCCCCTTCAAGTGGGTGGCTCCAAAAGTAAGGAAGGAATTGCAAGGGAGATGAAAAATGAAATCATGTCCCATCCCCTTCAAGTGGGTGTCTTCAAAAGTATGGAAGGAATTGCAAGGGAGATGAGAAATGAAATCATGTGCTATCCCCTTGAAGTGGGTGGCTCCAAAAAGGAATTGCAAGGGAGATATCAAATGAAATCATATCCTATCCCCTTCAAGTGGGTGGATCCAAAAGTAAGGAAGGAATTGCAAGGGAGATGAGAAATGAAATCATGTCCTATCCCCTTCAAGTGGGTGGATCCAGAAGTAAGGAAGGAATTGCAAGGGAGATGAGAAATGAAATCATGTCCTATCCCTTTCAAGTGAGTGGCTCCAATATATATATATATATATATATATATATATATATATATATATATATATATATATATATATATATATATATATACACCTGTATATATAAAATAATAATAATAATGATAATAATAATAATAATAATAATAATAATAATAATAATAATAATAAAGAGAAAGTGCCTACATATATATATATATATATATATATATATATATATATATATATATATATATATATATATATATATATATATATATATATATATATATAAAATACATATATAATATATATATATATATATATATATATATATATATATATATATATATATATATATATATATATATATATATATATATATATATTTCCGTTCACGCCAGCAGCATTGACAGACGTATAGATACTCCGTCTGCCCAAGTCCCTCGGGTAGGGGGGAGAGGAGTAGTAATGCCTCAGTGAGAGAGGTGGAGAAATTGAGTAAATCTGACTGAGAATATCTAACTAAACATTAGGCCGCGATTTATGAGGGGTTGCATACAGTGTGTGTGTATGTGTGTGTGTGTGTGAGCTTCATAATTAAACCTTGTCTCATAACATAAGAGGCCTACAACATTATACAGTGCTCTCTCCGAAAATTCTCAATATTGAGTTTTAAAGGTCACAAACCTCTAAACCGTTATTCTAGCATTAATTGCGTTTTCTTCTGCAGAAGCACCTTATCAATAGGCCTCCTATAGCATGATATAACCACAACTAAATAAAACACTTTTGAGACTTCCATAGATTTATGAAATGTTTTCTGAATTTTAGACTTCAAAATAATTTTATAAACATGATATCTCATAAATAAAATAACATAAAATGAAGGTCTAATCCCTTTACAATTCCAGATGTTATTTCCCTAAATCCCCTACCGACTAATTAAGGCGTAGCAGTTGCTACCCAGGTAACCCACGTGCGGAGAATAATAGACAAAAAAAAAGTACATTGCTGTTCCATTAGCCTTGAATTAAGACTGATCTCTCTTACAAAAGTAACCTGTAACCTTTGCAAGACCGGATTTCCTAAAAAAAAACGTGAGTTTCTCTTTCTCTGGATGTCATACCTTTTCACAGCCGAATGGGAACTTCTAAAGGAATAATAAAAATAGACTATTTCACCTTTCCTGAAATTTGTTTATCTTTTCAGAAATGGGCGGTAAAAATCTCCCCTATATAGTAAAGAGATTGTGCCTTACATGAAGGAAATTATATATAATATATATATATATATATATATATATATATATATATATATAGAGAGAGAGAGAGAGAGAGAGAGAGAGAGAGAGAGAGAGAGAGAGAGAGAGAGAGAGAGAGAGAGAGAGAGAGAGAGAGAGAGAGAGAGACACTACATATATATACATATATATATATATATATATATATATATATATATATATATATATATATATATAATTTCCTTCATGTCACGCTCAGGAGGGAGACAGAGTAGTCATACCCTGGTGGGAAGTGGCTATCCCGAGAGGTACATTCGGAAACATCACTCTCCCAAAAATAGCCGAAACAGTGGGTTGTAGTTGGGAAAGGGGGAGGGGGTGGGAAAGGTTGAATCTGTGTGTGTAAGCGCACATCTATCTAAACATTTAGCCGTCATTTTTGACAGGTTGCGTACACTACTTTTATATATTATACAATCCATTTATCTGTTTATGCAACTTATCTCAAAAAGGGCTTGAAAACAACACAAACATGAATGAGATTTAATAGTATTGATCGCATAATGATGTTTAAGGTCCATAGTCTGACGTGGTGAATGTATTGGAAAGGAATAAGGTTATGAGGGACAGCCGTAAGGTTTTAATTTCGAAAATGGCTCCCATCGATTTGTTACTTTTCTATGGTGACTTTTGAAGTTTCCCAATAACTTTTCTCCAGCAATTTCAAAAGGGTGGTATGATCAAGACACAAGATAGATAGGCAGACAGACAGACGGAGAATAGAATTTTTTCGCGTTACGAAGTATAGCGAAAAATAATTGTCCTAACGACATGTAAGCACATCTTAAGTGTCTTGTTACTTAAGTTCAGTTGTTATGTAGGCAGTGGCCAATGAGAATTTAGTGTTGGGTGAAACGTATTCAATGTTTGAAGAGGTATTTAGTAAGTGGTCACTTTCTAGCGCACGCTAGCCCGAGCAAGTCGAATTTATTAGCCAGGACGCCAGGCAGGGTCAAATACAGCTTCAGATGTGAATAGTGTTTTCACGCTAGCAATCAGAATGCTGAAACCGTTTCAAGAAGTGATGGACAATCTATTATCCGATTTCCAGCAGAATATTCAACAAGTATCCGCACGTCGTTAAAGTATGATGGAAAACCATTTGAATGAGCATCGCGTTATTTTGAGGAAACTGATACGAAAATGTTAGCATTAGATGCAATTGTTTATCAACTTGGAGAACAAGGAACATCTAAAACTGCTGCAGAAACGAGTTAGTACGCAAAGAGCAGCATCGCCGAAAGTGTCAAGCTAGTTAAAGATCGAGGGAAAGTGTGGATTCATATTAACTTTGATGGAAGAGGTCTAGAGCTCAATAAAGGCCGAGAGTTGACATTGGAGCCGGGAATGTACCAAGAAAGACGTTGAAAAGATAAGTGAAAATATAGCTGTTTTTATTTTGTATACTTAGCAGTTGGTACAAGGAAATTGGAACAGTGTGTTTATTTTATTTTATTGTTTTTAATCACCTGTCGGTTGTTGTTATTCACAATACATTGAACAGAATTAGATTGGGTCCGGTAAGATAGTCATTGACGTCTAAAAGGGCAATCACAAAATTCCATTTCAAAACCGTTACTGTGGTTGTTGGATTGGGTAACAATAGGTCAGAAAGGGACGAATCAGAGCTTATTAAAAGAGAATGGGTGACACTGGTATCCGAAAAACTAAGAAATAATTCCTTTGACGGTGACCAAGAATGGAAATGGTAAGCAAAGGCTGGTTTTTTATTACAAACTTATTAAGGATTTAATCAGTCTAGTCTGCTTATCGCATAGAAATCTATTAAAACGTTGCCAATATCTTTCTCATTGGGGAAAAATGTAAAATGTTTTTATAATGGATTATCTTTAGATATTTTTGAAAGCGGCGGTACATCTTTACTAAAGTTCTTAAGTCTGTTAGATATTGGAGATCTAAGGAAGTGAAGATTGAAGTATTTTTAGATGATGGCATAGCTGCGGATGGTTGTTTTGAAGGGGCATCGGATGCTAGTTATTTACTTTTAAAAGCTTCAAGATTTGGATTTATTTACAAGAAAGTATAATTGGTTTTCAGACTCTAAATTGTATTTGGAAAGGTTTACAGAGGACGAATACTGAAGGCAAATTTTGTAACTACAGTATTAGGATAAACTATGTCGTTAAAGATCTTGTTTAGATGCCAAGCCTTCTGAATTAACAAAAACGTTATTTTAACGAATATCTTTTGGACAGAATTGTCTGTTACGTAATTTCCACGAAATTTGTCGTGAGAAGTATTGTTAAAATGTAAACGATAAAGTATTTCTGTATTTTTACATATTGAGCAAAGCTAGTTGAGAACTTAATGAAGAAATATCAGATGCTCTGGTCGAGATCACGTTTTGACGCAGAAATTCATTCTTTTTATTTTGGTCGTTACTTTAACTATATACTTGCATCAGACTTATTTAACCTATTACTTCATTGTGACGCCTAAGTTGTAGGCAGTTTAATCACTATATTGTGACGCCGATAATGTAGGCAGTTTATCACTATATTGTGACGCCTATAATCTAGGCAGTTTACACTATATTGTGACGCCTAAGGTGTAGGCAGTTTATCACTATATTGTGACGCCTCAGATGTACTGTAGCAGCTTAGCACTATATTGTGACGCCTCAGATGTAGGCAGTTTAGCACTATTGTGACGCCTCAGATGTAGGCAGTTTAGCACTATTGTGACGCCTCAGAGGTAGGCAGTTTAGCACTATATTATGACGCCTCAGATGTAGGCAGTTTATCACTCTATTGTGACGCCTAAGATGTAGTCAGTTAATTACTATATTGTGACGCATCAGATGTAGGCAATTTATCACATTGCGAAGCCTTGGATGTAGGCAATCTTATCAATATATTGCAACGCCTCATAGGAAATTTACCGCTATATTGCGACGCTTCAGACATAGGAAATTTACCGCTATATTGTGACTCCTCAGATTTAATAGTTATATTGTGACGCCTCTGGTGTTGGGAAATTTATATGTTGTGACACCTCAGTAGTAGGTTTGGAGTAATTCTGAAGTTTTTAGCGATGAATACAGCGCATTTTTTTTTTTTTTATCATGAAAAGAGTGGTTGGATAACTGGACAGCAAATGAATCTTTAAAATTAAACATGAAGGAGCAGGAGGCAGTCGACAGAATTATGTAAAGTACTTTGGCAATGTTTGAATGTTGTTTCAGATAAAAGATTTTCGATTTTAATGCAAGTAGGTAGCAAAAAGCCAGATTTGGAAATCATAGAAAACAAAGAATTTAAACTTGTACTGAATACACTGTTCAGGTCATCAATGTATGTTTGCCCAGAAAGAGTACAAAAGAGTGGATATTTTGAAGTGTTGTCAACTAACATGGATGAATGGTCAATTCTTGCTTACATTTTTCAGAGTTATGGACTTGTGAGAGTTATTCATTCTTTAGACTGTTTTGCTACTTTTAAAAATATGTTGAGGTTTTTAATCTCTAATATTGGTGTCCCGGTACAGAGGGAATTGATGCTTTAACTTGAGGTTTGGTGCTTTATACCAAAAGTTATTAATAAAATGGAGGTAAAAATTCTTAAGTAGAATATTCCAGAGTGAAAGTCCTCTCCATCTTGACTGTTGATATTAACGAGGGAAGCTTTATTGTTAAATTTTGAGTGTTTACGTAACAAAAGGTTATTACACACGACAAAGAGGGAAATTTTTCGCTGAAATTTAACTTTGATATAGAAGGTAAAGGTTTTTGAAATTATAAGTATATATGTACAATGTTTTATTTTTGGAATCTGCTTTCCAGGATCGTGAATACAATGAAATGCCAGCAGTCTTCTTTAACGGTGGCATCTAATTTGGACAGGAAATTGGGGGACCTCAGTTGTCATGAGCATATTCTATCATCGATGAATGACAGCACCGACAAGGCCTACCAACTTGTCTTTCAACAAAGAGAAACTTACAATAATGGTCAAGAGCAAAGCGAAATGCCATTGTATGTTGCTTTATTTATGACTCTTTTATTAGATTCCGGCGCTTTAGTAATCTCCAGTGATCAGGCTATTTATGCCATAACGTGCATGCATGAAATGAGGGGTTACATAGATCCAACGGAAAATTCACTTGTTAAATCTTTGCAAGCACCTGTGAAACATTAAGCTGGTAGATCGGTGCATACAAAGGATCTTTTTGATAATATGGTGTTGCAGAATCCGTGCGGATTATATTTTCCTATATTGAAAAACTTCTTTATTATTTTGATAGATCATTAAGGTTTTCTTATAAGATTTGGGGAATTAAGTTTATTGTAATTTGAAGATTTCTTAGTTGAACAGAAAAAAAAAAAAAAATTAAATATCACCAATACTGTGAAGTTTTTGATATCGGAAGTTGTCACAAATGCTTTTCCATATTTGATGTATTTTGCTTGATACAGAGGAAGCTGGAATGATTTTGTCCTTTGATCGATTTCTCTTTAAGAAGTTTTTTAAAAGCAGCTGTAATGTAACCAAACAGAATTTTTTTGTTAAAACTGTGGCTACAAGTTCAAACATCGCAAACGATAACGTCAATGATAGGTGTCTTCATAGACATGAGTGTTGGTAGTCTGTTTCAAGTAAACATGTTTGTCAAAGGCTTCAAAAAGAGGTTAAATGTGTGAATCATTCAATCGGAACATTTATTTCTCTCTCTCCATTTTTTTCCTTCTCTCCCTTTCTTTGGTATTATCTAGGGTCAACCGGCACGGTGCGCTATAATGCAATTTAATGTTTTATTATGTTTATACCTGTAGTGTAGAGAATGCGGAGTGAAGTGAGGACTAGAATTTTTTCGCGTTACGAAGTATAGCGAAAAATAATTGTCCTAACGACATGTAAGCACATCTTAAGTGTCTTGTTACTTAAGTTCAGTTGTTATGTAGGCAGTGGCCAATGAGAATTTAGTGTTGGGTGAAACGTATTCAATGTTTGAAGAGGTATTTAGTAAGTGGTCACTTTCTAGCGCACGCTAGCCCGAGCAAGTCGAATTTATTATTAATATTATCATTATTATTTATTAGTAGTACAAGAGTGAGGTTCCACCACTCAAATTTGAGTTACTCTGCATTATTGCCGTGGATACACAGGTTTCCATAGTTTTTTCAAAACGTGTGATTTTGTTTTTTATCTATGGTTTTTCCTGGGCGGCAGAGGAGGCTTATATGTTAATTTGAAAGTTTGTTCATTTTGTTTTAAATATGCACTGCTATATCAGTACAGAAGTTTGTAGAAGTTATTAGAATGTGATGTTATATATAAATTGTTTTCAAAAGTATGATTCATTGGAAAAATAAACCTGGCGTCAACCGGCACGGTGCGCTATAATGCAATTTAATGTTTTATTATGTTTATACCTGTAGTGTAGAGAATGCGGAGTGAAGTGAGGACTTCAAGTTGCCTCCCTAAATGTATTTTCGCCAATATGTTTTAGGTTTAACCATGATTTCGCATCCATTTCCAATTCCAAACGTGCCTGATGGTGCACGATTTATTCAATACTAAAACAATGTTGAACGTTGCCTTTCACATTTACAGCTCTTCTATCCTTTGAAAGGAATAATAATAATAATAATAATATTATTATTATTATTATTATTATTATTATTATTATTATTATTATTATTATTATTATTATTATTATTATTAATAATAATAATCTATATTATTATTATCTATATCTATATTTATTTAATGTGTCACGCTTTAAAGAAAAAGGAAATAATTTCAAGGTATACTCTTACAAATTCACATTAGACTTTGATTACTTAACCTAAGTATATCTTATATAGTTTTCCCAATTTTGTCTGTAGCACCTGACTTTTTTTTTTTTTAAATATTAGACAAAAAAATTGTTCTATCAATTTCCATAACCTAGATTATAAAATCAATCTCGGGACATTTTATTCAAACATGTATAGGTTAGGAACAAGATAATTAGTATCGAAAATATAATTTCGTGTAATTTACGCTGGTTCCCCTAATAATAATAATAATAATAATAATAATAATAATAAGCTTTCTGGGAAAGTGTTTATAGAGAAATGTTTTCATGAACATAATTAGAACTTCAGAAAAGATAACAGCTTGACACTTTTAAAAGTTATTTTAGAGTAGATGGATGAACAAGCTGACGATTACAGAAAGACTGGTTTGAGGTAGACCCTATCATTCATTTTCTGGTTGAAGCAATAGTTGGAACAGAATGTATTTTTTTTTTTTTTTTACTACAGTAGAAAGGAACGGGTGAAAATGTGATGATGAATACGACTTAGACCACTAAGTTTGCTAATTGAGTTTCGCATATACAGATGAGTGAGTAAAAAAAAACCTGGCAATGGCCAAAAATGCTAAAGTGGAATGGGCACATGAGGAGCATGTAAAATTCGAGGATGCAAGTCTTGAAGTCAGCGCATGCGTAGTGAAGGACACTAGACAGAATACGATGGCAAATCTAAGAAAGTAAACAATCTGGTCATTTCCAATGAAGATGGATAGAAAGAGAGGTCAAATGCAACACAGATGATGAAGGGAGTGTTTTAGAGATTTGTTGGATATAGCCTATTAGCAACGTCCCTGTCTGCCGATATGTTGGACGGGGGTTCATGGGAAACTCAAGCTCGATAGTTTCTTATAGTGTCTGTAGGCTAGGGATGAGGGATTTAGGAAAGACTATAGGTCTACCTGCTGAGTCATCAGCAACCATTGCCTGGCCCTTCCTGGTTCTAGCTTTCGTGGAGAGAGAGGCTTGGATGCTGATCATATGTATATACGGTCAGTCTCTACGGCATTGCCCTAGAGCATTGTCACTATCCCTTGCCTCTACCATTCATGAACAACCTTTAAATCTTTAAAGGGATAGAAGAGAGGCAGACATGACTGATGCAATAGTGAAGGGGTTGGTGGAAACTTTTAAAATGCTTGTGATAGTTGATGATGCAGAGTAAAGTTCTGGTAACATGGCTACATACAAGGCAGGGGGAGGTAATCATTTTAGACGACACAAATGGAATGAAAGGATTTACTGTAATTGATCTTCGACTACATTTTTGTCCAGAAACTCTTATATAATTATTTTCCATGTGACTAAAAATTTAGATGAAGTACTGTACATTCGTTTTACTTCATTTACGTTATGTTTGTCATTTGCAAATCCTCCTGACGTGTCTGAAATATCGATTTCAAAGTACGTAAACATTTCCTGTTAACTGTCCTTTTTTATTATTATTACGGGAAACTAGCTAAAATATACCTTGAATTTCCAAGAAAAAAAAAATCTTGGAAACACTATAAAATCCATCTTGACTTTCCAGAAAAAAATATCATCATCATTATCATCATCATTTTAACTACTACTACTACTACTACTACTACTACTACTACTACTACTACTACTACTACTACTACTACTACTATTATTATTATTATTATTATTATTATTATTATTATTATTATTATTATTATTATTATTATTATTATTACTAAGCTGCTACTCTAGTCGGAAAAGCAGGATGCTATAAGTCCAAGGGCTCAAACAGGGAAAAATATCCCGATGAGAAAAGATAATAAGGAAATAACTAAACGACGAGAAGTAATAAACAATCAATATAAAATATTCTAAGAACAGCAACATAAATAAATTAGCTATGACATATATGAAATATAAAGAGAGAATTATTCATTTTAATGTCGTTAATGTTCTTAAAGTCTTTTATTTTTCTTTGTTTCCTTTCCTCGGTGGGCTATTTCCCCTATTAGAGCCCCTGGGCTTAAAGCATCCTGCTTTCCCAACTAGGGTTGTAGCTTAGCAAGTAATAATAATAATAATAATAATTATGCAAACCTGTTCAATATGAAAACAATGTTTCCTTTCCTCACTGGGCTATTTTCCCTATTGGAGCCCCTGGGCTTGAAGCATCCAGCTTTCCCAACTAGGGTTGTAGCTTAGCAAGTAATAATAATATATAATAATAACAATTATGCAAACCTGTTCAATATGAAAACATTCGCAGCAAGTTTGAACTTTTGAAGTATGACTTGACGTACACCGGTCATTTCGTATATGCCAGAGAATTCAAACGTGGAAGGCGGGACAAAAGTTTTGGCAGTTGCACGGGTCAGGTGCAATTAGACAGAGTGCCTCGGAGTTGACATTGCAATCCGATCTGGTATGACGCGGAATTGGTATAAAATTTGCAATGTGGCCAAACTCTTTTCATAGCAGTGTTCTATCATTCTGATATAATTATTTTTTTCGTGACTAAATTTTGTACTCAAGAGAACCTGATTTAGAATGTTTATAAGCATTTTGTTACTGATAGGCAACTAAGCAGCACGTGATTTAAACTGATATATATATATATATATATATATATATATATATATATATATATATATATATATATATATATATATATATATATATATATATATATATATATACACACACAACGACACCAAATCATTATTATTATTATCATTATTATTATTAGTATCATTATCATTATTATTATTATACTTACTTGCTAAGCTAAGACCCTAGTTGGAAATGCAGGATTCTATAAGCTCAAGGGGCTCCAACAGGGAAAATAGCCCAGTGAGGAAAGGAAGAAAAGGAAAAATAAAATATATTGAGAAGAGTAACAACATTGAAATAAATATCTCCTATATAAACTATATAAACTTTAACAAAACAAGAGGACGAGAACCCAGATAGAACAGCGTGCCCGAGTGTACCCTCAGGCAAGAAAACTCTAACCTAAGATAGTGGAAGACCATGGTACAGAGACTATGGCACTACCCAAGACTAGTGAACAATGGTTTTGATTTTGGAGTGTCCTTCTCCTAGAAGATCTGCTTACCATAGCTAAACAGTCCCTTCTACCCTTACCAAGAGGAAAGTGGCCAATGAACAATTACAGTGCAGTAACCCCTTGGGTGAAGAAGAATTGTTTGGTAATCTCAGTGTTGTCAGGTGTATGAGGATAGAGGAGAATATGTGAATAGGCCAGACTATTCGGTTTATGTGTAGGCAAATGGAAAATGAACCGTAACCAGAGAGAAAGATCCAATATAGTACTGTCTGGCCAGTCTAAAGACGCCATAACTCTCTAGGGGTAGTATCTCAACGGGTGGCTGGTGCTCTTGCCAACCTAATACCTATAAATGCAACCGATTCTAGTCTACTGCAGGACAAATGCCTCTCACATGTTAATTTATGTTTGGGGTTTAGCCAGTTTTCTTCACCACGCTGGGCAGTGAGAATTGGTGATGGTGGGAGATTTTCGTCTGATTGTTCATAGCAAACCAACCTAGTATGGGTGGCTTTGGCTAGTACAGCTTTGCTAATCATGGCAATACGCAAACCCTTTCACCACGTCAAAGTATCCCCCACTCAGATATATGTGTGTGTATTGATATGAGTTTGACGAATAAGTGATTAAAGACAATTACTGCTGCACGAATACAGTTTCTACCTGGCCAAATACAATCTAGATTAACCCAATTAAATAGATAATGAACAGATTAACTAAAAAGTGATATATATATATATATATATATATATATATATATATATATATATATATATATATATATATATATATATATATATATATATATATATATATGAAACTGGTCCAAAAACCAAACATATAAATCAAGTTTGAACTTACGAAGCTGCCGGGATTTAAAAACTTTAGCGGTAATATTATTCCACATTTTGATTAACACAGAAATAAAACTTTTAAAATACTATATATCACTGGGCCTTAAGAATATCAGGATTAAGATTGCTAGAACTGCAAGATGGATGGTACAGTGGTAACGTGTTCGCCTAGCATTCGCATGACAACAGATCGATCCCAGCCCGGGACCGTAAGTTTAAGCTGTTTACTGGGGAGGATACTGCTGTGGTTGGGCACCACAGTGGGGGCTTGGGCTTGCCCGGTTGACTTTGTGGTGAGCATCTATTCTGATGATATAGCAACTGAAACCAGACATCTTTACCTTTACCTTTAATCTTATAGTACCTGAACACAAAGGATGGTCAGACTCATTAAAAATCCTAATAGAAAGTATATTTTTGCTCAACAATTTCAGACGAGAGTCAGTTGATGAAGACCAGGCGAGAGAACGATATGCAAAACATGGAAGAATAACAGAATTACACAATTATCTCCGGACGGATCCAAAAACCATTAAAAGGCTCAATATACCAATATTTGTGAAGTTGAAGAAAAGACGGGGTCGGTAGGTTTCTCAAAAGAGAGTTTGTGAGAAAACCCCACATCTAGAATGTTAAATGTAGAATAGTCAACAAAAAGATCTAGCTATGGATGATCCAATGTCCTTAACCTACTAACAATCATACTTATCTGCCATAATTTGTTCCATACACTGACTCAAACTAGATCTCTGTTAAGGAATTCAGCAACCACATATCTACATCAAAAAGATGGGATCGATGCAAAGAGAGTATGATCATCTGCATAACTAACAAACTTGTTTTCAAAGCCAAACCAAATGTCATAAATATGCAATATGAAAATTAGCAGTTTAAGAAGATTAACCCAAGGAGCAACCGAGACAACATTCCTGTAATCATTAAGTGTCCATTAAAAACTACTCAGCAAATTATTCATTAAAAATCCAATAATAATACTAAGAAATGTCCCTCCAACTCCCATCTGGCCAAGTTTGAAAACAACGCCCTCATGGTTATGTGGCACTAAAATCAAGACCGATCTAATGTACTTCATGACATGAATCAAGAAACTTCTGTACAACACTTGATATTGTATAATAATTATCATAAGCTCCCAGACCCTTGCTAGAGCCAAACTGAAAACCAAAGAATATTTTATCACTTTCATGAAATGCATTCAGATTTTTTCCAAAAGACGTTAAAATACTTAGATGATATGGCATCTATAAAAATTGGGTAACAATGTGCAGAGCTACAGCCAAGACAACCACTTTTGGCTGATGTTTTTGACAGTAAACAGAGTAATGAAAAACTTGAACTTCCTCATTCCTGTTTTCCTGAGGCTAAACTAACTAGTTTAGCTTTTCGATCTCGTGAGATTAAAGCTCTGTTGATGGACCTTGATGCTTATGGAGGTGTAGACCCAAATGGTATTTTTCCTTTGTTTTTTATAAAGACAGCAGATTTTTTAGCTCCAAAGTTATCTGTTATTTTACGCAAGTTAGCAAGAAGAGGAGCTTTTAGCACTTGTTGGAGAATTGGTAATGTTACTCCTCTATGTAAATGTGTTTGTGGTAGCTCAAGTCCCACTGATTACCGCCCAATTTCCATAACTCCCATATTATCTAAAGTTTTTGAACGTCTTCTGGCAAAACGTCTTAATAGGTTTGCTGAAGGTAATCATCTATTCCCTAGTTTGCAATTTGGTTTTCGGAAAGGCCTTGGAGCATGTGATGCCCTTCTTACAATCTCCAATGCAGTACAGAAATCCCTTGATTGTGGTCGGGAAGTTCGTATGATTGGCCTTGATTTTAGTGCTGCCTTTGACCGTGTTAATCATGAGGCCCTTGTTTTCAAACTGAAACAGTTGGGAGTGGGTGGGTCGTTTCTTAGCATTATTATTGATTTTTTAAGTAGTAGATCTCAAAGAGTTGTTGTTGATGGGCACCATAGTGAGTATAGGAATGTGATATCCGGTGTTCCACAGGGTAGTGTTCTTGGCCCATTACTTTTCATACTATATACACATGACATGTGGTTTGGCCTAGAAAATAAGCTTGTTGCATATGCAGATGATGCTACTCTCTTTGCATCAATTCCATCCCCTGAATGTAGATCTGGGGTTGGTGAATCCCTTAATAGAGATTTAGCTAAAATTAGTGCATGGTGCAAATTATGGGGTATGAAGTTGAATCCTAACAAAACTCAGAGTATGATTGTAAGTAGGTCAAGGACGGTGGCTCCTCAACATCCGGATCTCAGTATTGATAATGTTTCTTTAAATATGTATGACTCTTTCAAAATTTTAGGCGTGATTCTTGACAGCAAATTTACTTTTGAGAAACATATAAGGTCTGTGTCTTCTTCAATTGCACAAAAAATTGGCTTATTGAGAAAGTCTTTTAAGATATTCGGTGATCAATCTATTCTGAAGAAGTGTTTTAATTCTTTTATTCTACCTTGTTTTGAGTATTGTTCTCCTGTCTGGTCTTCAGCTGCTGATTCTCATCTTAATTTGTTGGACAGAAACTTACGGTCTATTAAATTTCTTATTCCTGATCTAGATATTAATCTCTGGCACCGTCGATCAATTAGTTCATTATGCATGTTGCATAAGATTTTTCATAACTCTGACCATCCTTTACATTCAGATCTCCCAGGACAATTCTATCCTGTTCGTAATACTAGGCAGGCAGTTAATTCTAATAGCCAGGCCTTCTCCATCATAAGACTCAATACTACGCAGTACTCTAGAAGTTTTATTCCAGCTGTTACCAAGTTGTGGAATGATCTTCCTAATCGGGTTGTTGAATCAGTAGAACTTCAAAAGTTCAAAGTTGGAGCAAATGCTTTTTTGTTGACCAGGCGGACATGAGTCTTTTTATAGTTTATATATGACATTTTTGTTGTTGACGTTGTTAATAGTTTACATATGATATATCTCTTTTGACATTACTTTTTTTAGAATGATTTATTGTTAATTTGTTCTCTTCAGTTATTTATTTCCTTATTTCCTTTCCTCACTGGGCTATTTTTCCCTATTGGAGCCCCTGGGCTTATAGCATCTTGCTTTTCCAATTAGGGTTGTAGCTTGGATAGTAATAATAATAATAATAATAATAATAATTTACCTATCAGGTCTCAAGCAACTGCAAAAAGAACCCCTCATTTTCAACTTGGGGAAAATATCTGGTTTCATACCTCCATAAGGATTAATTTCAAATAACATATTCTGAATCAAGTGGGGCCGAAAGCGAAACAAGTAATTTGACCTTAAGGAAAATCGGTTTAAAACATATCAAGTTTCTCATTGATTTGCTTACTGTCAAACACACGAGTCAAAATGTATGTTGTTTCCTTTAGACAGGATATGCCATAGCCATCCAGTTTAAGGATAGCAGGGCCCGCTGAGTCTACACCAATGAGACCAGATTTCAGGGAAGCCCACCATTCATGTTCTTGGTTTGTAGCAGAAATGGGAACTATTATGGTCCATTTGTATTAATCTTCAGCTAAAGCCCAAACTCCCTGAACGATAGCTCTTAGCTGAGTATAGTAATTACCAGTCAGGTAGTACTTTTGCCCTTTTCCATCAATGATAAGGGTCCAATTTATGCAAATAAGCACGTCTAAAATTGTCATTAAACCATGTTTACCCTTCGATATGATTCTCCCTAAATCAGAAAAGGGATACGCTTATCAACTATATTAACCAAATATTCCTTTGTAAGAACCTAATGCTTATATTCTTTATAAAAGTGATCAATCAAAATGCAAAAGGTAACTTTAAGGGTCATCCCAGTCTTCTTGAGAATTCGTGTATATCTTACAAGCGTATAGCACAGCAGGGACAACC
>NC_090763.1:61575327-61580327 GCF_036898095.1 Palaemon carinicauda
TTTTATTTTTCATTACAGTATATATATATATATATATATATATATATATATATATATATATATATATATAATAGAGCGTCTTTTGCAGGTTGTAATGTTCCTTTACATTTCTTCACTTTTATAATATTCATTGTTCAATTGTTTTTTCTTGTCTTTAAGTACTATCGTATATGACAAGCCTTCCTCATCTCGTCTAAGGGATGTAAGGCCATATCGTTGGGACCAGGGAAACCATTCAGCGCCTATGTGCCACCCAACCACCGTAGTTACATTGCAAAGTAAAAATTAAAGAGGTTGGACAGCAACATGGCTTATAAGTGGGTGCAGTTAGACACTCGAATTGACGTTCTAAGGACGTGTGGTAACTGTTTCATTCTTCCATTACTTATGACATCGATTCCTTCCTTCCTTCCTTTACATACCCTACGTATGGAGGTGGGAGTTGTGGCTTACAGTGCGCCTTACAAGGTGCATTGTCGACAGTACCGAAGCTTCTTTCTACAGCCCCTAACCTGATTTTTGCTGTTTCATTTTCACCTACCCCAATTTGATATCTTCCCACCTTGCTATCAAACTTCTTCAACATCTCCATCTTATTAAGGGAAAAACTGATCTAGAGAATGATTTGATAGTTAAGAAATTTGATGCCGTGGTCTAGGTAAATAAAATTATACAACAACAACAACAACAACAACAATAATAATAATAATAATAATAATAATAATAATATTCACAAAATTCCTATTAAAATATAAACCCCACTCAGAACAAGCCTTCAGAATTATATAGTCATTTAAAGGTTTAAAGGCCGCTCATGAATGGCAAAGCAAGGGACAGTAATATTCCCCTATAAATCAGGACAATGCCCTAGAGACTGACCATATATACATATGATCAGAGCCCAAGCCCCCTCTCAACCCCAGTTAGGACCAAGGTAGGCCAGGCAATGGCTGCTGATGACTCAGCAGATAAACCTATAGGCTCCCCCGAATCCCCCATCCTTGGCTCACAAGGTTGGTGAGGTTACAGCGACAAAAGAAACAAACGTGTTTGAGCGGGACTCGAACCCCAGTCTGGCGTTCACCAGTCAGGGACGTTACCACATCAGCCACCACAACCCCATTTTAATAAACCTCATGCAAAGAATAAAGATAATAAATTAAGTGTCTATGTTGAACTCTCCATCTGTTAATGCATCATGCGAGTAAATTCTTTCAGTACACAGTAATTTGGTACGAAAAAAACATATCTTGATATCAAATAAAATTTCATTTTGCGAGCAAATCTGTTGATTTGTTTTCATTTAAGTGTTCGAGAAACTGAAAATTATGTTTTGGACACTTCTAGGGGCCGAGTTCCACGGAAATCAAGTCTGGCGTTTGGTTATCATCTACTTTTTAGAGAGAGAGAGAGAGAGAGAGAGAGAGAGAGAGAGAGAGAGAGAGAACGCCCAAAATAATCATTGTATGAAATTTCTGAAACATACAGTAGATTGCGGCATTTGCATCAGCAGCGCAGAATGTTAATGAATATACAATGACCTTTAACAATAATCATTCGTACTGTACATTCACCCACACAAGAAGTGGTCTTCTCAGTGTATATATATAATATATAAAACAACAACAACAACAACAACAACAAATGCAGCCGATGCTAGTCACCTGTAGGTCAAAGACATCAGACATGACAATTCATGTCTGGGGTTTGGCCAAGTTTTCATAACCACCCTGGCCAGTGCGGATTGGGGATGGTGGGAGATATTCGTCTGATCGCTCAAAGCACACCAACCTAGTATGGGTGGCCTTGACTAGTACAGCTGCTTCGCTAATAATGGCGATACACGAACTTTTTCACCACGTAAAGGTACCCTCACTCGAAAGGATATATATATATATATATATATATATATATATATATATATATATATATATATATATATATATATATATATATATATATATACATATATGGTGAGGGGTAGATGAAGATGGTTTGGGCATGCTCTTTGCACTCCCCAAGAGAGATTAGATCACCAAACTTTCAAATGGGCTCCAAAAGTACTAGAAGAGTTGTAAGACCCAGTTCTACATGGCTGAGGACTATGAAGCGTGAAGCAGATGATGATGAATGGAGAAGTATTGATTTAAAAGCTCAAGACAGAGACGACTGGAGAAATCTAACCGAGCCCCTCTGCATCAATAGGCGTGTGAGGAGATGATGATGATGATGATGATGATTGAGGATTCCTTGAAGATTACAAAGCTTGTCGTGAAAATGCTATCCAAAATTTATAGACATAATAGAAACTAAGAGATCATTATGACTGATTGTTGACGTTCAGAATATTTCACAAATCAGCAGCATAAAAATAAATATTCATCGTGCCATTAAGTGAATAAAAGCATATTTTGGTTGTTGAAGAAAAAATAGCTATATTTGGCTAAAAAAACAAAAAATAAATAGTAAATATAATAAAAACAAATATTAGGAAGTAAAATCTGTGATAAATAGAAATTTAAATCTTATCAATAAAACCTATATTTCTTAAAACTGTAAAAAAAAAAAAAAAACTGTTCACACCAAAACATAAATCTCTATCAAAATTTTAAAATCTTACAAGGCAAATTTTTTACATGAACAAAATACCGAATCCACGTATCACTTTATGATGGATGAATTTTTGGAATTGGACCAT
The DNA here is from genome assembly GCF_036898095.1 of Palaemon carinicauda. Classification (NCBI taxonomy): domain Eukaryota; kingdom Metazoa; phylum Arthropoda; class Malacostraca; order Decapoda; family Palaemonidae; genus Palaemon; species Palaemon carinicauda. Next base: position 61,578,026 of record NC_090763.1, read on the forward strand.
AATGCCCAATGCTGGGTCCTAGTAGGCCATTCGCTACCGAAGCTGTACCATGGGGTCCGCAGAGACAGTCAAATTTCAGATTCCCATCTGTATTATGATCGGCTGATATCGGAAGAGACTTGGGTTCAGCTTAAATCTTTTATAGACTAGAATCCATTATACTCTCTCTCTCTCTCTCTCTCTCCTCTCTCTCTCTCTCTCTCTCACATGGAAAATGTTATAGGTACTATATTCAGACATCCAAGCATTAATTCTCTTCTCTCTCTCTCTCTCTCTCTCTCTCTCTCTCTCTCTCTCAATAGTAAATGTTACAGGTACTGTACTTAAAAAATGCAGTCATCAACTCCCTCTCTCTCTTAATGATAAATGTTACAGGTACTGTACAAAAATACAGTCACCAACTATCTCTCTCTCTCTCTCTCTCTCTCTCTCTCTCTCTCTCTCTCAATAGTAAATGTTACAGGTACTGTACTTGAAAAATAGTCATCAACACTCTCTCTCTCTAATAATAAATGTTACAGGTACTGTACTTCAAAAATAGTCATCAACTATCTCTCTCTCTCTCTCTCTCTCTCTCTCTCTCTCTCTCTCTCTCGTCTAATTGCACCTGCTGTATGACACCATTCTCTCGAGAACTGCGTACAAAGGATCTCTCACATGGAAAAAAAGGCCGCTTTTGTGATCACTTTCGACCAATCTATCTTTTGTCTCTCGCTCAATCTTTTCACGCGTTTCTTTTGTTTTTGTCTTTGTACATACATACGTATATAAATACATTCATACGTATGCACCTCGAATTGTACGAGTTGCGTCAACTACAATGTTCATATCACTGGAATATCAAATTATATTTTTCCCTTCAACACAATAATCAATTGTCCTATAATCTATTCAATGTAATTTTAACTATTTTCTGAAGGTTTGCATCAACTATAATGTACATATTACTAGATTATCAAATTTGGTATTTGATTTCATACACAAGTTAATTATCTTATATTTATATTCATTGAATATTTCTTTTGACAGCTGGTATCGCTGACAATCCGGTAATTGGTCGCCCTAAATCCAACACTGTTTATCTCGTCAATATCTATAACTCGAGCGACGCATCATTAAACTTTCAGATAATGTAAATCAATTCACTAACCGGTAGCTTTAGCAGCGTCTGTCTTGTTAATATCACCTCGGAGCAAAAGGGCCTGATGTCAAATATATCATTCAATCTTGGCAACTAATGTTAATGTTTACGGAAACGATGCATTGTTGAGACATTTCGCAATATGCATAATTTTAGAATTTAGCTCTCTCTCTCTCTCTCTCTCTCTCTCTCTCTCCTCTCTCTCTCAATGTGGCAATTTCTTTACATACAAAATAGCAAATACTTGTAATAGACTTCCAGGGATGTAGTAAACAGTAAAGGTAAACGAGTTCAAGAATAAGTTAGACATGATCATATGAACTCTCTAAATGCTTAAACTAAATCGCTCTACCAAAGAGCACATGGAGCCTCAGCGGACTGACCAAAAAGTCTTTGAGACATCCATAATCATTGTAACTCTCTCTCTCTCTCTCTCTCTCTCTCTCTCTCTCTCTCTCTCTCTCTCTCTCATACACACACAGAAAAGTCAATCAAGCGAAGAATAAACAAAGGTAAGAGTGTTTTTTATATCTCATATCTTATTCAATCAGATCCTTTTCAAAACTAAGATTATACTTGTAGGTGTATTTCCTTTCCACTCACGACCCAGCTATGTTAGGTCACGAAAAGATTAGAGAAAGTGTATCCCTTTAGAATTTATGGTATGCTAATATTACATTGTTTTTTATCTTGAATTTATGATATGTTAGCATTATATTGTTTTTTTTTATCTTAGTTTGTTGAGTTATGGATGAGGGGAGGGCAAGGTGAATCGCAACTTAAGACATTTGTAAACAAAATGAAAACTAGTAACCTATGACACACTAACAGAAGTATTGGTGGGGAAAAAAAAGGAATAAAAAAAGAAAAGGAATTTGTCTCACGATATTTTATCTTCAGAAGTCAAAAAGACGATGATAACCTCTTCGAATAAACAATAGAATTCAGAAGTCAGGATTTATTATATCAAATAAACTCAGACCCAATGCCATAAACATAAATTAATTATATAATAGTATTTTATAGATTAAAAAAATAAGGGAAGATATCGAAGGTTAAAACGTAAAAGTCAGAATCACGATATAATATAATATATAATATAATATAAGATATAATAATCAAAACCAAACACGAGAAAATACTGATCAAGCGATACAGCAA
>NC_090763.1:61586166-61628666 GCF_036898095.1 Palaemon carinicauda
TTGGGAGAGAGATTGTAATAACCCGAATGCAATCTATATTCTAGTGTTCCCCCCAAAAGAAGATCTGTTGTGGTTTCAAAAATTCCAAGTGGTGCGAGTGAATCTTTAAAAAATCTCACATAATTGGAATAACGAAGCAAATTTTACGAGTAGTAGTAGAGTAGTTCCCAGAATTACCTGATATCACAGCCACAGGAACCTTCGTTCTCTTTAAGCACTTCTTTAGTTATCAATCATTCAAGAGTTTCCGTTTTCAGTTTTTCGCTTTTTTTTCCTCCAGAGCAGGCGCTTCGTTTCGCTTTTACAATTCCAACTTTGATTTCTTCCATTTGCAGTCCTAGTAATGTTGAAAATCTATCAGTTCTTAGGTTCAATTAATGACATTTTCCACTATGTTGCCTCACTCCGGAAATATAAAAGCACGAGTAACACCAAAATCTTATTTTAAAGACGATAACGCGTAACAGAACGTAAGGCCTACAGGAGAGCGCAAGTCTACAGCGCATCTGAACGTAATCTGACTTATTCCAAACCTTGGAAAATTAATACATTCGTTTCTATACCCATTATAATTTCCACTCTTCTTCTGATGTACGATCATCAGCTAAATATTATCTTTATCTCTACATTTACAATCTTAAGATTATCCGCTGCAAAGTTATCATTCGTCTGTAGATGTTTCAATAATCAATGAAGGGAGATTTTGCATTGATTTCCTGATTTTGCACTTCACAAATATCACCAAATACCAAAAATTAAAAAAAAAAAAATAATTCCACAGATTTGCCTTTGAAATATAAAATCATTTTATCACAATCGAACTACTCATGTTTATGACAACACGCGCTTGCCCACCACCCACCTGTTCATGCTCCTCTCTCTCTCTCTCTCTCTCTCCTCTCTCTCTCTCTCTCTCTCTCTCTCTCTCTCTCTCTCTCTCTCTCTCTCTCTCTCTCTCTCATTGCAATATTACTACTCTAAATTTGTTCTCAAACTTTCTTAACTTTCCAAATAATTCAATTATTCAATGGAAACAATAATGTCTGATATGCGGAATAACTTAATTCATTACACTTCCTGTATTGGAACCATTTCTGTGATATTAATGAACCCAAAAATATAGTAATTAACTATAACCAGTGCATCGAAACTTGTGAATTTCAATTAAAACCAAAGATAATCCATTTAAAGTAGTTAACGATGTCAGTGAAAGCTCCACTTTCTCTTTATCAGTTATTCTTCAATCCACTCGTATAATAACGCTCCGTAAGCAATCAACTATCAAGACCTCTTGCCTAAAGGTCAAAAAGTTAGATGTATTTACTGAACTCTTATCAGGACACTCGGTCATAATACGATCCGGGAGTTTTAATCTCTTTTTCTGTTTTCATTGGATTCTTTCGTTTTATGGTTGAAACGTTTATAAAATAAATCTCCAATTCATTTTATATAAATCATTTGTCTTTTAATTTTGCGAGAAAGTAATAAAAAAGTGCCCAAAAGCAAATGGGGAATTAATAGTCCCTTCTCTTCTGTTCGTGACCTTTACGTGTTACTTGCATCCGTTTGCTCTTTGACCTTAGGAGCCCTGATAGTTGTATTGCAGGAAGGGGCAAAGGTCCCCGGGATACAGGGATAGCAATAGGAACGAGGGATATAGAACACCCTACTATCCCCCCCAATTCTACCCGACCCCTTCAGGATTCTAAAAAACGCTTCGAGTTTCTTCAGTTGCTTTAAATTTGACAAAATCCTCGAAATAAGGAAATACTGCAAATCTAAACCTTAGTGTCCGATTTGAATTGTAACATGCTTATGACTTATAGATGTTTTTTTTTACTTATCGCATTGTAGTTAAAAATCAGTTACCTATAAATTAAACAAAATAAGGACAAACGCAATGTAGGTTAACCCGACGGCACAAAAATAACCGGTTCAATTGCCTCCAAGGTTGAGCTTTCAAGTTACATTGAATTATAAACGAACATCAAGCACAACAACCGACTTATAATGGATGCAGTAGCTTGCATCTGAGAGCCAATGGCTTGCTGCTTCCCAATTGGCCACCTTACTCTTTTCTCTGTACCTCTCCCCCCTTACTACGGCATATTTATTGATACTTTACAAGTTTCATTTTATAAAGATATATATTTTTAGTCAAGTGCGTATTTCACCCATACAAAAACGAAGACATAGCAAATGTGATCAAAAGAACCACTTTAACCTTCACTTAGCTTTAGTTTTCCCACTGGTTTATTTGCCCTCCATATTATTTCTTTTTCTCTTTTCTCCTCCAGATCAAAATGGCTTACTCCTGGGACAACCGCGTCAAGTACGTCGTCAGGTACATGTACGGTAAGTAAAACCTGAACTTTTTAATGGGAAAAAATTAGATTTTTCTCATACTTTCAAGCTTTTCTTCTTAATTCCTTGAATCTTAGAATATCTTGATTCTAGAAGCAATTTCAGTGAATATCAACATCCAAAATCACAATTTCTATATTTCTGAGAAGTTCTAGCATACAAGAGACAAAATGACTTCACAGGTAAAAAAAAAAAAAAAAAAAAAAAGTCTCCCCGAAAATTTCTTCCTGCGCACCAGGTCATACTTCCGAATATTTTGATGATTATTTAGCCTTTTCAAAGCAAAACTTATTTACGGTTTTCTTTAAACATATAATATATATATAAAAAGATCCAAGCGTTCAAACATAGCCATTACAGTCTTTTGCTTCAAAAATGTAAAAAGCTAACAGTTCGAAATAGTTTTTCTCAAATAGTCTTCTTACCAGAGCAATTCTCTCTCTCTCTCTCTCTCTCTCTCTCTCTCTCTCTCTCTCCATGCTTTCGGCAAACCTTAGGGTGTCCCATATTACTAATACCTTCTTTACAACGCGGATCAATACGCGTTCTATGGTCAACACCTGATATTGAGCGAGGCTTAGTGGGTCTTCATTATCCCAGTTACCTTTTCACTTTATACCTTGGAGTTTATCCAGGCTGAAAACTACAGAAACAGGCCTCTGGTCATCTCCTAACAAGATGCAGGAGTTCAGCCGACTTTGTTTTAACGATCTTCTCGGAAAAATAGGAAAATCTTCCCGAGTAGCATCCCTCTTGAGATCAAACCCTAGACTTGGCTACCTCAAGAACTCAAGTATGGTTCAGAAGCCTTATAGCACGACGAATTAGCATAATGCTATAGTTTGTAAGACTTGAGTGCTTCTATTTAGAGCTAACTGAATTCAAATGTAATCCTCTATATTACCTACTGACCAGATAACGTAAAAAATTATCAAATGAGTTAAAGTCGTTTCTATTTTAATTTTTCCTTCCATTTACCGATAAACTGTAAGATTCCCGCCACTCAAACGGCAGTGTAAAGCAAGATATCTCTATTTTCTGATTTAGTAATATTATAATAAAACATTTAAATTGAAAAAAACCAAGCATTACCCCTGATAAGATCATAGCCGAAAGTTCCCTGAACAAACTCTCTCTCTCTCTCTCTCTCTCTCTCTCTCTCTCTCTCTCTCTCTCTCTCTCTCTCTTTCTCTTTCTCTCTCTCTAAAAAAAACACCACGACCTGCCATTAAATGGTCACCCAATATGAGAATGAATCGGGCCTGGGATTTAATATCTCTGCCTGAGAAAATATCGTGGCATCTTCTTTCGTATCAATCTTGCCTCACTATGCGACCCCTGCTACTCTTTTATTTCTGAGGTCTCATACACCAAAAGAGGGAGGCTTTAACTCATTAATGAGTTAATTCCTGAGCCAGCCACGCCCACTAGAACCATCTCTCTCTCTCTCTCTCTCTTTCTCTACCTGCCTCCAGCTCTTCACATTCTCAAAGCATTTTCTCCTCTCTCCTCTTATCTCATTCTTTAATAGGATTTCCTAAACATTTGCAATTATCTTTTCAAGAGGCTTTGATACGATCCCTCCTAAATTACTTTTTCATCCAATCCTAAGCTTTCTACACTTCAAATAGTAGTTACTTCCTGGTTTCTACTGGTACGACCCTCTCCTCTCTCTCTCTCTCTCTCTCTCTCTCTCTCTCTCTCTCTCTCTCTCTTAGCGAGGGCCTTCCTGGCAGCTACCTGTTTCTCGCTATCAACCACCTGTTTCCATCAGCTGATTTGAAGACCTCCAGTGTCCTATAATCCTCAAATAGTGTCTTCCTTTCGGCTTTTCCATTTTCCCCTCTTCTCCTTCCCATCATAGAAGGATGGGGGAAGGGGGTTATCAAAAGAGGACGATAAATCCTTACCTATGTTCCGGTGCAACAACTAAAGGTGAACATTTCCCTGTTCAGGAAGATTGTCAACACTTCCAGAGATACTACTATCGTATCTTTATTTACTTCTTTCACTCTGTTTACCTCTTCAATTATCTCTCTCTATTTCTCTCTCATTTATTATCTTCAGCCGATTCGTCTTTCTAAAGCCTGACTCGTACTTGCCAATTGCAAAATTTCTCTAATCCCAATGTCATACGTTTCTCCATTTTCTAATCTAATCTCTCTTTATTTTCGACCCAATTCTAATTCATCTTTATCTATTATCCTTCTGTTTTGTAGTGTCTCGAATACAATTCTCTTGCTTATAAAAACGTTTCTGTATTCATTAAAAATTAAACAGAATCTATTTTAAATATTTGGATTTCTTTCACTAACAGTGGTCTTTTAAGCTGCTGAATTCGATATAATGACGAGTGTATATTCTTCTTATACCCTTCGAAACCACAAGTAAATCTTTTGAACTGCCCATGTCACTCTGGCTCAAATTCCCCTGTACTAGCTATCATTCCACACAGATTATTATTCTAAACATTCAAACACATTCAAAGAATGCCTAGTTTGTAACCTGAGATTCGGATGTGCATCGCATTCCTCTTTAGCCAATTTAGTACACTGTGTTTTGCGATCTGATCAAAGCCAAGCTTAAAATAGAGGAGCCCACATCAGTAGCTTTACATTTTAGGAAAGAGAGCATATAAGAACATGTTGTGAGGACCCAAGACGCGGTGGCTATTTTAGTGAAGTTGTCCCTATAACGTTTCTTCCAAAAATGCGTGGCACGCATTGAACACCACGAGCTTGCCAAGCCTATTGTTAAATAAATAGTAGCACTCTCTTCCCCCCCCCCCCCTAGCTCTCACTCCTCGATACAGTAAGATAAATATAAACAGCTAGAATCTAAAAGTACATTTTCTGAAAACTATTTCACTTTAATTTTTCTTAGGAATGTAGCTTTATATTTCATCCGTGAATTTCTAGTGATGCTTTCTTCTGACACATGTCATGATCAACTTTTCTTTAAGATAGAGACAAAGTGAACGTTAAAAAGTACTCTGCTAGAGGTGGTTTTAATGGCGAATGTAACAAATTTTATTGAAAGAATTCACCAGCTTCTTGGCTCAAGTTAAGGATACTCAATTGTTCCTCTCGGCTGCCAAAAGACTCCCGAAGAAATGTATAAACAATTTTTTTTCCTTTGGTCTCACTTTTTTGTTACAATATTTATCTCTTTAACGACAGCTCAAGAGTGCAAATAGCATTGAAGACCTGATAAAAACTACTAAAAGTAACTAATTTTTTTAGTACAAACAGTTAAGAACGAACTCGAAAAGACTTTAGTTTTGTTTTCCTCTTAAATCGTGCCGAATTTTAATGGCATTTACATTCTCTGATACCCTTGTGTAGTTCTTGGCACCTGGCACGGTGTCGCGTACTAGTCCAAGCTTAGATACTCAAACTCTTTCTTCCTCGGCTTTTTTTGGCTTTGGACTAATGTTTTCAATCGTGAAACCAAAGTAAAACTGGGCAAACATTGCAATTAATACATCTTACAAAAATTATTTCGATGAAAGCCGTTTGTGTTGATGGGGAACAACCGGAACGAAAATAAAGAGGAAAAAGAAGATTAGATTGTCTAGCTTGTATTTCGCTGACTCACTAAAGGGAACAAAGATCAAATAAAGGAAAGGTAAATATAAAATACGACTACCTCTACGATTCTATCTAAAATAGTCCCCCCTTCATCCAACGCAACATAGTAATTGGAGAGGATTTTATCAGAAAACGGATAATACATATTGATTTTGTTACCTGAAAGCTGGTCAAAACATTTCAAGAAAAGACACAAAAAAAATGTAGTTGTTCTTATACAAATAATCTCTCTCTCTCTCTCTCTCTCTCTCTCTCTCTCTCTCTCTCTCTCTCTCTCTCTCTCTCTCTCTCTCTCTCTCTCTCTCTCGTTATAAACTTATTTCTACATACGATTTAGTTATTTATACATTGTTAAACACTTGGCTATAATTCTGGGTGACCTCTAACGACCTAATTGAATCTTACTTTTTAGCAACTCAAATTTATGACTTCAAAGTCACCATGTCGATTGTCTCTTGTCTGCTTTAGACCTTCCCTTCCACCACTCATCCGTGACATTCGATCTCTAACGACGCAATTTTCTTTTCTCTCTCTCTCCCTCTCTGTGCCTCAGACATTGACAACAATGGCTTCTTGGACAAGAACGACTTCGAGTGCCTCGCCCTCAGGAACACCCTGATCGAAGGCCGTGGCGAGTGGAGCGCTGAGAAGTACGCTGCTAACCAGAAGATCATGTCCAACCTCTGGAACGAGATTGCCGAGCTTGCCGACTTCAACAAGGTAAAGTGCGAAATTTGATTATCTTCTTCTTCTTCTTTTTCTTGGATGAGAAAAAAAGGTTCTTTTACTCTTGGTTAAGAGGAGATATAGGACAGTTAGTGGCACGGAAGGATAACGGTCCCTGAAAGGTGAAGGGTGTTGAATGATAAGCAAATTCATCGAGATTCATAACGGCTGAAACTGAATGATGATGTTTGAGAATTGTAAGAAGATAGGATTTTTACAATAATTCTCGAATTGAATGAAAAGTTGTTTACAAAGGAATGAATGGACATTCAATTGCTGTGTTGAAGGCAAAGTAAAGTAGTGGAATAATAGGAGTTGAGCAACTGAAATAGTAAAAACCAAAGACTTTAACCAGATCTCAGGAACAAATCCTGAAGTTAACTATATCTGTAGGTGAAAAAGTTAGCCATTGCACTAAGCCATTCAATACAATTAGCAATAGAATAAAAGAGAAGCATATATGATTCAGGAATAGAATTCCATTTAATTTCTGACTATGAGAAATATCTGTAGGTGAAGTAGTTAGCCATTGCACTAAGCCATTCAATACAATTTGCAATAGGATAAAAGAGAAGCATATATGATTCAGGATTAGAATTCCATTTAATTTCTGACTATGAGAAATATCTGTAGGTGAAGTAGTTAGCCATTGCACTAAGCCATTCAATACAATTAGCAATAGGATAAAAGAGAAGCATATATGATTCAGGATTAGAATTCCATTTACTTGCTGACTATGAGAAGAAGATAAAAGGGCACTACTGAACTAATCCTTTATGCAACTAGCTCACTAGAAGGGTCGGTAACGACTTCTGCTAAACTGTACAGGCCAATAAACATGCTGTTTCCAGAATGGTGAAGTCACCGTGGACGAGTTCAGGAAAGCTGTGCAGAACGTTTGCGTAGGAAAGAAGTATGACGATTTCCCCGCATGCTTCAAGACGGTCATTACCAATTTTTTCAAGACCGTTGACGTCAACGGTAGGTGGTCCTGTCCACCGCAGAAGCAATTCGCTTTGTCAAATGCTATTAGAGAAGTTCTTGGTCCATCGGCAGACTAACCGCAACCACTCTATTGTTTATTTAGCTCTGGTATCAATTGTAGTAGTCTGAGATGAAATCATTTATGATGTAATTTTCCAGCTTTTGTGTACGTCCTTATTATCTGAGCTTCGCAATATTTCGTTATTTGTAGTAATTCTAAGAAAGCAAAACAACAAATTTATTCTCCTATCCGACTAACTCGCTTCATTTTAGAAAAGTATTTTGCTGATGTTTTATCACGTAACTTGCATTATTCACTCAGTGTTCTCTTGCTTTGTTTCTTATGTGTCGTTTATGTATTTTGTCATATTATGAACTGCTTCTGTTTCTGTATTTTTTGAGCCACCGCATATGTGCACTTCTCTGATCTAAAAGTGATTCAATGCTTTGAAATGTTCCATTTGCTTCCTTTTCATACAGCGATCCCGATCCGATGACACAAATTCTTTTTAATTTGTCTACAATATAAAGAAAAGTAAAATGATTTCATAATTTAAATCTCCGACTTAATACCGGGAGTACGAACGCGAGCATAATAGGATTGAAACCAGAACCTCACTCGAAGAATCGTCCTCGATTAAACGCAAAGCGGTCTTTAATTGGATCCCTTCACCACCCCCTTGCAATGTTGTAGAAGCCCAGTGACCTTCTCTTGAGTAACAAATTCAGCAGCTTCTCTACCCATTTAGCTTCAATTCTCATCTATTTCACCCAGTAGTTAGAATCGCGTGCCCGACGCCTCTTCTTCAGTATGAGTACTTGTAGACCTTTTCAAATTTTATTTTCATTTTTTTTCTCTTTCTTCTACGACCACCACACCCAAGAACCAGCTTCTCTATCCTTTTTTTGTTTTGCAGTAGCCCATTTTTCCAATGATTACAGGACGGTGAGGTCAGTGTCGACGAATTCAAGCAGGCTGTGCAGAAGAACTGCTCCGGCAAGCCATTTGCTGATTTCCCTGGTGCCTTCAAGACTTTCATTGCTAACCAGTTCAAGACTATTGATGTGAATGGTATGTGACCCTTAACGCGATAAAGCAAGGAAGCTGCAACGACTCCCCCTGGTTGTGCGACGCACTAGCTAGCCATGCTTCTCCTCCAATTTCTAATTAACCTTCTCTCATTTTTATTGTTCCTTGCAGCTAACCATCTCTATTACCTACGCTTCAATGTGTTGTCTCTCCTTTATAGGCCGGCGAAAAGTATAAAAAAAACTTAGCAACGGAGGGGGCTTTAATATACCTCTCAATTTTTTTTTTTTTTTTTAACTTCTAACGTGCGTTTCCAGGACGGTGAGGTGTCTGATGACGAATTCAAGCAGGCTGTGCAGAAGAACTGCTCCGGCAAGGGATTCGCTGACTTTCCCGCTGCCTTCAAAAATTTCATTACCACCCAGTTTAAGACCATTGATGTCAACGGTATGTCGACCCCAACCAATATTCACACAACTCTCTTAAAACTCCTGGAAACAATACATTTCCACAACTATAAAATAACGACACTTCTCAAAAAAGCCTTTACACAGTAAATTCTCACTTGGCGAAAACACAAACGAATCTCTCATAGGCGAGAGAGAGAGAAAGAAACTTACGCATTCACACCACAAGCACTACCAACCAACTCGCACATTCACATCACAAGCACCACCAACCATTACCGAGCGACGAAATTAAATCATTATCATCTACCATTTTTCCAGACCAACCTCATTCACTCTCACTTCCGCCCCCCACCATTCACAACCTCAACCACAAACTCCTCTCTCCGTGATCAAAGCGATTCATTCACTTCTTCCTTAACCAGGACGGCGAGGTGTCAGGAGAAGAGTTCAAGCAGGCAGTCAAGACCGCCTGTTTCGGCAAGAAATTCGAAGAGTTCCCCAATGCATTTAGAGTTTTCATTATCAACCAGTTTAAAACGGTTGACGTGAACGGTATGTGCGAGAAAAAAGGACTGGGGCATAAAATTCAAAATTATTAAATACAACACGGCTTTCTTTTAGAGATCTTTTTTTACAATAATTATCACCACTCGCTTCCTTCTTGATCATCTCTGTCCGATTCCACCAAACTATATGATCTTTCTCTCAAAATAAACATTTCAATGATACAGTACTTCGAGACTTCTTTTAAGACAGAGGATTCAATTGGCTGAAAGCCTTAGACACAGTCTTAAAGAAAATAAACCGCCTTAAGATGAAGACTCGAACGCTTCTTATTACTTTAATCTTCCTTTTTTACCATTTAATCCTGTAGAGAACTTTGCTCCGTAGTTAGAAAAAAATGTCTTTCTCTTTTTAGCATAGAAATTCAAGAGTTCAATTTATTATTGGTTCCAGGATGGCGAAGTGACTCTTGATGAGTTCAAGCAGGCAGTTAAGAACGTCTGCACGGGCAAGGCATATGACGCTTTCCCTCAAGCTTTCAAGGCATTCATTGCAAACCAGTTTAAGACAATTGATGTTAATGGTACGTTACATCAGTAGATATTCAGGCCAAAAAAAAAATATATATATACAAAGAGAGAAATGTCAACAGTAATTTCAATCATAATTTGAAGCCACTTTTCTTTTTTTGGTCACTTGAGACGTTCAATCATGTTACTTTGTGATGGCTTGTGATGTTATAGTCCAAGACCTTCTGTAGTCCACTGATCATCGATCTTGTAATACATTCCTAAACAAATAAGAGTTAACTAACTGTATCAATTTGCCACCTGATAAATTGAATCTAGTTTAATTCAATTGAGTTAACCATCAGTACATACACCAGATATACCATATGGTTAACAACTCGTAATTTGTTGGTTTTATTTTTCAATTTTTGACTTTTTTTTGCTTTTTCATGCTTCTCTTCCCACCAATTATCATCGTAGAAACTTTGGTATTGTCCTTCAACTTGCATTATATGTAGTCCATACTCTACGACGACCTAAGGCCTGGTAGTAGTAATTCCTGGGAAGTTTCTCAACTAGAGCTCTTTCTTGTAGAAATAGAAATGGAGGAATAAATGGGGCTTTAAAAGCGAGGCTTTTCCTCTGCAGCCGATGATAATCAGCTGCGAATCTCCTACGGGTGATTCGTAGCAGCTCTTAGACGGCTGCAACCGGAAGCCCACTTTCTAAACCTCGAGATTCTGAACCATCTCCAAAGCATACGAGGAAGAAGCTCTCTTCACTTTCATATATTTTGTTCACCGACACATTTTCTTCTTCTTCCTCCGGGAAGGGAAGAGAACCCAACCAAAAAACACGATCTCCATCCAATTGCCACCTATTCTTCTAGTTCTTTTTCTTCATTTTATTCTTCTTCTGTATCTTGCCATTTTTATCTTCCCATTTCTCTCTTATTTCCGTTAGTTTCCCAGTTTACAATGACACCAGATATCCGACTGTGATACTTCTAGTCCAGCCCATCAGAGAAGAGTCTTGACTGATCTTAAAGAAGAGAGATTTCTCTTTTATACCAGAAAGTAACCAATTCAATATCTCTCATCAGTAATCAGCAGGACCTTCTCTGTTGATATTCTGCCCACGATATTACATGACAGTGACGCGAGAAAAAAAGTGACATTTTTTAAAATCAATTCTCTATCAATTTCATTTTTAAATTAGTTTTTGTTAAAAAAAAATCTACTTTTTAATCAAATATAAATTTTCTCTTTTTGTTACATTTCCCATTTCTTAAAAAAATGGAGTTCGTTTTCCCAACGTTTTTGGCGACATTTGGCCACCGCTCTTTTCGGGAAGATAATTAAAAAAAAAAAGGTATTTTGAGCATTACAACCTTCTCTCCTGCTTAGCATCATTTTTTTCGTTTTTTTTTTTTGTTATGTTTTGTATCTCCTGCTTAAAAAAAAAAATTAAAACAAGAAATAGACTAAAAAGAAAAGCTTTTTTTGACGACTTTTAACAAGTATCTGACGCTTTACACCAATCGCCTAATATTCTTCTCCGTCTTGCCCTAAATCCTTCCTTGAATATCGACGCTTCAAAACACTCAAAAGACGCCTAACCTCCTCAACAGCTTTTTAAAATCTAGATTAAGATATGCTTTATGCCACTCTTAAGCTTATGCATCATAGACGGTCCTTATTCCACAGTGACGACGCTAAAAAGATTGCTTTAACAATAGTAGTTTTATCAGTCATAAGTAAACAAACTCACTCACCAGCAACTCACATGTGGAATACGAATCAAGATGCCATGTTTTGCATTTTGCTTTAGACGCTCAAGCATTCGCTTCTGCGCCTGTTGGATGGCAACCATGTGATTACTGCGCCAATGCAATTCCCACTCCATTCAAAAGTCAGCTAATTGTGCTATTGCATCCAACTGCAATGTACTAATTCCCTGACAAACACTGTAACGTAAAAATATATTTCCTTCTCTCTCTCTTAATATTCAAGTTGAAAATCTTTTTTGGAGTCGGAATCTTCATTGGATCTCAGTGCTTTATTTGTCATTGTTCATCTTGCTTCAATTGTTTATTTTCGTATTCAATGTGCGAATGCTTTTCTATCTGGCACGAACTGCTGCCACCCTGTAGTCCCTAGTTGAAGCAATGTAATGTTTTGTACTATTCTGCTTATGCAAAGTATTGTATATTCTCATTCATGTGTTTCCTTCTTGTAGTTCACTTAGTAGAAGTAAGTTGATCTTAGTGAACTGTGCCTCCAGCTTAGTACAGTTTTTTTTTTCTTAGTAACTAAAAAATAAACTTTATATAATAATCTCCCCAGCCGATAATATATCAAAATCCACAAGTGATCTACAACAGAAATCAAATTGCCCTTAACACTGTTAGATGTCAAATCCTTGAAGAACTGCAGAAGCAGCCTTTGGTGTTCACAAACTTAATGAAAAAAAATATGAGCTTGATTAACTTCAGCCTTCCGCTTCATCACTATTTTTTGGCTCCTCTGCACCAGAAATCTAAAACTCTTAGTCTGTGTTGAAGTAATAAGCCGCTAGAATTCACCTTTGCCCTTAGACCTCGAGATCCCCTTGAATCTTGTAGCTCCACCCGCACTCGGGGAACCATTTAGGCAGGTCCTCTAACAAATGCTCTCGAATAACCCAATCCAGGTGATGGCTTAGTCGGCGTTGATGAGTACAGGCTTGACTGCATCTCCAGGTCTGCCTTCGCCAACATCTCTGAGATCGACGATGCCTACAACAAGCTCTGCTCTGTAAGTTGACACTACCAGCTCTTCAGTTGATTGACTGAAGTTTAAGCCACTTGAAAGGAATTTCTTATTTGGATGTATAATCAATAATTACTCATTAATCTACTCATTTGAACATTAGATTTGCCTGGCCCTCTTATGGTACTCAAAGTATCTGATAATACAATATTTCACTTGGTAAGAAATCTAACAAACACACTAGAATACTGTCAGAATCTGAAGTCTCCAAGCCATCCTGCTAACTCTCCCTTCTCTACTTCTTGCAGGAGGAAGACAAGAAGGCTGGCGGCATCAACATTAACCGCTACCAGGAACTGTATGCTCAGTTCATCTCCAACCCTGACGAGAGCTGCAACGCCGTCTACCTTTTCGGACCCCTCAAGGAGGTCAACTAAATATAGGACGTTTAAGGAAACTTAGACGCACCTAACGCGCGAGGCCCAGGCGCTTTGGGTGTACCCACTGCACGCGCTCCCTGGGGCATAACCTTTTTATGTCCTCTTCTCCTCTCTCGAGGGAATTGGATAATAAAATAGGCCTGCCCTAACACACATACACACACCCACCAGTGCCCAGTTCCTCACCGCATCATTTTTATACTCATCTCCCTCTGATGCCAAGCCGCACCGTCAGGCATCAACAGCGCCTGCGGCAGTCGACCCGGACCCATGGCCATCCTTAGCCGCAAATCATATTTTTGTATTGCTGGAGTTGGGATACATGCGGTACCGCCCCCAGCAGGCCTCCTGCTATTGCAGGATCAGTGCTGGAACGCTATCGGGAATGGTCGACTGCTGTTGCGATCATCTCTTTACCAATAATAAACTCTACTATGTTTTAACGATCTTTTTATGCTACCTCCACAATTTAGACTTAAGAATGACAAACGAATATGCAATGATGATACTTCCTAAGAAAATTAACTTAAAAGAGTACTTTATATAATCAATTGCATCTAACATGTATAGAAAATGTTGTGCCGAGGCTTAAAAGTAATGCTGGTATTTCTAAGAGCACTAACTTGAAAAGATTACTATATATATAAAAAAAAATGATTCCAACAGGTAAAAGACATGTTAAGCAAAATCGAAGTGCCCTACAAAGCTACGAAAATATTTCACATAAAATAATTGAGACCATTTAACGAAAGAGTAATGTGTTAACAAAAGAAAATATACTGGTAGTTTATAAAAATAAATCGCCAATCCATTCCATATTAATCATTTGTCTTTTAATTTTGCGAGAAAGTAATATAAAAGGGCCCTAAAGCAAATGGGGAATTAATAGTCCCTTCTCTTCTGTTCGACCTTTACTTGTTACTTGCATTCGTTTGCTCTTTGACCTTAGGAGCCTGATAGTTGTATTGCAGGAAGGGGGCAAAGGTCCCCGCGATACAGGGATAGCAATAGGAACGAGGGATATAGAACCCCCTACTATCCTCCCAATTCTACCCGACCCCTTCAGGATTCTAAAACGTTTCGAGTTTCTTCAGTTGCTTTAAATTTGACAAAATCCTCGAAATAAGGAAATACTGCAAATCTAAATCTTAGTGCCCGATTTGAATTGTAAAATGCTTATGACTTATAAAGATTTTTTACTTATCGTATTGTACTTGAAAATCAGTTACCTATAAATTAAACAAAATAAGGACAAACGCAATGTAGGTTAACCCGACGGCACAAAAATAATCGGTTCAATTGCCTCCAAGGTTGAGCTTTCAAGTTACATTGTATTATAAACGAACATCAAGCACAACAACCGACTTATAATGCATGCAGTAGCTTGCATCTGAGAGCCAATGGCTTGCGGCTTCCCAATTGGAAACCTTACACTTTTCTCTGTACCTCCCCCCCCCCCCCCGGCCCCCTCCCTTACTAGGGCATATTTAATAATACTTTATAAGCTTCATTTTATAAAGATAAATAATATTTTCAATCAAGTGCGTATTTCACCCATACAAAACCGAAGACATTGCAAATGTGATTAAAAGAACCACTTTAACCTTCACTTAAAACCCTCCATATTATTTCTTTTTCTCTTATCTCCTCCAGATCAACAAGGCTTACTCCTGGGACAACCGCGTCAAGTACGTCGTCAGGTACATGTACGGTAAGTAAAACCTGAACTTTTTATCTAATACCAATCATTAGTCTTTTCTTAATCTGATCATAATGGGAAAAGATTAGATTTTACTCATATTTTAAAGCTTTTCTCAAATCCTTGAATCTTAGAATATCTTGATTCTAAAAGCAATTTCAGTGAATATCAACATCCAAAGTTAGAACTTCTATAATTCTGAGGAGTTCAAGCATACAAAATGGCTTCACAGGTAAAAAAAAAAAAAAAAAAAAAAAAGTCCCCTCGAAAATTTCTTCCTAAGCACCAAGTCATACTTCTTCCGAATATTTTGATGATTATTTAGCCTTTTCAAAAAAAAAAACTTATTTACAGTTTTCTTTAAACATATAATATATATATAAAAAGATCCAAGCGTTCAAACATAGCCATTACAGTCTTTTGCTTCAGAAATGTAAAAAGCTAACAGTTCGAAATAGTTTTTCTCAAATAGTCTTCTTACCAGAGCAATCTCTCTCTCTCTCTCTCTCTCTCTCTCTCTCTCTCTCTCTCTCTCTCTCTCTCTCTCTCTCTCTCTCTCCATGCTTTCGGCAAACCTTAGGGTGTCCCATATTACAAATACCTTCTTTACAACGCGGATCAATACGCGTTCTATGGTCAACACCTGATATTGAGCGAGGCTTACTGGGTCTTCATTATCCCAGTTACCTTTTCACTTTATACCTTGGAGTTTATCCAGGCTGAAAACTACAGAAACAGGACTCTAGTCATCTCCTAACAAGATGCAGGAGTTCAGTCGACTTCGTTTTAACGATCTTCTCGGAAAAATAGGAAAATCTTCCCGAGTAGCATCCCTCTTGAGATCAAACCCTAGACTTGGCTACCTCAACAACTCAAGTATGGTTCAGAAGCCGTATAACACGACGAATTAGCATAATGCTATAGTTTGTAAGACTTGAGTGCTTCTATTTAGAGCTAATTGAATTCAAATGTAATCCTCTATATTACCTACTGACCAGATAACGTAAAAAATTATCAAATGAGTTAAAGTCTTTTCTATTTTAATTTTTCTTCCGTTTACCAATAAACTATTAAGATTCGGTAGTGAAATGCAACATATCTCTATTTCCTGATTTAGTAATATATTAATAAAACTTTTAAATCGAAAAAAACAGAAACGTGACCCCTGATAAGATCATAGCCGAAATTTCCCTGAACACATACTCTCTCTCTCTCTCTCTCTCTCTCTCTCTCTCTCTCTCTCTGTCTGTCTGTCTGTCTGTCTGTATGTCTGTCTCTCTGTCTGTCTGTCTCTCTCTCTCTCTCTCTCTCTCTCTCTCTCTCTCTCTCTCTCTCTCTCTCTCTCTCTCTCTCTGCCTCCAGCTCTTCACATTCTCAAAGCCTTTTCTCCTCTCTCCTCTTATCTCATTCTTTAATAGGATTTCCTAAACATTTGCAATTATCTATTCAAGAGGCTTTGATACGATCCCTCCTAAATTACTTTTTCATCCAATCCTAAGCTTTCTACACTTCAAATAGTAGTTACTTCCTGATTTCTACTAGCACGACTTCTCTCTCTCTCTATCTCTCTCTCTCTCTCTCTCTCTCTCTCTCTCTCTCTCTCTCTCTCTCTCTCTCTCTCTCTCTCTCTCAGCGAGGGCCTTCCTGGCTGCTACCTGTTTCTCGCTATCAACCACCTGTTTCCATCAGCTGATTTGAAGACCTCCAGTGTCCTATAGTCCCAAAATAAAGTGTCTTCCGTTCGGCTTTTCCATTTTCCCCTCTTCTCCTTCCCATCATAGAAGGATGGGGGAAGGGGGTTATCAAAAGAGGACGATAAATCCTTACCTATGTTCCGGTGCAACAACTAAAGGTGAACATTTCCCTGTTCAGGAAGATTGTCAACACTTCCAGAGATACTACTCTCGTATCTTTATTTACTTCTTTCCCTCTGTTTACCTCTTCAATTATCTCTATTTCTCTCTCATTTATTATCTTCAGCCGATTCGTCTTTCTAAAGCCTGACTCGTACTTGCCAACAGCAAAATTTCTCTAATCTCAATGTCATACGTTTCTCCATTTTCTAATCTCTCTTTATTTTCGACCCAATTCTAATTCATCTTAATCTATTATCCTTCTATCTTATAGTGTCTCGAATACAATTCTCTTGTTTATAAAAACGTTTCTGTATTCATAAAAAATTAAACAGGATATATTTTAAATTTTTGGATTTCTTTCACTAACAGTGGTCTTTTAAGTTGCTGAATTCGACATAATGACGGGTGTATATTCATTCTTATACCCTTCGAAACCACAAGTAAATCTTTTGAACTGCCCATGTCACTCTGGCTCAAATTCCCCTGTACTAGCTATCATTCCACACAGATAATTCTTCTAAACATTCAAACACATTCAAAGAATGCCTAGTTTGTAACCCGAGATTCGGATGTGCATCGCATTCCTCTTTAGCCAATTTAGTACAATGTGTTTTGCGATCTGATCAAAGCCAAGCTTAAAATAGAGGAGCCCACATCAGTAGCTTTACATTTTAGGAAAGAGAGCATATAAGAACCTGTTGTGAGGACTTTAGTGAAGTTGTCCCTATAATGTTTCTTCCAAAAATGCGTGGCACGCATTGAACACCACGAGCTTGCCAAGCCTGTTGTTAAATAAATAGTAGCACTCTCTTTCTCCATCCCCCCCCCATAGCTCCCACTCCTCGATACAGTAAGAAAAATATAAACAGCTAGAATCTAAAAGTACATTTTCTGAAAACTATTTCATTTTAGTTTTTCTTAGAAATGTAGCTTCATATTTCATCCGTGAATTGCTAGTAATGCTTTGTTCTGACATATGTCTAGATCACCTTTTCTTTAAGACAGAGACGAAATGAACGTTAAAAAGTGCTCTGCTAGAGGTGGTTTAAATGGCGAATGTAACAAATTTTAAAGAAAGAAATCACCAGCTTCTTGGCTCAAGTTAAGGATACTCAATTGTTCCTCTCGGCTGCCAAAAGACTCCCGAAGAAATGTATAAACAATTTTTTTTCCTTTGGTCTCACTTTTTTGTTACAATATTTATCTCTTTAACGCCAGCTCAAGAGTGCAAATAGCATTGAAGACCTGATAAAAACTACTAAAAGTAACCGGTTTTTTTAGTACAAACAGTTAAGAACGAACTCGAAAAGACCTTAGTCTTGTTTCCCTCTTAAATAGTGTCGAATATTAATGGCCTTTACATTCTCTGATACCCTTGTGTAGTTCTTGGCACCTGGCACGGTGTCGCGTACTAGTCCAAGCTTAGATACTCAAACTCTTTCTTCCTCGGCTTTTTTTGGCTTTGGACTAATGTTCTCAATCGTGAAACCAAAGTAAAACTGGGCAAACATTGCAATTAACACATCTTAAAAAAGTTATTTCGATGAAAGCCGTTTGTGTTGATGGGGAACAACCGGAACGAAAATAAAGAGGAGAAAGAAGATTAGATTGTCTAGCTTGTATTTCGCCGACTCATTAAAGGGAACAAAGATCAAACAAAGGAAAGGTAAAAATAAAATAAGACTGCCTCTACGTTTCTATCTAAAATAGTCCCCCCTTCATCCAACGCAACATAGTAATTGGAGAGGATTTTATCAGAAAACGGATAATACTTATTGATTTTGTTACCTGAAAGCTGGTCAGAACATTTCAAGAAAAGATACAAAAATGTTGTTCTTATACATATAATCTCTCTCTCTCTCTCTCTCTCTCTCTCTCTCTCTCTCTCTCTCTCTCTCTCTCTCTCTCTCTCTCTCTCTCTCTCGTTATAAACTTATTTCTAGAGACGATTTAGTTATTTATACATTGCTAAACACTTGCCTATAATTCTGGGTGACCTCTAACGACCTAATTTGAATCTTACTTTTTATCAACTGAAATTTACGACTTCAAAGTCACCATGACGATTGTCTCTTGTCTGCTTTAGACCTTCCCTTCCACCACTCATCCGTGACATTCGATCTCTAACGACGCAATTTTCTTTTCTCTCTCTCCCTCTCTGTGCCTCAGACATTGACAACAACGGCTTCTTGGACAAGAACGACTTCGAGTGCCTCGCCCTCAGGAACACCCTGATCGAAGGCCGTGGCGAGTGGAGCGCTGAGAAGTACGCTGCTAACCAGAAGATCATGTCCAACCTCTGGAACGAGATTGCCGAGCTTGCCGACTTCAACAAGGTAAAGTGCGAAATTTAATTAGCTTCTTCTTCTTCTTCTTGGATAAGAAAAGCAAGGTCCTTTCACTCTTGGTTAAAGGGAGATATAGGATAGTTAGTGGCACGGAAGGATAACGGTCTCTAAGGTGAATGGTGTTGAATGATAAGCAAATTCATCGAGATTCATAACGGCTGAAGCTGAATGATGATGTTTGAGAATTGTAAGAAGATAGGATTTTTGCAATAATTCTCGATTTGAATAAAAGTTGTTTGCAAAGGAATGAATGGACATTCAAGTGCTGTCTTGAAGGCAAAGTAAAGTAGTGGAACAATAGGAGTTGAGCAACTGAACTAGTAAAAACCGAAGACTTTAACCAGATCTTAGGAACAAATCGGGAAGTTAACTATATCTGTAGGTGAATTAGTTAGCCATTGCACTAAACCATTCAATACAATCATTAATAGAATAAAAGAGAAGCATATATGATTCAGGAATACAATTCCATTTACTTGCTGACTATGAGAAATATCTGTAGGTGAAGTAGTTAGCCATTGCACGAAGCCATTCAATACAATCAGTAATAGAATAAAAGAGAAGCATATATGATTCAGGATTAGAATTCCATTTAATTTCTGACTATGAGAAATATCTGTAGGTGAAGTAGTTAGCCATTGCACTAAGCCATTCAATACAATCAGTAATGGAATAAAAGAGAAGCATATATGATTCAGGATTAGAATTCCATTTAATTTCTGACTATGAGAAATATCTGTAGGTGAAGTAGTTAGCCATTGCACGAAGCCATTCAATACAATCAGTAATAGAATAAAAGAGAAGCATATATGATTCAGGATTAGAATTCCATTTAATTTCTGACTATGAGAAATATCTGTAGGTGAAGTAGCTAGCCATTGCACGAAGCCATTCAATACAATCAGTAATAGAATAAAAGAGAAGCATATATGATTCAGGATTAGAATTCCATTTAATTTCTGACTATGAGAAATATCTGTAGGTGAAGTAGTTAGCCATTGCACTAAGCCATTCAATACAATTAGCAATAGAATAAAAGAGAAGCATATATGATTCAGGATTAGAATTCCATTTAATTTCTGACTATGAGAAATATCTGTAGGTGAAGTAGTTAGCCATTGCACGAAGCCATTCAATACAATCAGTAATGGAATAAAAGAGAAGCATAAATGATTCAGGATTAGAATTCCATTTAATTTCTGACTATGAGAAATATCTGTAGGTGAAGTAGTTAGCCATTGCACGAAGCCATTCAATACAATCAGTAATAGAATAAAAGAGAAGCATATATGATTCAGGATTAGAATTCCATTTAATTTCTAACTATGAGAAATATCTGTAGGTGAAGTAGTTAGCCATTGCACGAAGCCATTCAATACAATCAGTAATAGAATAAAAGAGAAGCATATATGATTCAGGATTAGAATTCCATTTAATTTCTAACTATGAGAAATATCTGTAGGTGAAGTAGTTAGCCATTGCACGAAGCCATTCAATACAATCAGTAATGGAATAAAAGAGAAGCATATATGATTCAGGATTAGAATTCCATTTAATTTCTGACTATGAGAAATATCTGTAGGTGAAGTAGTTAGCCATTGCACTAAGCCATTCAATACAATTAGCAATAGAATAAAAGAGAAGCATATATGATTCAGGATTAGAATTCCATTTACTTGCTGACAATGAGAAGAGAATAAAAGGGCACTACTGAACTAATCCTTCATACAACTAGCTCACTAGAAGGGTCGGTAGCGACTTCTGCTAAACTGTACAGGCCAATAAACATGCTGTTTCCAGAATGGTGAAGTCACCGTGGACGAGTTCGGGAAAGCTGTGCAGAACGTTTGCGTAGGAAAGAAGTATGACGATTTCCCCGCATGCTTCAAGACGGTCATTACCAATTTTTTCACGACCGTTGACGTCAACGGTAGGTGGTCCTGTCCACCGCAGAAGCAATTCGCTTTGTCAAATGCTATTAGAGAAGTTCTTAGTCCATCGGCAGACTAACCGCAACCACTCTCTTGTTTAGTTAGCTCTGGTATCAACTGTAGTAGTCTGAGATGAAATCATTTATGATGTAATTTTCCAGCTTTTGTGTACGTCCTTATTATCTGAGCTTCGCAATATTTCGTTATTTGTAGTAATTCTAAGAAAGCAAAACAAACAAATCTATTCTCCTATCCGACTAACTCGCTTCATTTTATATTAAAAGTATTTTGCTGATGTTTTATCACGTAACTTGCATTATTCACACAGTGTTCTCTTACTTTTTTTCTTATGTATCGTTTATGTATTTTGTCATATTATGAACTGCTTCTGTTTCTGTATTCTTTGAGCCACAGCATATGTGCATTTCTCCGATCTAAAAGTGATTCAATGCTTTGAAATGTTCCATTTGCTTTCTTTTCATACAGCGATCCCGATGAAACAATTTCCTTTTAATTTGTCTACAATATAAAGAAAAGTAAAATGATTTCATAATTTAAATCTCCGACTTAATACCAGGAGTACGAACGCGACCATAAAAGGATTGAAACCAGAACCTCACTCGAAGAATCGTCCTCGATTAAACGCAAAGCGGTCTTTAATTAGATCCCTTCACCAGCCCCTTGCAATGTTGTAGAAGCCCAGTGACCTTCTCTTGAGTAACAAATTCAGCAGCTTCTCTACTCCTTTAGTTTCAATTCTAATCTATTTCCCCAGTAGTTAGAATCGCGTGACCGACGCCTCTTCTTCAGTATGAGTACTTGTAGACCTTTTCAAGTTTTATTTTCATTTTTTTTCTCTTTCTTCTACGACCACCACACCCAAGAACAAGCCTCTCTATCCTTTTTTTGTTTTGCAGTAGCCCATTTTTCCAATGATTACAGGACGGTGAGGTCAGTGACGACGAATTCAAGCAGGCTGTGCAGACACACTGCTCCGGCAAGCCATTTGCTGCTTTCCCTGGTGCCTTCAAGACTTTCATTCATAACCAGTTCAAGACTATTGATGTGAATGGTATGTGACCCTTAACGCGATAAAGCAAGGAAGCTGCAACGACTCCCCCTGGTTGTGCGACGCACTAGCTAGCCATGCTTCTCCTTCAATTTCTAATTAACCTTCTCTCATTTTTATTGTTCCTTGCAGCTAACCATCTCTAATAGAGCAGCTTCAAATGTGTTGTCCCTTTTTAGGCCGGCAAAAAGTATAAAAAACCTAGCAACGAAGGGGGCTTTAATATACCTCAAATTTTTTTTTTTTAACTTCTAACGTGCGTTTCCAGGACGGTGAGGTGTCTGATGACGAATTCAAGCAGGCTGTGCAGAAGAACTGCTCCGGCAAGGCATTCGCTGACTTTCCCGCTGCCTTCAAAAGTTTCATTACCACCCAGTTTAAGACCATTGATGTCAACGGTATGTCGACCCCAACCAATATTCACACAACTCTCTTAAAACTCCTCGAAACAATACATTTCCACAACTATAAAATAACGACACTTCTCAAAAAAGCCTTCAGACAGTAAATTCTCACTTGGCGAAAACACAAACGAATCTCTCATAGGCGAGAGAGAGAGATAGAAACTTACGCATTCACACCACAAGCACTACCAACCAACTCGCACATTCACATCACAAGAACCACCAACCATCACCGAGCGACGAAATTAAATCATTTTTATCTACCATTTTTCCAGAGCAACCTCATTCACTCTCACTTCCGCCCCCCACCATTCACAACCTCAACCACAAACTCCTCTCTCCGTGATCAAAGCGATTCATTCACTTCTTCCTTAACCAGGACGGCGAGGTGTCAGGAGAAGAGTTCAAGCAGGCAGTCATGACCGCCTGTTTCGGCAAGAAATTCGAAGAGTTCCCCAATGCATTTAGAGTTTTCATTATCAACCAGTTTAAAACGGTTGACGTGAACGGTATGTGCGAGAAAAAAGGACTGGGGCATAAAATTCAAAATTAATAAATACAACACGGCTTTCTTTTTAGAGATCTTTTTTTACAATAATTATCACCACTCGCTTCCTTCTTGATCATCTCTGTCCGATTCCACCAAACTATATGATCTTTCTCTCAAAATAAACATTTCAATGATACAGTACTTCGAGACTTCTTCTAAGACAAGAGGATTCAATTGGCTGAAAGCCTTAGACAGTCTTAAAGATGAGTTCAAGCAGGCAGTTAAGAACGTCTGCACGGGCAAGGCATATGACGCTTTCCCTCAAGCTTTCAAGGCATTCATTGCAAACCAGTTTAAGACAATTGATGTTAATGGTACGTTACAGTAGATATTCAGGCCAAGAAAAAAAATATAAATATACGTACAAAGAGAGAAATGTCAACAGTAATTTCAATCAAAATTTGAAGCTACTTTTCTTTTTTGGTCACTTGAGTGGTTGACAACTCGTCATTTGTTGGTTTTATTTTTCAATTTTTGACTTTTTTTTGCTTTTTCATGCTTCTCTTCCCACCAATTATCATCGTAGAAACTTTGGTATTGTCCTTCAACTTGCATTATATGTAGTCCATACTCTACGACGACCTAAGGCCTGGTAGTAGTAATTCCTGGGAAGTTTCTCAACTAAAGCTCTTTCTTGTAGAAATAGAAATGGAGGAATAAATGGGGCTTTAAAAGCGAGGCTTTTCCTCTGCAGCCGATGATAATCAGCTGCGAATCTCCAACGGGTGATTCGTAGCAGCTCTTTGACGGCTGCAACCGGAAGCCCACTTTTTAAACCTCGGGATTCCGAACCATCTCGAAAACATACGAGGAAGAAGTTCTCTTCACTTTCATATATTTTGTTCACCGACACATTTTCTTCTTCTTCCTCCGGGAAGGGAAGAGAACCCAACCAAAAAACACGATCTCCATCCAATTGCCACCTATTCTTCTAGTTCTCCTTTTTCTTCATTTTATTCTTCTTCTGTATCTTGCCATTTTTATCTTCCCATTTCTCTCTTATTTCCGTTAGTTTCCCAGTTTACAATGACACCAGATATCCGACTGTTATACTTCTAGTCCAGCCCATCAGAGAAGAGTCTTGACTGATCTTAAAGAAAAGAGATTTCTCTTTTATACCAGAAAGTAACCAATTCAATATCTCTCATCAGTAATCAGCAGGATCTTCTCTGTTGATATTCTGCCACCTATATTACATGACAGTGACGGGAGAAAAAAAAGTGAAATTTTTAAAAATCAATTCTCTATCAATTTCATTTTTAAATTAGTTTTTGTTGAAAAAAAAAATCTGCTTTTTAATCATATTACAATTTTCTCTTTTTGTTACATTTCCCATTTTTTAAAAAAATGGAATTCGTTTTCCCAACGTTTTTGGCGACATTTGGCCACCGCTCTTTTCGGGAAGATAATTGAAAAAAAAAAAAGGTATTTTGAGCATTACAACCTTCTCCTGCTTAGCATCATTTTTTTCGTTTTTCTTTTGTTGTTTTGTATCTTCTGCTTAAAAAAAAAAATAAAACAAGAAATAGACTAAAAAGAAAAGCTTATTTTGACGACTTTAAACAAGTATCTGACGCTTTACACCAATCGCCTAATATTTTTCTCCGTCTTCCCTAAATCCTTCCTTGAATATCGACGCTTCAAAACACTCAAAAGACGCCTAACCTCCTCAACAGCTTTTTAAAATCTAGATTAAGATAAGTTTTATGCCACTCTTAAGCTTATGCATCATAGACGGTTCTTATTCCACAGTGACGACGCTAAAAAGATTGCTTTAACAACAGTAGTTTTATCAGTCATAAGTAAACAAACTCACTCACCACCAACTCACATGTGGAATACGAATCAAGATGCCATGTTTTGCAATTTGCTTTAGACACTCAAGCATTCGCTTCTGCGCCTGTTGGATGGCAACCATGTGATTACTGAGCCAATGCAATTCCCACTCCATTCAAAAGTCAGCTAATTGTCCTATTGCATTCAACTGCAATGCACTAATTCCCTGACAAACACTGTAACGTAAAAATATCTTTCCTTCTCTCTCTTTATATTCAAGTTGAAAATCTTTTTTGGAGTCGGAATCTTCATTGGATCTCAGTGCTTTAATCGTCATTGTTCATCTTGCTTCAATTGTTTATTTTCGTATTCAATGTGCGAATGCTTTTCTATCTGGCACGAACTGCTGCCACCCTGTAGTCCTTAGTTGAAGCAATGTAATGTTTTGTACTATTCTGCTTATGCAAAGTATTGTATATTTTCATTCATGTGTTTCCTTCTTGTAGTTCACTTAGTAGAAGTAAGTTGATCTTAGTGAACTGTGCCTCCAGCTCAGTACAGTTTTTTTTCTTAGTAACTAAAAAGTAAACTTTATGTAATAATCTCCCCAGCCTATAATATATAGAAATCCACAAGTAATCTACAACAGAAATCAAATTGCCCTTAACACTGCTAGATGTCAAATCCTTGAAGAACTCAACTTGTTCAGCAGAAGCAGCCTTTGGTGTTCACAAACTTAATGAAAAAAAATATGAGATTGATTAACTTCAGCCTTCCGCTTCATCACTATTTTTTGGCTCCTCTGCACCAGAAATCTAAAACTCTTAGTCTGTGTTGAAGCAATAAGCCGCTAGAATTCACCTTTGCCCTTAGACCTCGAGATCCCCTTGAATCTTGTAGCTCCACCCGCACTCGGGGAACCATTTAGGCAGGTCCTCTGACGAATCCTCTCGAATAACCCAATCCAGGTGATGGCTTAGTCGGCGTTGATGAGTACAGGCTTGACTGCATCTCCAGGTCTGCCTTCGCCAACATCTCTGAGATCGACGATGCCTACAACAAGCTCTGCTCTGTAAGTTGACACTACCAGCTCTTTGGTTGATTGACTGAAGTTTAAGCCACTTGAAAGGAATTTCTTATTTGGATGTATAATCAATAATTACTCATTAATCTACTCATTTGATCATTAGATTTGCCTGGCCCTCTTATGGTACTCAAAGTATCTGATAATACAATATTTCACTTGGTAAGAAATCTAACAAACACACTAGAATACTGTCAGAATCTGAAGTCTCCAAGCCATCCTGCTAACTCTCCCTTCTCTACTTTTTCCAGGCGGAAGACAAGAAGGCTGGCGGCATCAACATTAACCGCTACCAGGAACTGTATGCTCAGTTCATCTCCAACCCTGATGAGACCTGCAACGCCGTCTACCTTTTCGGACCCCTCAAGGAGGTCAACTAAATATAGGACGTTTAAGGAAACTTAGACGCACCTAACGCACGAGGCCCAGGCGCTTTGGGTGTACCCACCGCACGCGCTCCCTGGGGCATAACCTTTTTATGTCCTCTTCTCCTCTCTCGAGGGAATTGGATAATAAAATAGGCCTGCCCTAACACACATACATACACCCACCAGTGCCCAGGTCCTCACTGCATCATTTTTATACTCATCTCCCTCTGATGCCAAGCCGCACAGTCAGGCATCAACAGCGCCTGCGGCAGTCGACCCGGACCCATGGCCATCCTTAGCCGCAAATCATATTTTTGTATTGCTGGAGTTGGGATACATGCGGTACCGCCCCCAGCAGGCCTCCTGCTATTGCAGGATCAGTGCTGGAACGCTATCGGGAATGGTCGACTGCTGTTGCGATCATTTCTTTACCAATAATAAACTCTACTATATTTTAACGATCTTTTTATGCTACCTCCTCAATTTAGACTTAAGAATGACAAACGAATATGCAATGATGATACTTCCTAAGAACATTAACCTAAAAGAGTACTTTGTATAAACAAGTACATCTAACATGTATAGAAAATGTTGTGCTGATGCTCCAAAGTAATACTGGTATTTCTAAGAGCACTAACTTGAAAAGGGTACTATAGATATATATAAAAAAGGGATTCCAACAGGTAAAAACATGTTAAGCAAAATCGAAGTGTCCTACAAAGCTAAGAAAATATTTCACATAAAAATAAGTGAAAACATTTAACGAAAGAGTAATGTGTTAACAAAAGAAAATATCAAACAGCAAAAGTATAAGAAAAAAAAATACTGGTAGCAACATCTATGATAATACATATACATACATATACCAAAGCACTTCCCCCAATTTTGGGGGGTAGCCAACATCAACAAATGAAACAAAAACAAAAAGGGGACCTCTACTCTCTACGTTACCCCCAGCCTAACAAGGGACTCAACTGAGTTCAGCTGGTACTGCTAGGGTGCCACAGCCCACCCTCCCACATTATCCACCACAGATGAAGCTTCATAATGCTGAATCCCCTACTGCTGCTATCTCCGCGGTCATCTAAGGCACCGGAGGAAGCAGCAGGGCCTACCGGAACTGCGTCACAATCGCTTGCCATTCATTCCTATTTCTAGCACGCTCTCTTGCCTCTCTCACATCTATCCTCCTATCACCCAGAGCTTCCTTCACTCCATCCATCCACCCAAACCTTGGCCTTCCTCTTGTACTTCTCCCATCAACTCTTGCATTCATCACCTTCTTTAGCAGACAGCCGTTTTCCATTCTCTCAACATGGCCAAACCACCTCAACACATTCATATCCACTCTAGCTGCTAACTCATTTCTTACACCCGTTCTCACTCTCACCACTTCGTTCCTAACCCTATCTACTCGAGATACACCAGCCATACTCCTTAGACACTTCATCTCAAACACATTCAATTTCTGTCTCTCCATCACTTTCATTCCCCACAACTCCGATCCATACATCACAGTTGGTACAATCACTTTCTCATATAGAATTCTCTTTACATTCATGCCCAACCCTCTATTTTTTACTACTCCCTTAACTGCCCCCAACACTTTGCAACCTTCATTCACTCTCTGACGTAAATCTGCCTCCACTCCACCATTTCCTGCAACAACAGACCCTAAGTACTTAAACTGATCTACCTCCTCAAGTAACTCTCCATTCAACATAACATTCAACCTTGCACCACCTTCCCTTCTCGTACATCTCATAACCTTACTCTTACCCACATTAACTCCAAACTTCCTTCTCTCACACACTCTTCCAAATTCTGTCACTAATCGGCCAAGCTTCTCTTCTGTGTCTGCAACCAGTAGGGTATCATCTGCAAACAACAATTGATTTACCTCCCATTCATGGTCATTCTTGTCTACCAGTTTTAATCCTCGTCCAAGCACTCGAGCATTCACCTCTCTCACTACTCCATCCACATACAAGTTAAACAACCACGGCAACATCACACATCCCTGTCTTAGCCCCACTCTCACCGGAAACCAATTGCTCACTTCATTTCCTATCCTAGAAACCAATCACTCACTTCATTTCCTATCCTAACACAAATACTCATCGAAATATCTAAGACAAAATATACTTGGAATATACTCATGGGAATTATCTTCCAAAATAATGCACAAGGAAAAGGTTCATAGAAATATCTTTTGAGAAAATCCACATGGAAATACTCAAAGAAACATCTTTTGAAAATATTCACATGGAAATACTAAAGAAATATCTTTTGAGGAAATTCACGTGGAAATATTCAAAGAAATATCTTTTAAAAATATTCACATGGAAATACTCAAAGAAATATCTTTTGAGAAAATTCACATGGAAATACTCAAAAAAATATCTTTTGAGAAAATTCACATGGAAATACTCAAAGAAATATCTTTTGAGGAAATTCACATGGAAATATTCAAAGAAATATCTTTTGAGAAAATTTACATGGAAATACTCAAGAAATATCTTTTGAGGAAATTCACAAGGAAATATTCAAAGAAATATCATTTGAAAATATTCACATGGAAATACTCAAAGAAATATCTTTTGAGGAAATTCACGTGGAAATATTCAAAGAAATATCTTTTGAAAATATTAACATGGAAATACTCAAAAAAATATCTTTTGAGGAAATTCACATGGAAATATTCAAAAGAAATGTCTTTTGAAAATATTCACATGGAAATACTCAAAGAAATATCTTTTGAGGAAATTCACATGGAAATATTCAAAAGAAATGTCTTTTGAAAATATTCACATGGAAATATTCAAAGAAATATCTTATGAGAAAATTCACATCTTCCCCACAGTTATCCCTACATTAGGGGGTCGGTTGCCTGATGCACCCTCTCCAATGCCTTCGTTAAAAGGCCTTCTCTTCCACCAAACCACTTCTTTCTTTATCATCCTTCACCTTACCTCACCATTTAATTCTCTGCATCCCTTTTGATCTTCTCCCCCTTTACTTGTTACTCCTAAGCCCTCCTCACTCGCTCCCCACCATCCATCCCTCACACGTGCCCACACCATCCCAGTCATAACACTCTTATTATCTCAGTAACTGTCACTACACTACTACACCAGCCATTCTTCTTATTTCATCCCAAGTATCTAAATTGTTCTACCTGTTTAACTGCTCTCTACTTTCATGTAAGGCTACCCTGTCCCTACCTTCCTTACTGCTTAAGCTTACCATGGCTTCAGTCCTTTCCACATTAAACCTCAAACCACCGCTTCCCAAAGTCTCTTACCCCTCTACAACCCTTCTCTGTAATTTTCCCTCATTCTCAACAAATCATCTGCATATACTGTAGCAACTCCTACAACTTCACATGGTAGTACTCAAAGAAATATCTTATGAAAATATTCACATAGAAGTACTCAAAGAAATACCTTTAGAGAAAATTCACATAGAATTACATTGCTCAAAGAAATAACTTTCGAGAAAATTCGCATGGAAATAATCAAAAGAATTATCTTTTAAAAATATTCACTTGGAAATACCCAAAGAAATATCTTTTGTGAACATTCACATGGAAATACTCAAAGAAATATCTTTTGAAAATATTCACATCTGAGAAAAAACATATAACAAAATACTCCTCGAAATATCTTATAATAAAATACACAACGCAAATACTCATAGAATTGTCTTCCAAGATAATACACTTGAAAAATATTCATGGAAATATCTACTAAGAAAATGCACATGGAAAATAACCATAAAATATTTTATAACAAAACATACATCGACATTCATAGAATATGTTCCGAGATAATACACGTGGAAAATACTCATAGAATATCTCCAATGATATGAATTACATAGCATCAAATATGATGATTGCATACTAAAGGTGTCACTTGACTGTATGAACTGACACTTCAAATTAGATAATCTGAATTTATTACAAAAACATTGGTAATGCATAAAGACAAAGCTTCTATCTTAGTCTAGTGAATAACTGATAGTTGTCTTAGCTTAGACAAATAAAGGCAAAGCAAGATTTGGCTGAGAAACAGTGAGCTGATATTGCAAACCCTCGGGAGACCAAATGCAGGAAGCTATAAGACTGAAACCAAGGTCTCAGAAAACCAATGGCTGAAAACAAACCAGAAAACCAAAGGCAAAGACCAGATCATCAGCCAAAATGCTCGCGCCCTAAAAGCAGGAGTAAACACTCGGCTCAAATCATAAAGCAAAATGGTTGGACCACGTTTTTAAATAGTATAGACTCAAAAAATACCCCTTAGATGCGATTACAACCAGGTTGTATATATATGTATGTATATATATATATATATATATATATATATATATATATATATATATATATATATATATATATATATATACATATATATATATATATATATATATATATATATATATATATATATATATATATATATATATATATATATCATCATCATCATCACTTCCAACGCCTACTGACACAAAGGGCCTCAATTAAATTTCGACAGATTTATATATATATATATATATATATATATATATATATATATATATATATATATATATACATATATATATTTGCGTCTCATAATGGTTAGCAAGGCTGTACTAGTCAGAGCAACAAATACCATGTTGGTTTGCTGCGAGCGATCAGACTAAAATCTCCCACCATGACCAGTCTTTAGTGATCAGAGTAGTGATGAAAATGGCCAAACCACAGACATAAATAAGGATATGTCTAAAGCCTTCGTCTTACAGTGGACTAAAAATGGGTGCATTTGCTGTTGTGATGTATATATACATATTATACTGTGTGTATATATATATATATATATATATATATATATATATATATATATATATATATATATATATATATATATATATATCCTTATTTTTGTTTTCTTCACTGGGTTACTTTCCCCATTTAAGTCCTAGGGCTTGTAGCATCCAGCTTTAAAGGAAAGAAAGAATTATTTAGACATGTTTTATTAGCAAGTTTAATTGGAATTCTCTTAATTTGATTGGTGTCATATGTACTGGTTGATAGCGGATCATAATTTGTGACAACCAGGACCCACTGAGAGACCACCGTCTGGCCGACCTTCTCTCTGTGAGTCTAGGTCACAACCATGATGAATGACAGAATGGTGACAACAGCCTTACCTTAAAAGTTCCCAAAGAGACTTTGAGCCCAGAGCAAGTGAATATAATAAGGTCGTCTCCTGGACATTATGCTAACACTTGCCTCTGCCGCTCATGAGATACACACACACACACATATATATATATATATATATATATATATATATATATATATATATATATATATATATATATATAAATGTATATATATGTATATATACATATATATATGATTGTGTATATATATATATATATATATATATATATATATATATATATATACACACACATATATATATGTATATATGCATGTATATATATATAATATATATATATATATATATATATATATATATATATATATATATATATATATATATATATATATATATATATATATATATATATATATATTTCTTTGTCTACATCTTTTCCCACTTCTATGTGGAGTAATATAATATATATATATATATATATATATATATATATATATATATATATATATATATATATATATATATATATATATATATATTATTACTAGCCAGGCTACAATCCTAGATGGAAAAGCAAGATGCTATAAGCCCAAGAGCTCCAACAGGGAAAAATAGCCCAGTGATTAAAGGAAATAAGGAAATAAATAAATGATGAGAACAAATTAACAATAAATCATTCTAAAAACAGTAACAACACCGAAACAGATATGTCATATGTAAACTATTAACAACGTCAAAAACAGATATATCATATATAAACTATAAAAAGACTCATGCCAGCCTGGTCAACATAAAAACATTTGCTCCAACTTTGAACTTTTGAAGTTCTACTGATTCAACTGCCCGATTAGGAAGATCATTCCACAACTTGGTAACAGCTGGAATAAAACTTCTAGAATACTGTGTAGTATTGAGCCTCGTGATGGAGAAGGCCTGGCTATTAGAATTAACTGCATATCTATTATTTCGAACCGGATAGAATTGTCCAGGGAGATCTGAATGTAAAGGATGGTCCGAGGTAGGAAAAATCTTATGTAACACGCATAATGAACTAATCAAACGACGGTGCTAAAGGGTAATATCTAGATCAGGAATAAGAAATTTAATAGACCGTAAGTTTCTGTCCAACAAATTAAGATGAGAATCCGCAGCTGAAGACCAGACAGGAGAACAGTACTCAAAACAAGGTAGAATGAAAGAATTAAAACACTTCTTCAGAATAGATTGATCACCGAAAATCTTAAAAGACTTTCTCAATAAGCCAATTTTTTTGTGCAATTGAAGAAGACACAGACCTAATGTGTTTCTCAAAATTAAATTTGCTGTTGAGAATCACACCTAAAATTTTAAAAGAGTTATACAAATTTAAAGAAACATTATCAATACTGAGATCCGGATGTTGAGGAGCCACTGTCCTTGACCTTCTTACAATCATACTTTGAGTTTTGTTAGGATTCAACTTCATACACCATAATTTGCACCATGCACTAATTTTAGCTAAATCTCTATTAAGGGGTTCACCAACCCCAGATCTACATTCAGAGGATGGAATTGATGCAAAGAGAGTAGCATCATCTGCATATGCAACAAGCTTGTTTTCTAGGCCAAACCACATGTTATGTGTATATAGTATGAAAAGTAATGGGCTAAAAACACTACCCTGTGGAACACCGGATATCACATTCCTATACTCACTATGGTGCCCATCAACAACAACTCTTTGAGATCTATTACTTAAAAAATCAATAATAATGCTAAGAAACGACCCACCCACTCCCAACTGTTTTAGTTTGAAAACAAGGGCCTCATGACTAAAAGAGTCAAAGGCAGCACTAAAGTCCCGGCCAATCATACGAACTTCCTGACCACAATCAAGGGACTTCTGTACAGCATTGGGGATTGTAAGAAGAGTATCACATGCTCGAAGGCCTTTACGAAAACCAAATTGCAAACTAGGGAATAAATGATTACCTTCAGCAAACCTATTTGCCAGAAAACATTAGAAAAACTTTAGATGATATGGGAGTTATGGAAATTGGGCGGTAATCAGTGGAACTTGAGCTACCACAAACAAACTTACATAGAGGAGTAACATTACCAATTCTCCAACAAGTGTTAAAAGCTCCTCTTCTTGCTAACTTGCACAAAACAACAGATAACTTTGGAGCTAAGAAATCTGCTGTCTTTATAAAAAAAACAGAGGAAAAATACCATTTGGGTCTACACCTCCATAAGTATCAACGTCCATCAATAGAGCTTTAATTTCACGAAATCGAAAAGCTAAACTAGTTAGTTTAGCCTCAGGAAAACAGGTATGAGGAAGTTCAAGTTTTTCATTACTCCGTTTACTGTCTAAAACATCAGCCAAAAGGGTTGCCTTTTCCTTTGGACAGTGAGTGCCTGAGCCATCTGGTTTAAGTAAAGAAGGAACTGTTGCGTCTACACCAAAGTGTGCAGATTTAAGGGTAGATCACCATTTATGTTCCTGAGTTGTACCAGAAAGGGTTTCTTTTATGGTTAAATTGTACTCCTTTTCAGTTGAGGCATAAACTCTCTGAGCAAAAGCTCGAAGCTGAGTATAGTTATTCCAGGTCAAATCTGATCTGTTACCCTTCGTAAGATGATAGGCTTCCTGCTTCTACAAATAAGCACGTCTACAATCATCACTGAACCACGGTTTGTCCTTCACTCGGTACCTTAGCACACAAGTAGGGATACGCCTATCAATTATGTTGACTAGATTCTCATTCAAAGGGACAACAGGATCTACACTATTATATAATTGTGACCAATTCAAGCACAAAAGATCATGCAAAATTTCATTCCAGTCTGCTTGAGATTTCATATAAATTTTACAAGAGTATGATACATCAGGGACAAGCTGCTCAGCCTTCACTACTAATGAAATCAATGCATGATCA
Source organism: Palaemon carinicauda (assembly GCF_036898095.1). Lineage (NCBI taxonomy): Eukaryota > Metazoa > Arthropoda > Malacostraca > Decapoda > Palaemonidae > Palaemon > Palaemon carinicauda. The sequence goes on from NC_090763.1 coordinate 61,620,651, forward strand.
GATGTCCCGACTGGAGAACCAACCTTACTAGTTATAACGCCAGGGGAGTCAGCGTATACGAGGTCCAAGCAATTACCAGACCTGTGAGCAGCTTCATTTATGATTTGCTCACAGCCTGATTCAGAGGCAAAGTCTAAAGTTCCTAAGCCATGGCGATCGGTAGGAGAGATAGAACTTAACCACTCCCTATGGTGAGCATTAAAATCACCAACAAAGATAAAAGAAGCATTTCTATCATCTTCTTGTATCTTAGCCATAATGGTAAGAAGACAATTGAAGATAGAATCATTCATGTCTGGATTCCGGTAGATCGAACACATATAAAAGTTGTTATGCCTGCCACAAACTTTTATTACCTGAATCTCATGACATCCACATTGATGGCAGGACTTATGAGAAACATGGTACTCTAATATACATTACCATTCCCCTGGCCCTAGGGATGGCATCACGTTTCAACATTATTGACTTCTTAAAACCAGTTATAAGGATCTCAGATGAGTGCCTCATATTAGAAACCAAAGTTTCTGAGCCCAAAAGAATATCATACTGTCTGGACGCAACTGTAAGGTCTCGAATATTTGCATGAAGTCCACGAATATTGCAATACAGAAGACGACATTGACGAAATCTAGGACGTACTGGTCCCGGATTTCGCTCAATGTCTCCAGTCAGCATAAGAATTAATAGAAATAAAAAAGAGACATCATACTTAAAAACTAGATTAACAAGAATTATAACAAAAACAATATGTGCAGAATTATAAATAAAGTGATTGGTGAAACCCATAGACTATAGTAAAAGGTCGGAAAAACTGGTCAACATGGAGGAGCCAATACACCATGCAAGGCTAAATACCCTCCAGGATAGCCACTTCAACTGAAGGGAGGACAGTAAGGATGGTTTTGAGAAGAAAAAGGATCAGAAAAGGAAAAGACAACCTCTTGATAAACCACCAGGCATCCATGGCCCTTCTATTAAGCGTGCCCAACACACGATTTCAAAAAAAAACAAGAGGAAGAAAAAAAACAGATAGAATAGTGTGCCTGAGTGTACCCTCAACCCATATATCATCAGCCATAACTAGACCACTGTAAGACGAAGGCCTCATATATGTCCTTCCACTCGTCTGATTATGGTCTTTCTATGCCAGTCTATAACAGCAAATTTTCTTAGTTCGTCACTCCATCGTCTTCTCTTCATTTCCCATGCTTCTGTTGCAATCTCTAGGACCCCATTATATTGTTAATGTTAGTCTATTAGCTGTCATTCTTATTATATGCAATGCCCATGTTAATTTCTTTTTCTTACATGGTGTTAGAATATTTATATATATATATATATATATATATATATATATATATATATATATATATATATATATATATATATATATATATATACTATTATATATTAACGTAATTTTTACTTTTGTTTACATCAGCCTTATTACTGCATTTTTGTTTTATGTAAAATTAGTATAAAATTTAGTTTATAAGGCTTTAGTTGTAAATTAAATTTCTTTTCTTTTGAAGTGCTGTTTTAACCTCCTCCCCGCTTGTTTAAAATATTGTAAGGGTCTAGTTTAACGCTTGTTTCTTTACTGTGTTTTTCGAGTCCTTGGTGAGAAGAGACTCCTGTGTTTACCTGCGAGGAACTCGAATGCTAAAAGACACAGTTCGAGCTTGAGGTTACCCATACCTACTTCAGCAGCTGGCTTATGTGAGCTTTTCCGAGGATTGCGACACCAACGTTCCATGGATTTTAGCAGGTGCATTTCTGCCACCTGCGGTGATTTGCCATTCCTGTGTGTTCTCTTCTGCGGTCCGCAGTGCGACGTAGGAATCCCGGCTTCAAGGTGGACTTGGGAGAGACACCACCGTCACTGCATCCTCGCCATAGTCAGCTGCGGGAGCCTTGGAGCTCGTGGTGGCATGTAGGGAGGCAGTTGCCAGGTAGGAGAGATTGTGTACCTTTTTCTTGGGTTGGGGCTCCTTTTCCCTCCCTTTTTATGAGGAGTCCTACTGAGCTGCACTCCCTAAGGTAGCTGAGTCTTAGTGGAGTCGCTACCTAGGATGGAGCAGGAGGTGATTTCTTCCGGCCTCAAAGAGTAAGAATAAGTATATATTTTGTGTTTTGTGTGTGTTTAGTTCTTAAGTTATCTGACTCTCTCTCGTTGAGAGCGTGGTGTTTCCCGTTGGGGAATTTTGTTATTTGTTAATTGTTATTTGTTAAGTGTTAGTTATTAATAGTTAGTTGTAAGTTGTTAATTAAAATTGTTAGGTAGTCACAATGTTGACGGTCTAAAAATTGTTGCTAATAAATATTGTTAAGTTTTCCCAAGTGTTTTCGTTTCCACAGACCAATTTTTATGCTGGATATTTTCATAATCACTGACCTCTCTTATCGTGCAATAAGAACTTGTACCACGGCCCGACAAGGTTCGTAACACAGAGAGAGAGAGAGAGAGAGAGAGAGAGAGAGAGAGAGAGAGAGAGAGAGAGAGAGAGAGAGAGAGAGAGAGAATGTTAAAAGGTTACAGCGTGCAGGAATCTCTCAACTAATCTTCCTTTTGGCTTTTTATATTCACCCTAGAGTATTGACATAATTTTGTTTATGTGCCGGGAGACAAAAGGGAGTTTGTAAATGCTTCACATTTCCTTTATGGAACAAAACACTCTCATCGCTTGTTACTTTATTCATTCCTAAATGTATTTACCATTCCAATTTATTCGTAAAACCAGAATGGCTACGATCATTTACGAAATGCTTTTAGTTCAGGCGATTGAATAAAAGTAAAAAAAAACGAATAAACTGAGGGATTGGAGGAAAGCGAAATTTGGTTTGATCAATCACTCATGATCTATGTTATCAATCTTAAACCTTTTCTAAATTGTACCACATCGTCTCTTGGCTCTGATCTATTCTCTTATAAATGGTCATGTAAAAAAAAAAAAAAAAAAAATGCTCAGTAATTTACTTGGCATTTCATGGTTGACCCCATAAAGCTATAATTAATAATAATAATAATAATAATAATAATAATAATAATAATAATAATAATAATAACACTGTTTGAAACCAAATTACTAAGTAAATTACTTGGCCTTTTATGGTTGAACCCATATCTATAATTAATAAGAACAACATTAATAATAATAATAATAATAATAATAATAATAATAATAATAATAATAATAATAATAATAATAATAATAAGTGTTATACTAAGCAAATTACTTAGCATCTTATGGTTGACCCCCTTTAATAATAATAATAATAATAATAATAATAATAATAATAATAATAATAATAATAATAATAATAATAACAAGTGTTATGCGCACACGAGTTTCAAACAGCTATATTTCACTAAAAAATCAGTGGCTGAATTTAGTTTTACCTTATAATTTTTTCATCGTGGCATACTTCATGAGGCTGGATTAAACCCTCGAAATTGAGTCTGGCCTTCAAGAGGCACTACGTTCTGGATCTTGAGATAGATGAAGAGGCATTGACAGGCGTAGCCTGGATTCTAGCCCTCGGTGGAGGAGTCATAATACACATTATTTAAATGTTTACTATCACTGGATCTTATAAAGTACTGAGAGTTATTTGTGATTATTTCTATGTAGCTGAAATATTTGTATAACAGTTCTTTTATGATGTTTAGAATTTAAGTTATTATCTATTGTTACAATATGCTAAAATTTCGGGAGGTAAACACTCCCTCCGCCCCAATTACCAGAAATAAATAACATGTTAACGAATTAGTAGTTTTCAAAAGTGACCTTTAGTAAAAGAGGAATACGGTTATGGCAAACTAACGTAAGCAACCCGCTGAAAATGACTGCTAAATATTTAGATATGCAAACACACGCTCCCCTAACACCAGGGTAGGACTACTCCCTCTCCGTGACCGGATATATATATATATATATATATATATATATATATATATATATATATATATATATATATATATACATATATATATATATACATTATATATATATACATTATATATAATGTATATATATATATATATATATATATATATATATATATATATATATATATATATATATATATATATATATATATATACATAATTTATATATACATATATACACATCTATATAAAATTTATGTATATATATATATATATATATATATATATATATATATATATATATATATATACATACATACATACATATACATATATATACATAATTTATATATATATATATATATATATATATATATATATATATATATATTCATTTATATATGTGTGTTAATATATTATATATATACATACTGTATATATATACATATATATATATATATATATATATATATATATATATATATATATAAATTATATATATATATAGATAGATAGGTAGGTAGATAGATATACAGCCAGACACTTGTTCTTTATTATATAGGGGAGATGGTCTTCAATAAAACAAGAAAATTATGACAATAGATTCCATCAACGAGTTCCAGAGAAATATAAAAAACACCAAAAATGTTTCTGGTTGATAGACAAGACCAACCTCGACCACCCCTCTCCTCAAGTAAGGGGAGGTAGGAAGTGAGGGGAAGGCGAGAACAAGAGAGGAGGATTGGGTCGGGTCCAGCGACTTCGGACGATTTTATCTCCTTTAATGGATTGAAATTCTTGTTTATGGCACAGTTTTATGATGTGGTATAACTGAAAGGTTGTATATGGTTGTGCTTGTGGATATATGGTTACGCGAGCATTAATCAAGAATGATGTGGTGTTTTCAGCGTCCTAGGAAATCATCTTCGATTCCGATGACCATCTTTTCCCCAGTTTTTCTGTCACTATTGTAATGGATTTTTTTTTTTTTTTTTTTTTTTTTTTTTGGGGGGGGGGGGCTCTCAGTGATGCTTTGATACCTTACTATTCAATAATGAATTTCACGGTCCACAAACTCTCGACGTCCCTCTCTAATATTCATAGATGAAACTTACATAAACATATATATATATAAATATATATATATATATATATATATATATATATATATATATATATATATATATATATATATATATAAATATATATATATATATATATATATATATATATATATATATATATATATATATACTGTATATGTGTGAATAATGTATGTGTATTGATACACAAACACACACATTGGCATATATATGTATAATGTGTAAGTATATATACAAACATACACACGTGTATACAGTATATACATATATATGTATGTGGTATATCACATAACAAATTTAAACGAGCAAAGCAACCCATCAATATGAAACACCGTATCATTATTGCTATTATTACTGTCATTACTAGCTAAGCTATAAGCCAAATTGAAAAAAGCAGAATGCTACAATCCCATGGGCCCAAATATGGAAAGCAGCCCAGTACGGAAATAGGTAGAAGTTACAAATAAACTATAAATGATAAACAATTAAAAAATATCTTAAGATCAGTAACAGAGTTAAATAGATCACTTGTATATAAATTACGTCCACCTGCTCAACAGGAAAGCGATTTCCAGCAATTTTGTACTTCTGAAGTACCACCGATTCAACAACCAGATTAGGAAGATCATTCCACAACTTGGTCATAGCTGGAATAAAATCTATAAAATAATGTGCATTATTGAGCTTTATGATGAAGACCACACTTTTAAAATTAACCACATAATGTCCAGCACGTTTACAACGCTTCCAGAAGGCTAAATTCATTGGCTACACCAATATGGTGACGGTCATAAATATGAAAATCATAGGCAATATGCACAAAGAACTAACTGACCGACGGTGCATAAGACGGTATCCAGATGAGGAAATATGGAATTTAATATGATTAATACACATGTCATAATGGTCTGGTGTATTAGGTCAAGCATTTAAAAATCCTGAAGTGCATGGGTTCGAAATCAGACCATGGTAGGTCATCTTTTGTATATGCGCAATTGGGTAGAAGTTATTTACGAAGTATGTGGAATTTGATATTAAAGTGTCAATTATGGCTTAGTAATTCAAAAATAAAGGATATTTATGTATACACACAAACATATATATATATATATATATATATATATATATATATATATTATATATATATATATATATATATATATAATATATATATATATATATATATATATATATATATATATATATATATATATATATATATATATGCGGACGCATATGGGTATACACATAAAAACACACATATGTATGTATATATATATATATATATATATATATATATATATATATATATATATATTTATATATATATGTGTGTGTGTGTGTGTGTGTGTGTGTGTGTGTGTGTTTTACCCTTATGGCGCCACTACAAAGGCGATCAAGATACATGAAGAAAAAAAATCTGACTTCATTAATTCTATGAGCCTAACAAATTATGGTTCAAGATTTAATCAAATTTCAACAAAACTTCCTTGCTATCTTTATCTAATGAGCACATTATCATTCATAACATTTTCTCTCTCTCTCTCTCTCTCTCTCTCTCTCTCTCTCTCTCTCTCTCTCTCTCTCTCTACACCCATTCTTGTACATATAGATATATGGTATATGAACAATTATCTCTTTTCCTTATTCAAAGATTTTCATAATAATTCTTCGGAAACAACTGTAATGAAGTCCTAATACGCTTGTGCGTGTGTCCTCATACATAAAGATACACCAGGGCACCAGCCACCAGTTGAGAAACTACCGCTAGAGAGTTATAGGGTCCTTTGACTGGCCAGACAGTACTACATTGGATCCTTCTCTCTGGTTACGGTTCATTTTCCCTTATGCCTACACATACACTGAATAGTCTTTACACAATCTCCTCTGGCATACACCTGACAGCACTGAGATTACCAAACAATTCTTTTTCACCGAAGGGGTTAACTACTGCACTCCTCTTGGATGGGTAGAAAACTCTTTAGCTGTGGTAAGCAGCTCTTCTAGGAAAAGGATACTCCAAAATCAAACCATTGTTCTCTGGTCTTGGTTGTGCTATAGCCTCTGTACTATGGTCTTCCACATTCTTGGGTTAGAGTTCGCTTGCCTGAGAGTACACTCCGGCACACTATTCTATCTTATTTCTCTTCCTCATGTTTTTTTTAAAGTTCACATAGTTCATATAGGAAATATCTATTTTAATATTATTACTGCTATTACAATATTTCATTTTTCCTTGTTTCCTTTCCTCACAAGGCTATTTTCCCTGCTGGAGCCCAAAGGCTTAAAGCATCCTGCTTTTTCAACTTGGGTTGTTGCTTAGCAAGTAATAATAATAATATTCATCATAAATCTGGCGAGCAAAACTACACAACAAACGTTTATTAAAACAAGTATTTTCAGAATTTCTCACAAAGGCCACTACCTTTCAATACCCTTATCTTCATGCTCCTATATAGCTTCCCCTACTTCCCGAACCATTTCCGAGTATGGATGTTTTTTATGAGAGAGAGAGAGAGAGAGAGAGAGAGAGAGAGAGAGAGAGAGGGGAGAGAGAGAGAGAGAGAGAGAGAAAAGTGACCTCAGAGCCTGTATGGTTAATGGCCTGAGGTGATATTCGACCCTATTTCGTAACACCGGCCTCAAAAATTGAAAGGAGCGTAACCCCTCTACGTTCGAGGGTCGTAAAATTTTTCACAGGAAAGCTTTTGTTCTCGAAAGAGCTTTCATTTCTCCAGGAGTTTATTCGTCAAAGTAAATAAAAATCTTTGGTAGGTTTTCCTATAATACATATCCTGGATAACACGTATTTTGAGTCAGTTGAGATTATTTTGAGAGATTTTCTGGTTATGACGTTCCCAAATATCATTCCAATATTTTTTTTCATATTTCCAGAAAATTGCAAAGAAAAGGATTTTAAGAGGAATCGTCGCTACTTGATGGATTTAGGAATTTAGTCCATAAAGCCTATCGCTGGGGCCTGAGAGGCCATTCGGCAGCCATGTGCTACTGGGGGAAACC
>NC_090763.1:61638666-61713666 GCF_036898095.1 Palaemon carinicauda
GCATCCGAAATGTTTCCATAATATAATTTGTATCAAATATTCATCATCATCATCATCATCTCCTTCTAAACGAATTGACGCAAAGGGCCGCAGTTAGATTTCGCCAGTCGTCTCTATCTTGAGCTTTTAAATCAATACTTCTCCATTCGTCATTTCCTACTTCACGCTTCATAGTCCTCAGCCACGTATGTCTGGGTCTTCCAACTCTTCTATTAGTCTACAGAAATTCTTTTACACAAATAATTAAGTATGATAAACAAAATATTGAAAAACTAAAGCAAATGATACTTTTACCAATCACGATGGCAATAAATAAAATATTTGAGAATTTACAGATGAAAAATAAAGAGCATCAGCCTTTTCTACCAAATAGATGAAAGTTTGACTAACGGGCAAAGCACACCATGCAAATAACAGGTCAATAGTAAAATTACTATATATAAAAAACGAGAGAATGAAGCTCACATCATTACCAAAAAAAGCATATGAAATACCACAAGAATTATATCACATATTTAAGATTTCAAGGTAAAAACAAATTTAAACTTCCTACATGAAAAAAAAGAAAAAAAAAGCAGAAAAAATTACATCTCAAAATCTAATATTGCCAAATACAAAAATTAAAGCTTCCTACATAAAAAAAAAAAAATACTATATATAAAAAACGAGAGAATGAAGCTCACATCATTACCAAAAAAAGCATATGAAATACCACAAGAATTATATCACATATTTAAGATTTCAAGGTAAAAACAAATTTAAACTTCCTACATGAAAAAAAAGAAAAAAAAAAGCAGAAAAAATTACATCTCAAAATCTAATATTGCCAAATACAAAAAATAAAACTTCCTACATAAAAAAAAAAAAATAAAATAAAAAAATAAAAAACATGCCACAAGAACTACATCTCACAATCTAAAATTGCCAGATAGAAAACTGTAAACTTCCTACATCAAAGAAATCTGTGGACATGAATACTTTACTAAGATCTAAAAATTAACGGGCTTTGGCGATAACTCCTAAGAAAAGAATATACTAACTGAACTTTCCCTAAAAAAAATTCTTTACAAAGTCGTTTCTGTCTCCTTGGTAGGACTTTACTTTAAAATCACAAGTGACAAATCGAATAGATGATATATGCAATTATTTTAATATTCTCCCGAAATGAAAATTTTTCCGTTGATCGTAAGTAACGAAAGTGCTTAGAGTAAATAGCAGCATTGCAAATAAACAAAGAAACAAAAGCGCAAAACGAGTAAATCAAGACATTGCAAATAAACAGTATACTCTTTAAAAACATGCAAGCAAATAATGTTAGCAGTAAAGAAAGTAACAAAAGAGCAAGAGGAGTAAATAAAAAACTTGCAAATAAATAGAAGTAACGAAAACTCTAAATTGTAAATAAACACTTTGCAAATAAACCGCATACTCTTAAAAAAGAAAAAAAAACATGTAAGCAAATAATGTTAGCAGTACCTCAACTAATCACTTCCTTGTTTAAGACGCGAAGAATAAATAAAAACTTTCAAATAAACAAAAGTAACAAAAGAGCAAAAGGAGTAAATAAAAACATTGCAAATAAACAGAAACAAAGCGCAAAACGAGTAAATAAATACTTTGCAAATAAACAGCATACTCTTTAAAAACACGAAAGCAAATAATATTAACAAAAACATGCAAGCAAATATTGTTAGCAGTACCTCAACTAATCCCAGACCCTCTTGAGCAGGACGTCTCCGTCGGGAAGGGAAAAGCGCATATCCTCGACGGCTTCATCCGTCGCCTCTGGTTCGTCCTTGGCCTCCCTCTTGACCAAGCTCCACCATCCTCAGTCTGCAAGTCTTTCCCTGGAAGGAAAACTCAAGATAAGAGCCACCGTGTGAGTATCTTGTAATAGAGTTCATTAAATACATATAAAAAAAGGCTACGAAATCATTCTCTAGCAACTTTGAAATCGTCAGAATTTTCGTCTGCAGTTTTCAAAGTCTTAAGATGACATACATAGCCTTACTGGGGAATGTTGCATCACTTGAAACTGAATGCAATCTCAAAAAATGCAACCACTTTTTTCATGTTTAGTTATCAAATTGTGGTAATAATTAGTATGGTAAAGTATTTTCCCTTTAAAAACAAAACTGATATCGTTATTGCACTAAAATTCATATATATATATATATATATATATATATATATATATATATATATATATATATATATATATATATATATATATATATACAGTATATATATATATATTATATATACAGAATATATATATATATATATATATATATATATATATATATATATATATATATATATATATATATATATATATACCCTATACATATATAAAACAAAAATCTAAGACGAATGGTCTTTTTATTTTTTTTATGTGTGTACAGTTTCGATTACATTACTTGAAACTCTAACTTTGTTATAAAAATGAAAAATAAGCATTAAGTAATTCCTCCGACATCATTGCTGAAATGTTCGTCTTCACCTGACTTTAAAAGTACAATATTCCATATGACTTTGCTATGGAAACGTCAGCAAATAGATTGAAAGATAATACAATTGAATTGTAACCCCATCATCATGTACTACTGAATCCCATTTCAAGCACTGACAGCGTTTTTTGTTTATCATATCTCAGGGACTGTGGCAGTGACGTTCTCTCCTGCAAATTCTCACCAGATGGCAGTGTTGTCGCAGCTTCCCTTAGGTCTGGACAAGTGAAGTTCTTCACTCTCACGGGGATATTCTCCTACTTACTGCAGGTTGGTTTTAAAGAAAGGTAGTTATTTCGAAGGGTATTCATTGTAAAAATGCAGGAACCGTAACATAACTTGGACTACCATTTAACCTTAAACGACCTGATTGAACCTGAATTTCGGTCAATACTCATTTTTCCTCTTCGGAGGGAGAATCAGGTTCACAGATAGACGTATTACTTCCATGTTCTTTGTAAATGAATGTTATATCGGTGTACCAGCTTTTCACCAAAGAATATCTCTATATGCCAGCCCAACAACTTGGTCGTATCAGCTGGATCCCATTGTTGTAAATGTCACTCTTCTAAATCGGCTAGCATCACACAAATGCCTAAACAAGATATATTGACACTGCCAAGTGCCATGGCCACAATTTCCTTCCGGAATTAGCTAAATAATAAGGTTTCTGTAGCCTCTGTTCTGACAAATTTCTAATCCCTTACTTAACCAAACACATTCAAACCTGAGCTCTGTTCATCACGAAAGGTACATTAATTATTGACCAAATGCAAAACTGTTATTACATTGGCTGATATAGCTAAAGATGCAATCATGCACGCTGTTCTATCTAAATGCTCTTCCTCTTATTTGTTTTGAAGTTTTTATAGTTTATATATTAAAGATTTAATTTAATGTTCTTACTGTTCTTAAAATATTTTATTTTGATTATTTATAACTTCTCTTGTAGCTTATATATTTCCTTATTTCCTTTCCTCAATGGGCTATTTTTCCCTGTTGGAGCCCTTGAGCTTGTAGCATCTTGCTTTTCCAACTAGGGTTATAGCTTGGCTTGTAATAATAATAATAATCGCCAGTTAAGGCTATGCGTGTAATATGTTGATAATCTATATCCTACGCTGACTTCACAATAACAAGGCCATCGATACAGGGTCAAAATTTCTCATCAATTGAGGATCTGTAAACTCAGAAGAATTTCATAATCATCGTGGTTTTCAACATAGGAAAGTTTAATACAAGTTTTAATTCAGAAAATATTTCAGAGGATTTGACTCTTATCTTCGTTTAGATATAAAAGATTCTTTACATACCAAAATCATCCCCCCTTGGATTTCTAAACATTATCCTTTTTAACTCAAAGCATATCTAGGACTATATATTGTCAAATCACACGACGGAATATTTCTCAATTCTTTGAAGACTAACTCATCTAATAACCTTAACTTTAAGAATCAATTGTATAATCTATACCAACACAGTTTGTTTCTGTATTCCATATCATTTTAGGACACAGATATAAAAGCATTTTTTAATCCAATTTCGTTCTAGCTTCCAGAAGACTCAACAAACACGTGCTTATTTCCCGGACTTTCTGCTCCCCCTGCCACTTCAATATTTTGGTTACCAGGAGGCCAGCCCGACGCTGTTTTGGTAACATGTGAGTTCCTTTCCTTCTGACGTTTTATTGTCTTTCTTGTTATTATAAATGTTTAAAAAGAACTTTCATTTTAATGGAATGAACCAGAAAGCCTTGAACTTGCAATCATAGCTGCCATGAAACAGATTCCCCACGTGCTAAACAAAAGTAGGACAAAATGGAATAGATTATAAATGGATCAAACAAAATGTCAGCAGACTGAAAGACGCAAAACTAAACAGAATGATAAACAAAGTCGTATCAATTAGAAAGTAACAAAATCAGAATTATATTGATTATCAAATAATCAAATTAATTGTCACTTTACCTATTGCTGTATCGGTCACTCGAACTGCTTTGTTACTATCGTAATGCCTTTCCCACTTTGATATATTAAGCCCCAAATACTTCATCAAATCTACTAAGGGTATAATGTACACCCAATGGAAATTACATTATGCTATGCACATCTTCCACGACCATGATTCAAACCTATACCTTTGGATCTTGATACAGAATTAAACGGTTATTGTTGCTGTTTAAATATATATATATATATATATATATATATATATATATATATATATATATATATATATATATATATATATATATATATATATATATGAATATATATATAAATACACATTATATATATATATATATATATATATATATATATATATATATATATATATGAATATATATATAAATACACATTATATATATATATATATATATATATATATATATATATATATATATATATATATATATATATATATGCAGAAGAACCACAGGGAAAATTAAAATACAGAATATACACTTGAGTCCTGACTAGTTTCGTGATACTTCCTCAGAGGAAGTATCACGAAACTAGTCAGGACTCAAGTGTATATTCTGTATTTTCATTTTCCCTGTGGTTCTTCTGCATCTGAGCATCACGTTTTCCTGTGATTTTTACGCATATATATATATATATATATATATATATATATATATATATATATATATATATATATATATATATATATATATATATATATATTATTTAGGCTACTATCCTTCATTTTCTTAGCTCTACCTACCTACTGATGTACAGTTGTTCTTACGCCTCCTTCTTCACAAATTTTCTGAGTGATCACCAATTACGTGATCACCATCTTCCGATCATTCCAAAAAGATACCGATTCATTTCAAACCTTAACACACGTGTTCATTGAACATATTCCTTTCACCCTTCCCTACCCCTTACATATCACCCTCTTTTCTTTCATTCAAATTTAATCCTATTCCACTTCCATAAAGGAATCTTGGTTAAGCACTCCTTTCGTATCGACATTTACCAATGAAGTGTCTCTCGTTTTCAGACTCCGACGGGCGGCTAGTGGCATGGCAAGGGAGGAACCTAGCGGCGCAGTGCACTGACGGTGGCGTTGACGTGAAAGGGGCGGTCATTCCTGGGATGGATGGACAGATAGTGACCTTTAACCGGAAGGAGGTTACTGTTAGAGATATCAAATCCCTGAAGGCAGTTAATCATATGGACCAAGGGTGCGTTTGGTAACACGAGGATGATATGGCCTGGATGTATTAACTCTACGGGCTATTATATCCTTGTTTTATTACTAAATCATTTCATAAGTGCCAGATCCCCCCTCACATAAGTTCCTTATGAAAATAATAAAAACAAACCTTTCAGCAGTTAGTTCCTTTTAGCATGAAAAAAAGAACTTTCTTCCATACTTATATAAAACGAAAATGAGAAATAAGGAAATAGTACGTCCATACAATGAATCCTTAAATCCCGATTATGATATATATAATCATATACAATTGTACACATGAAAATGAGGTTTACCAAGGTATCACATGCAGGTTAAATATATGCAAGGTCAAAAATATATATGGGGTGCAGTGTATTGATTAAATCAACGTAAAAAAAACACAGGATAATTACAGATCAGGGAAAGCCCTTAAATATCTCATTACAGGATGCGAGGTTTAAATAAGCTTTCCGTAATACTGAAATAGTCTTGTTGTAAGTTCTTGTTGTCAGAATAGATACGACAATTGAAACTTAGCAGATGTATTTCTCTGCGATGGATTCTGCCTCAACAATCTACTAAAATTACTTTTTCAGTTATCATTGCTTTCAAATACACGTATAAATTCACCTCTCTCTCTCTCTCTCTCTCTCTCTCTCTCTCTCTCTCTCTCTCTCTCTCTCTCTCTGACACACACACGCACACACACATTATATACATTATATATATATATATATATATATATATATATATATATATATATATATATATATATATATATATATATATATATATATATATACACACACACATATATATATATATATATATATATATATATATATATATATATATATATATATATTCATATATATAAACACATATATAAAATAATTTAAACAATCAGAAAATAATCTTCTCGACAGGAATACAAAACAAAATTTCCATACCATAACATAGGTAGTTATTGATGAAGACTCGACTTTCTCAAGGATTTTCTCTCTTCCCACTCTAAACCTACATTAAAAATCCTCACACTTTCCCTTAACACTGTACATCCTAATATCTACAGACTCCTAGTGTTGGGGCCAGGAATGCCCATCAGCGCATAGGTGTATATGGTCTTGTTCTCTTTAAACCTTTACTACAATAAACAGGTAATTCTGGTTTTTCCCCAGGTAGTGTGGGCGGACAATTAATAGGAAGGGGAGCCTGGTGGGCGGTGAGCGGGCGCGGCCGCGAACTGGTAGGAGGAGGAAACTCTCTCACCTGGTGGGACGTCCGTTCGGGTTCGGTTACTAGGAGTGTAGGTGGAGTGCACGTCCGAGGTCCTGCGTTAGCGTGGCATCAGAATTCTAACAGGGTGAGTCTACGATAAGAACTGTTCAACTAATTCTCTATGTTCCCTTTACTGTGGCTCATAAGATGAACTTGAATTAGTACAATTGATACGTAAAAACGTATGAAAACAATGAAGAATGTAGAATAAGTATGAAAACAATGTAGAATACAATCCACAAGCGGTATGTATTGAATTCCTTCTAGATCAAGATGATCTAAATCTACTTTGACTTATTTATAACCCTTCAGGAATTGTATCATGACATATTTCCTTCTATGTCTAAAAACAGATGATTGCTGTACAAACTTTCCAATATTTTCTTTGACAAAGGGGAGGGGTGTCATGGTGTTATATTTTCTTTGAGAAAGGGGAGGGGTGTCATGGTGTTATATTTTCTTTGACAAAGGGGAGGGGTGTCATGGTGTTATATTTTCTTTGACAAAGGGGAGGGGTGTGATGGTGTTATATTTTCTTTGACAAAGGGGAGGGGTGTCATGGTGTTATATTTTCTTTGACAAAGAGGAGGGGTGTCATGGTGTTATATTTTCTTTGACAAAGGAAATGGGTGTGATGGTGTTATATTTTCTTCGACAAAGGGAAGGGGTGTCATGGTAATGTAAAAAGTTTAAAATTTTAAATCGACATAGTTTGATAAGCTTGACAACAGATTAACACGGCGATTCAAAACAACTAAAAGTTAATGTTAAAAAAGTTTTAATTTCTAGATGCAGACATCGATTTACTATATAACAGTTGTTCAAGCAGGACTACTAGTAATATTTCCAAAGCAATAGCTTTCAACAATTTAATACGAATCTTTAGCTTCACTTAATTAAGGACAACCGTAGTTCTCAATAAAGAATTCCTTTACATTTTAATAAACGTAATCAAAATATACTTATCTGGAGGAGGCATGTTTACTTCTTGGCTTTTGAACATTCAAATTATAGCAAAACATTAAAAACTAGAAAAGTACTTTGAGAGTGCAGACCTCCGCCATGGCAGTTTATTTCAAGAAACCAGCGTGCCTTTCTCAGAATCGATTAATCATTTCCAGATCTTTAAATGACAGTTTAAAATCCCTGCACGTTTCATTACATTGCGATTAAAATTGTGGCCGTATGGTTGATAACCAGAATTTGACCTTTTGTTTGACTTTGACCTTAGACTCGACCTTGACCTTCAACTTTAACATGTATTAATTGGCGTTGATATTCATAAACTTAAATATGAACCAAGTTTAAAGACTCTGTGACGACGATGTCCAAACTTATACCTAACTACAGGAACTGGAAATTCTGCTTGACCGTGACCTTGCCCTTCCAAAATTTAGTTATTTTCAACTTTTTACAGTTAATCCCTGCAAGTTTCATTACAATTAAGATTATGGCCAGGAAGCTGTTCACAAACAAGGGCGAAAACTTAACCTCATTCCAACTTCATTGGTGGAGGTAATAAACATAGTGTTTAATGGATTCATCACCACTTCTGGGGTCATTAATATTTTACTTCTTACTTTTAACAGAGAGAGAGAGAGAGAGAGAGAGAGAGAGAGAGAGAGAGAGAGAGAGAGAGAGAGAGAGAGAGAGAGAGATTTATCTCATTTACAAGCTAAATTAACATTTCGACGACACGTGAGTTGGATCACGCGAAGGCCATACTAGAATCTACTGGTACAACTGACATAGCCAACTAGATTAATAGCACTGATAAATGATTTCTCTTGCTTACAGATTGTATCGGGCAGTTGGGGAGGCGGTTCAGACTGTGTTAAAATTTGGGAAGCAACGACAGCTCGCCTCACTCACGTTTTGCATTCCGACTCCGCTAATACTTGCGTAAGTGCAGGAAAATGAGTTTCCCAGACTTTGATATTCCTTTTCGAAAGTATTACTTGGATCTAAATACTTTTTTATACTTTATAGTAGAGACATTCATAATATTATTATTGACATAGATTACAGTGGCCTTAAGCCAACAGCCAAGAGAGATGACTCTTGTGTTACTACGGAATTTTAAATTACAATGAAAGCTTAATCTGATCCGTTATAATAGTAATATGAAGAGTGCATAACCAAAATAAATCTTATCAACAATCAAAAACATTAGACATTACACCCTTTTTAAACCAGTTCCAGTCCCTAGATTTCTTTAAATACCTAATTCATGACATTTATAAGTCTGAGACTCGCTGCAGCTTTGTTAATTAGGTCTACAGCACAACCTGGGCTGGGAAAGAGGGGCGTGGCCATAGGAGGGAGTGACCCTAGCTTGTTACGTCTTTCTACGCTGGACAACACAGTAAGGAAATCTCTGTTTTCCATGAAAGCAAGTCCCCTCTCTCTCTCTCTCTCTCTCTCTCTCTCTCTCTCTCTCTCTCTCTCTCTCTTTTTGTACACGGATAGGGTGATCCCTTTATATGCTGGCAAGAAGCAGCCCTGAAATCATAAATTCAACTACATTTGTCTAAGGCATTTACTCCTGATATATGTTTGTAAATTCCCAAGGACACGGAAGGGAATACCTTGCCTAGCCGTCAACCTATTGCTATCTCAAACTACGAAAAATTGTAGGATTACCTTCGGCTATCACACTGATATCTTAATCTGGCAAAAATTATACATTCCCTACTCAAAGCTCTCTCATGCATATTCCTATTCATGTTATAAATATTCACCTTCCACCCTCGTCTTCTCTCCCTTTGAATTTCAGAGAGAGAGAGAGAGAGAGAGAGAGAGAGAGAGAGAGAGAGAGAGAGAGAGAGAGAGAGAGCTCGTTAAAATGGGTGACCTTAACAACGTGTTCATCACTTTCATCGGTGCTACATTGTTGATAATCTCTCTCTCTCTCTCTCTCTCTCTCTCTCTCTCTCTCTCTCTCTCTCTCTCTCTCTCTCTCTCTCTCTCTCTCTCTATATATATATATATATATATATATATATATATATATATATATATATATATATATATATATACACAGATCCAATTCGTAATAATCAAATCCTAACCATATACTTAATTCACCAGATAGGATACTGGTCTTCCAGTTGTGACCTAAATGGTCTACCAGTGATCTACAACCTCCCCAGGCCCAACACACACACCAAAATACAGAACAATCTCAATATGAGGGAGAAATCAGCAAAGCAAATAAAACTGCAATATTAAAAGCCAGTCCCATCTACTATTTTCATGACCACGGATGCTCTTACACGTATCAATTACTTGACCATTTGTATAGTGTTTTAGCTTTTTATTCTGTTTACCTACTTATTTACTCATTCTATTTACTTATTTATTCATTCTATTGACCTACTCATTTACTCTTTTTATTTACCTTCTTATTTGCTCAATCTATTTATCGTCTTATTTACTTATTCTATTTACCTCCTTATTTAATCATTCTATTTACTTACTTATTTACTCATTCTATTTACCTACTTATTTACTCATTCTATTGACCTACTTACTTACTCATTCTATTTACCTACTTATTTACTCATTCTATTGACCTACTTACTTACTCATTCTATTTACCTCCTTATTTACTCATTTTATTTACCTCCTTATTTACTTATTCAATTTACCTCCTTATTTACTCACTCTATTTGCCCCATTTACTCATTCTACCAACCTAGTTATTTACTATTTTTATTACCTTATTTACTCAATCTATTTATCTCCTTATTTACTCATTCTATTTACCTCCTTATTTACTCATTCTATTTACCTCCTCCTTTACTCATTCTATTTACCTCCTTATTTACACATTCTATTTACCCTCCTTATTTACACATTCTATTTACTTCCTTATTTACTCATTCTAATTTATTTACCTCTACTCATTCTATTTACCTCTACACATTCTATTTACCTTATCATTTACGCATTCTATTTACCTCTCCTCGTTCTATTTACTTTCTTATCTACTTTCTTTTTCAGACTATGGGCGTTATGAGCGGCATCCGAGCCAGCGTCTGGACAACGGACGCTTTTCTCGGAAGGGGACACCAGGGTACAAGACTGGCAGTTGGATCTGGCCCTACACTCTACCTTATCGATGTCCTCAAATGATTGCTACAGAGTATTAGAAGATTTCTGTCTCGTTAATCGCAGTTACTTCTGATAAAAACAAATTGCAGCGTCTATATTTTGATCTGATTAATAGGATAAAGGCCGTACGGGGTTATTAAGCGCCAAAGAGCAAATATTAGTGTCGTATCCCGTCTCAAGAAACTGAATATCAAGGTACACTATAGGGACCTGGCTGAGTATCGCTTTCACCCCTAAAGGACGTACCGGTACGTTCTTGCAAAACACTGTTATTTACATGTTTTTGCATATTTTTGATAACTTTATGAGAAACTTCAGGCATTTTCCAAAAGAATGAGACTACCCTGACCTCTCTATGACAGACAAAAATTAAGGCTGTTAGAGCAATTTAAAATATATATATATATATATATATATATATATATATATATATATATATATATATATATATATATATATATATAGCAAAATGTGCTGGAAATTTAACCTTACCTTGGGGGTAAAGGGGTATGATGGAATGGCTCGCTCTTCGCTAAAGCCGTATTACTGCACTCGCGTTCATTTTTAATAGGATAATAATTTGCACTTTTTTTTTTTTTACTAAAGACAAATAAAACATATAATACAATAAATAGTTCGAATTATTGCCATACGAAGGACTGAAGTAGCTGTAACCATGAATTGTGTATAGATGAATTAGCTATTCTATTCCGTATACATATGGTACATAGAAAAGTAAAATACAAAAAAGTAAAGAAATGTTTTTTCTCCCTCCTCCGTTGTTAAAAGCGGGAAAACTACCGGAAATTTACACTGCCGTATACAAAATAAAAACAATAATAGTGGACGAAAGGAAATGGAAATCGGGTATGAACGTAATTACACCAACCAGGTAACATGATGTCATATTTCGGTATAAGGTCATGCTGGGTTTAAAGGTCACTCATGAATGGCAGAGGCAAGGGACAGTGGCATTTCCCTAGCAAGAAGGACAATGCCCTATAGACTGACTATATATCATATGATCAGCGCCCAAGCCCCTCTCCACCCAAGCTAGGACTAGGGAGGGGCAGGTAATGGCTGCTGATGACTTGCCAGGTAGACCAATAGACTCCCCCAAACGCCACATCCTTAGCTCACAAGGATGGTAATGTTGCAGGCACTAAAGGAACAAACGAATATGAACGGGATTCGAACCCCTGTCTGCCAATCACCAGGCAGAGACGTTACCAATAAGGCCACAAAAACCCCCCAGACGTACAATTCTCAAAGGCCTATACTATTTCTGTATTCCAAGTCCTATAAATTTGAATTAGATTTATGAATGAATTTGAGTCATATGGCCCAGCATTGGGGTATAGGCCTATGTGGCCTTTCATAACACAGGCGTAGGCTAAGTGTGGAAGACGCCCGTAGTTGCACTATGAAGTAAATGCTAACTAAGGTTGTACAACAACATGGAAGGAAGATGGCGAGAACGGATGTACATTAAAAGGCTAAAATGCTAGTCGACCTAGGGGCCGAAGGTACGCTGCAAAGACCCCTATGGAAAGCCTACTGTGCACAGCGTGAGGTGCACTGCCAGCGCTACCCCCTTTAGAGCCAATAAACATGGGAACAAAATTCTTGTACTTCAATTTACGTACTAAGACTATGTACAGTACTTAATTATTAATTGCTACATAGATCTATATTTTCTATTACCTTATCAACTCCTTTTCTGACTACATATAGCTTGAAAGGCTTCAACAATCCACATATCTGGTACACTTTAGCATACCTGTTTGAAACGGAAGACATAACAACAGAAATATTAACCCATAGACCTACATACCACAACGCATTAGAAAAAAAAAAAAATATGCGGCAGGTATAAAATGCTAATCTAACAATGAATTCAGATTATAGAATAGTTGCACATAGGCCTATCTGTGCTTTAATTTCATTGCGAAGATGACGATGTCATTGGGCGGTATTCATAAAGAAAAGGATATGCTTATACTTGCAAAATATGAAGGAAATCCTTCTACTTGTATTCATAAACATTTCAAGCAAAAGCTTCTACTTTTAGAGAAAAAGCATATCCTTATAATCACATAAAAGTATATGGTTATACATAAAGAAGACCCTTTACTTCATATAAAGAGCATATGCTTCGAAAAAAGCCAAGTCTGGTCAGTAGCAGACTGCAGTTCGAAGAGAAAGGTTGTTCTGTCCGATTCTCAGCACGATGGCAGATTTTGTGGATGTGAGGCATGTTAAACAATATATGCCGCGTTTACCCACACTTGATCGTGATTTCAAGATGTTATTCCGTTTTGAAGAACAAAATGTACAGTGGCTTGCGGACAGATATCTTGTCCACACCTGGAATCCCGATGACATATCAAGGTTAAGCCATAACTTGGTGATATGCATTTTACATTTGCTTTTGCATGTATAAACAGTTGGAAGAATACGAATGCTGCTGTATTTAGGGATGTATGTATGTACAAACAGTATGTATGTATGTATGTATATATATATATATATATATATATATATATATATATATATATATATATATATATATATATGTATATATATGTATATATATATATGTATATATATATATATATATATATATATATATATATATATATATATATATATATATATGTGTGTGTGTGTGTGTGTGTGTGTGTGTGTGTTTACAGTACATGTAAATATACTGTATTCATATAATATATAAATATAGTTTATATATATTATATATGTATATGTATGTATATGTATATATATGTATATATATACATCGTATAAATATACATATATACACAAAATATTCATATAGGCCTACTGCAAAAGCTTATATACATGCATGTATATACACATATATAAACTATACACACTATACAGTATATCTCGATTCGTACCAGAAATAGATTGTTCTAAATCCCAAACCTGAAATAATTTAGCTGAAATCAACTATTTCAATTCGGTTTGCTTTAAACCTCAATTACCCTTCGGCCTTCGTCCGGGTATCTTAAAGTTTCCTTCAAACTGCAAAGTTGAGCGTTTAGCGTCTTCAAAACTTTGCAACTCAAATCCATAAATCAAATCACGTAGTTTATTATTATTATTATTATTATCGTTGTTGTTGTTGTTGTTGTTGTTGTAAAACGAGAATGGAATTTTTCGCGAGTCCTAAAAGAATTCGGAAGAAAATCTTCTCGGATTTCCAAATGGCTTCAGAAGAAATAGCCATAGACTTGGCATGAAATTCTGAATGCCTCCAGAATGGAATCTCAGAACGGTATCGGAAGAAAACTATCCCGAATTTCCAAATGGCTTCAGAAAAAATAGCCATAGACTTAGCATGAATTCTGAATGACTCCAGAACGGAATCTCGAAACGGTTTCGGAAGAAAACTTTCCCGAATTTCCAAAAGTCTTCAAAGGACATAGCCGTATACCTAACATGGGTTTCTGAATGACTTCTGAAGACCTGATCTTCAATTTTTCAAACGTAGCCTGCAACACCTCACATGATCTGTATGTAGCTGGCAAAATCTAACCAAGGAATTGTGCGTCAATAGGAGTAAGAGGAAATGAATTGATGACTGGGAGAAGGATTTCACTTAAGTCACAGAGATCGCGTTCTGGCGGAATAGGAATCTGCCGGTAAGAATTATGTGTTACGTCTTCGGAACACCATCAACTACAGATGGTTTTGGTTGCTGCCGAGGTTGCCGATCGTTCGTTTTATATCGCCCGACCTATAGAAAGACACGGGATCTTCCGTTGGCAGCTGAGCTTTGAAGATCATAATGTATGCGCCTTGAAGGATCCTTTGCTTGGGCTTTTGCAACGATGTCTTATTAAAGGAGACTCTTGGAAAAAGTACGAGGCTTTGTATCGGTGCAAAAACAGATTGCGGGGAATGAGGATGGAGGCAGAATGGTTTAACTGAACGGTGAGTGACGTGTAGTTCTTCAACAGGATTGTCCCAAAATTCACCATTGAAGTAAAGGACATATCCAGACGACATTGGTAAATATATCATCTTGCTCGTCATTTACTTTGGCATGATAGTGTATGCAGAGAAATCGATAGTTTTCATCTCTTTACTCATTGCCCAGATAGGTAATGAATAAATGCCTTCGATTTCCCTGAGGAATCTGACAAAGTGATGACTCGCGACGCTGAAATCTCTTTTGAAATCTGGGAGGACACTAACGAACTAAGGAAAAGAGACAATGAAATCTCGAAAGAAACATATAATCTAATGAAAGAAGATCCTGAAAACTAGAAGACAGGAGAGAAACGCGAAGAGGAGCCTCTAATGCCAGAGGTAAGACACCTAAAAATAGAGAGCCTCTAATGCTAGAAGTAAGTCACCTCAAAATATAGATCGAAGACCCTCTAATGCTAAAAGTACGGAACCTAGATATATATGTCAAAGAACTTATAAGGCTAGAAGTGTGGGAGCTAAAGAGAGAGGTCAAAGAACTTCTAATATTAAGAGGTGTGGGAGGTATAAAGAGAGGTCAAAGAACTTCTAATGTTAGAGGTGTGGGGGCTATAAAAAGAGGTCAAAGAACTTCTATTGCTTGAGGTAAGGGGGCTGAAAAGAGGTCAAAGAACTTCTAATACTAGAGGTGTGGGAGCTAAAAAAAGGTCAAAGAACTTCTAATGCAAGGGGTGTGGGAGCTAAAAAAAGGTCAAAGAACTTCTAATGCAAGGGGTGTGGGACCTAAAAAGAGGTCAAAGAACTTCTAATGCTAGGGGTGGTTCAGCTAAAAAGAGATCAAAGAACTTCTAATGCAAGGGGTGGGGGAGCTGAAAAGAGGTCAAAAAACTTCTAATGCAAGGGGTGGGGGAGCTGAAAAGAGGTCAAAGAACTTCTAATGCTAGGGGTGTGGGAGCTAAAAAGAGGTCAAAGAACTTCTAATGCTAGAAGTGTGGGAGCTAAAGAGGTCAAAGAACTTCTAATGCTAGAAGTGTGGGAGCTAAAAAGAGATCAAAGAACTTCTAATGCTAGAAGTGTGGGAGCTAAAAAGAGGTCAAAGAACTTCTAATGCTAGGGGTGGGGGAGCTAAAATGAGGTCAAAGAACTTTTAATGCAAGGGGTGTGGGAGCTAAAAGGAGATCAAAGAACTTCTAATGCAACGGGTGTGGGAGCTAAAAAGAGGTCAAAGAATTTCTAATGCAAGGGGTGTGGGAGCTAAAAAGAGGTCAAAGAACTTGTAATGCAAGGGGTTGGGGAGCTAAAAAGAGGTCAAAGAACTTGTAATGCAAGGGGTGGGGGAGCTAAAAAAAGGGTCGAAAAACTTCTAATGCAAGGGGTGGGGGAGCTAAAAAGAGGTCAAAGAACTTCTAATGTAAGGGGTGGGGGAGCTAAAAAGAGGTCAAAGAACTTCTAATGCAAGGGGTGTGGGAGCTAAAAAGAGGTCAAAGAACTTCTAATGCTAGAAGTGTGGGAGCTAAAGAGGTCAAAGAACTTCTAATGCTAGAGGTGTGGGAGCTAAAAAGAGATCAAAGAACTTCTAATGCTAGAGGTGTGGGAGCTAAAAAGAGGTCAAAGAACTTCTAATGCTAGAGGTGTGAGAGCTAAAAAGAGGTCAAAGAACTTCTAATGCTAGAGGTGTGAGAGCTAAAAAGAGGTCAAAGAACTTCTAATGCAAGGGGTGGGGGAGCTAAAAAGAGGTCAAAGATCTTCTAATGCAATGGGTGTGGGAGCTAAAAAGAGGTCAAAGAACTTCTAATGCAAGGGGTGTGGGAGCTAAAGAGAGGTCAAAGAACTTCTAATGCAAGGGGTGTGGGAGCTAAAAAGAGGTCAAAGAACTTCTAATGCAAGGGGTGTGGGAGCCAAAAAGATGTCAAAGAACTTTTAATCCAAGGGGTGGGGGAGCTAAAATGAGGTCAAAGAACTTCTAATGCAAGGGGTGTGGGAGCTAAAAGGAGATCAAAGAACTTCTAATGCAACGGGTGTGGGAGCTAAAAAGAGGTCAAAGAATTTCTAATGCAAGGGGTTTGGGAGCTAAAAAGAGGTCAAAGAACTTGTAATAAAAGGGGTGGGGGAGCTAAAAAGAGGTCAAAGAACTTGTAATGCAAGGGGTGGGGGAGCTAAAAAGAGGTCAAAGAACTTTTAATGCAAGAGGTGGGGGAGCTAAAAAAGATGTCAAAGAACTTCTAATGCAAGGGGTGTGGGAGCTAAAAAGAGGTTAAAGAACTTCTAATGCAAGGGGTGGGGAAGCTAAAAAGAGGTCAAAGAACTTCTAATGCAAGGGGTGGGGGAGCTAAAAAAAGGGTCAAAGAACTTCTAATGCAAGGGGTGTGGGAGCTAAAAAGAGGTCAAAGAACTTCTAATGAGAGGGGCGTGGGAGCTAAAAAGAGGTCAAAGAACTTCTAATGCAAGGGATGGGGGAGCTAAAAAGAGGTCAAAAAACTTCTAATGCAAGGGGTGGGGGAGCTAAAAAGAGGTCAAAGAACTTCTAGTGCAAGGGGTGTGGGAGCTAAAAAGAGGTCAAAGAACTTCAAATGCAAGGGGTGTGGGAACTACAAAGAGGTCAAAGAACTTCTAATGCAAGGGGTGTGGGAGCTAAAAAGAGGTCAAAGAACTACTAATGCTAGAGGTGTGGGAGCTATAAAGAGAGGTCAAAGAACTTCTAATACTAGAGGTGTGGGAGCTAAAAAGAGGTCAAAGAACTACTAATGCTAGAGGTGTGGGAGCTATAAAGAGGTCAAAGAACTTCTAATGCTTGAGGTAAGGGAGCTGGAAAGAGGTCAAGAAACTTCTAATGCAAGGGGTGGGGAAGCTAAAAAGAGGTAAAAAAACTTCCAATGCAAGGGGTGTGGGAGCTATAAAAATAGGTCAAAGAACTTCTATTGCTTGAGGTAAGGGGGCTGAAAAGAGGTCAAAGAACTTCTAATACTAGAGGTGTGGGAGCTAAAAAAAGGTCAAAAAACTTCTAATGCAAGGGGTGTGGGAGCTAAAAAAAGGTCAAAGAACTTCTAATGCAAATGGTGTGGGACCTAAAAAGAGGTAAAAAAACTTCTAATGCTAGGGGTGGTTGAGCTAAAAAGAGATCAAAGAACTTCTAATGCAAGGGGTGGGGGAGCTGAAAAGAGGTCAAAAAACTTCTAATGCAAGGGGTGGGGGAGCTGAAAAGAGGTCAAAGAACTTCTAATGCAAGGGGTGTGGGAGCTAAAAAGAGGTCAAAGAACTTCTAATGCTAGAAGTGTGGGAGCTAAAGAGGTCAAAGAACTTCTAATGCTAGAAGTGTGGGAGCTAAAAAGAGATCAAAGAACTTCTAATGCTAGAAGTGTGGGAGCTAAAAAGAGGTCAAAGAACTTCTAATGCTAGGGGTGTGGGAGCTAAAAAGAGGTCAAAGAACTTCTAATGCAAGGGGTGGGGGAGCTAAAAAGAGGTCAAAGATCTTCTAATGCAATGGGTGTGGGAGCTAAAAAGAGGTCAAAGAACTTCTAATGCAAGGGGTGTGGGAGCTAAAGAGAGGTCAAAGAACTTCTAATGCAAGGGGTGTGGGAGCTAAAAAGAGGTCAAAGAACTTCTAATGCAAGGGGTGTGGGAGCCAAAAAGAGGTCAAAAAACTTCTAATGCAAGGGGTGGGGGAGCTAAAATGAGGTCAAAGAACTTTTAATGCAAGGGGTGTGGGAGCTAAAAGGAGATCAAAGAACTTCTAATGCAACGGGTGTGGGAGCTAAAAAGATGTCAAAGAATTTCTAATGCAAGGGGTGTGGGAGCTAAAAAGAGGTCAAAGAACTTGTAATGCAAGGGGTGGGGGAGCTAAAAAGAGGTCAAAGAACTTGTAATGCAAGGGGTGGGGGAGCTAAAAAAAGGGTCGAAAAACTTCTAATGCAAGGGGTGGGGGAGCTAAAAAGAGGTCAAAGAACTTCTAATGCAAGGTGTGGGGGAGCTAAAAAGAGGTCAAAGAACTTCTAATGCAAGGGGTGTGGGAGCTAAAAAGAGGTCAAAGAACTTCTAATGCTAGAAGTGTGGGAGCTAAAGAGGTCAAAGAACTTCTAATGCTAGAGGTGTGGGAGCTAAAAAGAGATCAAAGAACTTCTAATGCTAGAGGTGTGGGAGCTAAAAAGAGGTCAAAGAACTTCTAATGCTAGAGGTGTGGGAGCTAAAAAGAGGTCAAAGAACTTCTAATGCAACGGGTGGGGGAGCTAAAAAGAGGTCAAAGATCTTCTAATGCAATGGGTGTGGGAGCTAAAAAGAGGTCAAAGAACTTCTAATGCAAGGGGTGTGGGAGCTAAAGAGAGGTCAAAGAACTTCTAATGCAAGGGGTGTGGGAGCTAAAAAGAGGTCAAAGAACTTCTAATGCAAGGGGTGTGGGAGCCAAAAAGATGTCAAAGAACTTCTAATGCAAGGGGTGGGGGAGCTAAAATGAGGTCAAAGAACTTCTAATGCAAGGGGTGTGGGAGCTAAAAGGAGATCAAAAAACTTCTAATGCAACGGGTGTGGGAGCTAAAAAGAGGTCAAAGAATTTCTAATGCAAGGGGTGTGGGAGCTAAAAAGAGGTCAAAGAACTTGTAATAAAAGGGGTGGGGGGAGCTAAAAAGAGGTCAAAGAACTTGTAATGCAAGGGGTGGGGGAGCTAAAAAGAGGTCAAAGAACTTTTAATGCAAGAGGTGGGGGAGCTAAAAAAGGTGTCAAAGAACTTCTAATGCAAGGGGTGTGGGAGCTAAAAAGAGGTTAAAGAACTTCTAATGCAAGGGGTGGGGAAGCTAAAAAGAGGTCAAAGAACTTCTAATGCAAGGGGTGGGGGAGCTAAAAAAAGGGTCAAAGAACTTCTAATGCAAGGGGTGTGGGAGCTAAAAAGAGGTCAAAGAACTTCTAATGAAAGGGGCGTGGGAGCTAAAAAGAGGTCAAAGAACTTCTAATGCAAGGGATGGGGGAGCTAAAAAGAGGTCAAAAAACTTCTAATGCAAGGGGTGGGGGAGCTAAAAAGAGGTCAAAGAACTTCTAGTGCAAGGGGTGTGGGAGCAAAAAAGAGGTCAAAGAACTTCAAATGCAAGGGGTGTGGGAACTACAAAGAGGTCAAAGAACTTCTAATGCAAGGGGTGTGGGAGCTAAAAAGAGGTCAAAGAACTACTAATGCTAGAGGTGTGGGAGCTATAAAGAGAGATCAAAGAACTTCTAATACTAGAGGTGTGGGAGCTAAAAAGAGGTCAAAGAACTACTAATGCTAGAGGTGTGGGAGCTATAAAGAGGTCAAAGAACTTCTAATGCTTGAGGTAAGGGAGCTGAAAAGAGGTCAAGGAACTTCTAATGCAAGGGGTGGGGAAGCTAAAAAGAGGTAAAAAAACTTCCAATGCAAGGGGTGTGGGAGCTAAAAAGAGGTCAAAAAACTTCTAATGCATGGGGTGGGGGAACTAAAAAGAGGTCAAAGAACCTCCAATGCAAGGGGTGGGGAGCTAAAAAAAGGTCAAAGAACTAATGCAAGGGGTGGGGGAGCTAAAAAGAGGTCAAAGAACTTCTAATGCTAGAGGTGTGGGAGCTAAAAAGAGATCAAAGAACTTCTAATGCAAGGGGTGTGGGAGCTAAAAAGAGGTCAAAGATCTTCTAATGCAAGGGGTGTGGGAGCTAAAAAGAGGTCAAAGAACTTCTAATGCAAGGGGTGTGGGAGCTAAAGAGAGGTCAAAGAACTTCTAATGAAAGGGGTGGGGGAGCTAAATAGAGGTCAAAGAACTTCTAATGCAAGGGGTGGGGGAGCTAAAAAGAGGTAAAAGCACTTCTAATGCAAGGGGCGTGGAAGCTAAAAAGAGGTCAAAGAATTTCTAATGTAAGGGGTGTGGGAGCTAAAAAGAGGTCAAAGAACTTCTAATGCAAGGGGTGTGGGAGCTAAAGAGAGGTCAAATAACTTCTAATGCAAGGGGTGGGGGAGCTAAAAAGAGGTCAAAGTACTTCTAATGCAAGGGGTGGGGGAGCTAAAAAAGAAGTCAAAGAACTTCTAATGCAAGGGGTGGGTGAGCTAAAAAGATGTCAAAGAACTTCTAATGCAAGGGGTGTGGGAGCTAAAAAGAGGTGAAAGAATTTCTAATGTAAGGGGTGTGGGAGCTAAAAAGAGGTCAAAGAACTTCTAAACCAAGAGGTGGGGGAGCTAAAAAGAGGTCAAAGAACTTCTAATGCAAGGGGTGGGGGGGCTAAAAAGAGGTGAAAGAACTTCTAATGCAAGGGGTGTGGGAACTAAAAAGAGGTCAAAGAACTTCTAATGCAAGGGGTGTGGGAGCCAAAAAGATCTCAAAGAACTACTAATGCTAGAGGTGTGGGAGCTATAAAGAGAGGTCAAAAAACTTCAAATGCTAAAGGTGTGGGAGCTATAAAGATGTCAAAGAACTACTAATGCTAGAGGTGTGGGAGCTAATAAGGGGTCAAAGACCTTCTAATGCTTGAGGTAAGGGAGCTGAAAAGAGGTCAAAGAACTTCTAATGCAAGGGGTGGGGAAGCTAAAAAGAGGTCAAGGAACTTCTAATGCAAGAGGTGGGGGGAGCTAAATAAAAGGTCAAAGAACTAATACAAGGGTTGGGGGAGCTAAAAAGAGGTCAAAGAACTTCTAATGCAAGGGGTGGGGGAGCTAAAGAGAGATCAAAGAACTTCTAATGCTAGAGGTGTGGGAGCTAATAAGATGTCAAAGAACTTCTAATGCAAGGAGTGGGGGAGCTAAAAAGAGGTCAAAGATCTACTAATGCAAGGGGTGTGGGAGCTAAAAAGAGGGCAAAGAACTTCTAATGCAAGGGGTGTGGGAGCTAAAGAGAGGTCAAAGAACTTCTAATGCAAGGGGTGTGGGAGCTAAAAAGAGGTCAAAGAACTTTTAATGCAAGAAGTGGGGGAGCTAAAAAGAGTTCAAAGAAATTCTAATGCAAGGGGTGGGGGAGCTAAAAAGAGGTAAAAAAACTTCTTATACAAGGGGTGTGGGAGCTAAAAAAAGATCAAAGAACTTCTAATGCAAGCGGTGTGGGATCTAAAAAGAGGTCAGAGAACTTCTAATGCAAGGGGTGGGGGAGCTAAACAGAGGTCAAAGAACTTCTAATGTAAGGGGTGTGGGACCTAAAAAGAGGTCAAAGAACTTCTAATGCTAGAGGTGTGGGAGCTAAAAAGAGGTCAAAGAACTTCTAATGCTAGAGGTGTGGGAGCTAAAAAAAGGTCAAAGAACTTCTAATGCTAGAGGTGTGGGAGCTAAAAAGATGTCAAAGAACTTCTAATGCAAGGGGTGGGGAGGCTAAAAAGAGATCAAAGATCTTCTAATGCAAGGGGTGTGGGAGCTAAAAAGAGGGCAAAGAACTTCTAATGCAAGAAGTGTTGGAGGTAAAGAGAGGTCAAAGAACTTCTAATGCAAGGGGTGTTGGAGCTAAAAAGAGGTCAAAGAACTTCTAATGCAAGGGGTGGGGGAGCTAAAAAGAGTTCAAAAAACTTCTAATGCAAGGGGTGGGGGAGCTAAAAAGAGTTCAAAAAACTTCTAATGCAAGGGGTGGGGGAGCTAAAAAGAGTTCAAAAAACTTCTAATGCAAGGGGTGGGGGAGCTAAAAAGAGGTCAAAGAACTTCTAATGCAAGGGGTGGGGGAGCTAAAAAAGAGGTCAAAGAACTTCTAATGCAAGGGGTGTGGGAGCTAAAAAAAGGTCAAAGAACTTCTAATGCAAGGGGTGGGGGAGCTAAAAAGAGGTCAAAGAACTTCTAATGCAAGGGGTGTGGGAGCTAAAAAGAGGTCAAAGAACTTCTAATGCAAGGGGTGTGGGAGCTAAAATGAGGTCAAAGAACTTCTAATGCAAGGGGTGGGGGAGCTAATAACAGGTCAAAGAACTTCTAATGCAAGGGGTGGGGGAGCTAAAAATAGGTCAAAGAACTTTTAATGCAAAGGGTGTGGGAGCTAAAAAGAGGTCAAAGAACTTCTAATGCATGGGGTGGGGGAGCTAAAAAGAGGTCAAAGAACTTCTAATGCAAGGGGTGGGGGAGCTAAAAAGAGGTCAAAGAACTTCTAATGCAAGGGGAGTGGGAGCTAAAAAGAGATCAAAGAACTTTTAATGCAAGGGGTGTGGGAGCTAAAAAGAGATCAAAGAACTTCTAATGCTAGGGGTGTGGGAGCTAAAAAGAGGTCAAAGAACTTCTAATGCAAGGGGTGGGGAATTTAAAAAGAGGTCAAATAACTTCTAAAGCAAGGGGTGGGGAAGCTAAAAAAAAATGTCAGAGAACTTCTAATGCAAGGGGCGTGGGAGCTAAAAAGAGGTCAAAGAACTTCTAATGCAAGGGATGGGGGTGCTAAAAAGGGGTTAAAGAACTTCTAATGCAAGGGGTGGGGGAGCTAAAAAGAGGTCAAAGAACTTCTAATGCAAGGGGTGGGGGAGGCTAAAAAGAGGTCAAACAACTTCTAATGCAAGGGGTGGGGGAGCTAAAAAGAAGTCAAAAAACTTCTAATGTAAAGGGTGTGGGAGCTAAAAAGAGGTCAAAGAACTTCTAATGCTAGAGGTGTGGGAGCTAAAAAGAGGTCAAAGAACTTCTAATGCTAGAGGTGTGGGAGCTATAAAGAGAGGTCAAAGAACTTCTAATGCTTGAGATAAGGGACCTGAAAAGAGGTCAAAGAACTTCTAATGCAAGGGGTGGGGAAGCTAAAAAGAGGTCAAAGAACTTCTAATGCACGGGGTGGAGAAGCTAAAAAGAGGTCAAAGAACTTCTAATGCATGGGGTGGGGGAGCTAAAAAGAGGTCAAAGAACTTCTAATGCAAGGGGTGGGGAGCTAAAAAAAAAAAAAGGTTAAAGAACTTCTAATGCAAGGGGTGGGGGAGCTAAAAAAAATGTCAAAGAAATTCTAATGCAAGGGGTGTGGGAGCTAAAAAGAGGTCAAAGAACTTCTAATGCAAGGGGTGGGGGAGCTAAAAAGAGGTCAAAGAACTTCTAATGCATGGGGTGGGGGAGCTAAAAAGAGGTCAAAGAACTTCTAATGCAAGGGGTGGGGGAGCTAAAAAGAGGTCAAAGGACTTCTAATGCAAGGGGTGTGGGAGCTACGAAGAGGTCAAAGAACTTCTAATGCAAGGGGTGTGGGAGCTAAAAAGAAGTCAAAGAACTTCTAATGCAAGGGTTGTGGGAACCAAAAAGAGGTCAAAGAACTTCTAATGCTAGAGGTGTGGGAACTAAAAAGAGGTCAAAGAACTTCTAATGCTAGAGGTGTGGGAGCTAAAAAGAGGTCAAAGAACTTCTAATGCAAAGGGTGTGGGAGCTAAAAAGAGGTCAAAGAACTTCTAATGCAAGGGGTGTGGGAGCTAAAAAGAGGTCAAAGAACTTCTAATGCAAGGACTCGCGGCACTGAAATCTCTTTTGAAATCTAGGAGGACACTGACGAACTAAGGAAAAGAGACAATGAAATCTCGAAAGAAACAGATAATTTAATGAAAGAAGATCTTGAAAACTAGAAGACAGGAGAGAACAACGAAGAGGAACCTCTAATGCTTGAAGTAAGGCACCTCAAAATATAGATCGAGAACCCTCTAATGCTAAAAGTATGGAACCTAGAAATATATGTCAAAGAACTTATAATGCAAGAAGTTTGGGAGCTAAAGAGAGAGGTCAAAGAACATCTAATATTAGAGGTGTGGGAGCTATAAATAGAGGTCAAAGAACTTCTAATGCTAGAGGTGTGGGAGCTAAAAAGAGGTCAAAGAACTTCAAATGCTAGAGGTGAGGGAGCTAAAAAGAAGTCAAAGAACTTCTAATGCTAGGGGTGTGTGACCTAAAAAGAGGTCAAAGAACTTCTAATGTTAGAGGTGCAGGAGCTAAAAAGAGGTAAAATAACTTCTAATGCTAGAGGTGTGGGAGCTAAAAAGAGGTCAAATAACTTCTAATGATAGATGTGTGGGAGCTAAAAAGAGGTCAAAGAACCTCTAATACTAGAGGTGCGGGAGCTAAAATGAGGTCAAAGAACTCCTATTGCAAAGGGTGTGGGAGCTAAAAAGAGGTCAAAGAACTTCTAATGCATGGGGTGGGGGAGCTAAAAAGAGGTCAAAGAACTTTTAATGCAAGGGGTGGGGGAGCTAAATAGAGGTCAAAGAACTTCTAATGCAAGGGGTGTGGGAGCTAAAAAGAGGTCAAAGAACTTCTAATGCAAGGGGTGGGGGAGCTAAAAAGAGGTCAAAGAACTTCTAATGCAAGGGGTTGGGGAGCTAAAAAGAGGTCAAAGAACTTCTAATGCAAGGGGTGGGGGAGCTAATAAGAGGTCAAAGAACTTCTAATGCAAGGGGTGGGGGAGCTAAAAAGAGGTCAAAGAACTTCTAATGCAAAGGGTGTGGGAGCTAAAAAGAGGTCAAAGAACTTCTAATGCAAGGGGTGGGGGAGCTAAAAAGAGGTCAAAGAACTTCTAATGCAAGGGGTGGGGGAGTTAAAAAGAGGTATAAGAACTTCTAATGCAAGGGGTGTGGGAGCTAAAAAGAGGTCAAAGAACTTCTAATGCTAGGGGTGTGGGAGCTAAAAAGAGGTCAAAGAACTTCTAATGCAAGGGGTGGGGAATCTAAAAAGAGGTCAAATAACTTCTAATGCAAGGGGTGGGGGAGCTAAAAAGAGGTCAAAGGACTTCTAATGCAAGGGGTGGGGAAGCTAAAAAGAGGTCAAAGAACTTCTAATGCAAGGGGTTGGGAAGCTAAAAATTGGTCAAAGAACTTCTAATGCAAGGGTTGGGGAAGCTAAAAAGAGGTCACAGAACTTCTAATGCATGGGGTGGGGAAGCTAAAAAGAGGTCAAAGAACTTCTAATGCAAGGGGTGGGGGAGCTAAAAAGAGGTCAAAGAACTTCTAATGCAAGGGGTGGGGATGGTAAAAAGAGGTCAAAGAACTTCTAATGCAAGGGGTGTGGGAGCTAAAAGGAGGTCAAAGAACTTCTAATGCAAGGGGTGTGGTAGCTAAAAAGAGGTCAAAGAACTTCTAATGCAAGGGGTTGGGAAGCTAAAAAGAGGTCAAAGAACTTCTAATGCAAGGGATGGGGAAGCTAAAAAGAGGTCAAAGAACTTCTAATGCAAGGGGTGGGGAAGCTAGAAAGAGGTCAAAGAACTTCTAATGCAAGGGGTGGGGAAGGTAAAAAGAGGTCAAAGAACTTCTAATGCAAGGGGTGTGGGAGCTAAAAGGAGGCCAAAGAACTTCTAATGCAAGGGGTGTGGTAGCTAAAAAGAGGTCAAAGAACTTCTAATGCAAGGGGTTGGGAAGCTAAAAAGAGGTCAAAGAACTTCTAATGCAAGGGGTGGGGAAGCTAAAAAGAGGTCAAAGAACTTCTAATGCAAGGGGTGGGGAAGCTAAAAAGAGGTCAAAGAACTTCTAATGCAAGGGATGGGGAAGCTAAAAAGAGGTCAAAGAACTTCTAATGCAAGGGATGGGGAAGCTAAAAAGAGGTCAAAGAACTTCTAATGCAAGGGGTTGGGAAGCTAAAAAGAGGTCAAAGAACTTCTAATGCAAGGGGTGGGGAAGCTAAAAAGAGGTCAAAGAACTTCTAATGCAAGGGGTTGGGAAGCTAAAAAGAGGTCAAAGAACTTCTAATGCAAGGGATGGGGAAGCTAAAAAGAGGTCAAAGAACTTCTAATGCAAGGGGTGGGGAAGCTAAAAAGAGGTCAAAGAACTTCTAATGCAAGGGGTGGGGAAGCTAAAAAGAGGTCAAAGAACTTCTAATGCAAGGGATGGGGAAGCTAAAAAGAGGTCAAAGAACTTCTAATGCAAGGGGTTGGGAAGCTAAAAAGAGGTCAAAGAACTTCTAATGCAAGGGATGGGGAAGCTAAAAAGAGGTCAAAGAACTTCTAATGCAAGGGGTTGGGAAGCTAAAAGGAGGTCAAAGAACTTCTAATGCAAGGGATGGGGAAGCTAAAAAGAGGTCAAAGAACTTCTAATGCAAGGGGTGGGGAAGCTAAAAAGAGGTCAAAGAACTTCTAATGCAAGGGGTGGGGAAGCTAAAAAGAGGTCACAGAACTTCTAATGCAAGGGGTGGGGAAGCTAAACAGAGGTCACAGAACTTCTAATGCAAGGGATGGAGAAGCTAAACAGAGGTCACAGAACTTCTAATGCAAGGGATGGGGAAGCTAAACAGAGGTCACAGAACTTCTAATGCAAGGGATGGGGAAGCTAAACAGAGGTCATAGAACTTCTAATGCAAGGGATGGGGAAGCTAAAAAGAGGTCAAAGAACTTCTAATGCAAGGGGTGGGGAAGCTAAACAGAGGTCAAAGAACTTCTAATGCAAGGGGTGGGGAAGCTAAACAGAGGTCACAGAACTTCTAATGCAAGGGATGGGGAAGCTAAAAAGAGGTCAAAGAACTTCTAATGCAAGGGGTGGGGAAGCTAAAAAGAGGTCAAAGAACTTCTAATGCAAGGGGTGGGGAAGCTAAAAAGAGGTCAAAGAACTTCTAATGCAAGGGATGGGGAAGCTAAACAGAGGTCACAGAACTTCTAATGCAAGGGATGGGGAAGCTAAACAGAGGTCACAGAACTTCTAATGCAAGGGATGGGGAAGCTAAACAGAGGTCACAGAACTTCTAATACAAGGGGTGGGGAAGCTAAAAAGAGGTCAAAGAACTTCTAATGCAAGGGGTGGGGAAGCTAAACAGAGGTCACAGAACTTCTAATGCAAGGGATGGGGAAGCTAAACAGAGGTCACAGAACTTCTAATGCAAGGGTTGTGGTAGCTAAACAGAGGTCACAGAACTTCTAATGCAAGGGATGGGGAAGCTAAAAAGAGGTCAAAGAACTTCTAATGCAAGGGGTGGGGAAGCTAAACAGAGGTCAAAGAACTTCTAATGCAAGGGGTGGGGAAGCTAAACAGAGGTCACAGAACTTCTAATGCAAGGGATGGGGAAGCTAAAAAGAGGTCAAAGAACTTCTAATGCAAGGGGTGGGGAAGCTAAAAAGAGGTCAAAGAACTTCTAATGCAAGGGGTGGGGAAGCTAAACAGAGGTCACAGAACTTCTAATGCAAGGGATGGGGAAGCTAAACAGAGGTCACAGAACTTCTAATGCAAGGGATGGGGAAGCTAAACAGAGGTCACAGAACTTCTAATGCAAGGGATGGGGAAGCTAAACAGAGGTCAAAGAACTTCTAATGCAAGGGATGGGGAAGCTAAAAAGAGGTCAAAGAACTTCTAATGCAAGGAGTGGGGAAGCTAAACAGAGGTCACAGAACTTCTAATGCAAGGGGTGGGGAAGCTAAACAGAGGTCAAAGAACTTCTAATGCAAGGGATGGGGAAGCTAAAAAGAGGTCAAAGAACTTCTAATGCAAGGGGTGGGGAAGCTAAAAAGAGGTCAAAGAACTTCTAATGCAAGGGATGGGGAAGCTAAACAGAGGTCACAGAACTTCTAATGCAAGGGGTGGGGAAGCTAAACAGAGGTCAAAGAACTTCTAATGCAAGGGGTGGGGAAGCTAAACAGAGGTCACAGAACTTCTAATGCAAGGGATGGGGAAGCTAAAAAGAGGTCAAAGAACTTCTAATGCAAGGGGTGGGGAAGCTAAACAGAGGTCACAGAACTTCTAATGCAAGGGGTGGGGAAGCTAAAAAGAGGTCAAAGAACTTCTAATGCAAGGGGTGGGGAAGCTAAAAAGAGGTCAAAGAACTTCTAATGCAAGGGGTGGGGAAGCTAAACAGAGGTCACATAACTTCTAATGCAAGGGATGGGGAAGCTAAACAGAGGTCACAGAACTTCTAATGCAAGGGATGGGGAAGCTAAACAGAGGTCACAGAACTTCTAATGCAAGGGATGGGGAAGCTAAACAGAGGTCACAGAACTTCTAATGCAAGGGATGGGGAAGCTAAAAAGAGGTCAAAGAACTTCTAATGCAAGGGGTGGGGAAGCTAAACAGAGTTCACAGAACTTCTAATGCAAGGGATGGGGAAGCTAAACAGAGGTCACAGAACTTCTAATGCAAGGGATGGGGAAGCTAAACAGAGGTCACAGAACTTCTAATGCAAGGGATGGGGAAGCTAAACAGAGGTCACAGAACTTCTAATGCAAGGGATGGGGAAGCTAAACAGAGGTCACAGAACTTCTAATGCAAGGGATGGGGGATAGATGTCGCCATCGAGGCTTTGGGGAAGGCGCGGCGGCGTCTTTGTTCTTTCTGATGTGTAAACTTAATTAAATACAAGTAAAAACAGTTCATTAAATATGTATTATAAATACTAAATTCTTTCTTATCTTGACAGCACAAATGAAATCTTACAAGTTCCAACATGTAACTAAGCGCTCCCGAAACACGAGTCAACCTTTTACTTCTGCTTGGAGGATATCTTCGCAAGTAAAAAGTAATCATTATGAATATGGAAAGAAAGATTTGCTTATACTTCTACCTTTTGCTTCAGAGAATTACCTTGTTCTCCTACCTTATGCTTACAAGGATATCCTTCATTTTTATGAATACCTCCCATTAAGGCAAAAACATCAGCTCCAATAGAGTTTATTTAATTATCTTTTTATAACGATATATATTTTATATTATTTATACACGTGTTCTCTCTCTCTCTCTCTCTCTCTCTCTCTCTCTCTCTCTCTCTCTCTCTCTCTCTCTCTCTCTCTCTCTCGTGTATTACATACGTTGTTAGCCACCAATATGCAGATGGAAAATTCCACAGATAATATGAGACACCAAACTCTATGGGTAAAACCCTATTAAGCTCATCCTGGTTCTAATTACGATGTTGAATACTATAAATAGGCTGTAAATGTATGTAAATAATACAGTGAAGTACAGTAATGCACTGTAATACTTACAAATTCAATAACCCTATCTCATACTCACTCAAAGTCTGTCTTCCTAAAAGCATACGAAGAGTACATTGACGTTTATAACATGTAGCACAAATATATAAAAAAAGTATAAAAGCACAACTAATACAGAGGAAGCATGAAAATGCATATATATACAAATGATGATGATAAAAATAATAGCAGCATCATCTGATGATGATAAAAATATTAGTAACATCATCATCTGATGATAAAAATAATAGTAACATCATCTGATGATGATAAAAATAATAGTAACATCATCAGCTGATGATAAAAATAATAGTAACATCATCATTTGATGATAAAAATAATAGTAACATCATCATCTGATGAAAAAAATAATAGAAACATCATCTGATGATAAAAATAATAGTAACATCATCATCTGATGAAAAAAATAATAGTAACATCATCTGATGATAAAAATAATAGTAACATCATCATCTGATGATAAAAATAATAGTATCATCATCAGCTGATGATAAAAATAATAGTAACATCATCATTTGATGATAAAAATAATAGTAACATCATCATCTGATGAAAAAAATAATAGTAACATCATCTGATGATAAAAATAATAGTAACATCATCATCTGATGATAAAAATAATAGTAACATCATCTGATGATGATAAAAATAATAGTAACATCATCATCTGATGATAAAAATAATAGAAACATCATCATCTGATGATAGAAATAATAGTAACATCATCATCTGATGATAGAAATAATAGTAACATCATCGTCTGATGATAAAAATAATATTAACATCATCATCTGATGATAAAAATAATAGTAACATCATCATCTGAAAATAGAAATAATAGTAACATCATCATCTGATGATAAAAATAATAGTAACATCATCATCTGATGATAAAAATAACAGTAACATAATCAAATACCCATTTATTTAACCAGAGACCTACTTATAAGACTACCCTTTCACTTTATATTGCCACATGTTATCAAGTACTATACATTTAAACATTTCAATGTAACTACTCAATCTTCCCTACTGTTCTAATTAGGCCTACCTTAACTGTAAATAACCATGCCTTTCTGAATACCTGCCTACAGCCCTTAAAATTAGTGCATGGTGCAAATTATGGGGTATGAAGTTGAATCCTGACAAAACCCAAAGTATGATTGTAAGCAGTTCAAAGACAGTGGCTCCTCAACATTCAGATCTCAGCATAGATAATGTTTCTTTAACGTTGTATGACTTAAAATTTTAGGTGCAATTCTCGTCAGTAAATTTACTTTTAAGATACACATTAGGTCTGTGTCTTCTTCCATTGCACACAACAATTGCTTATTGAGAAAGTCTTTTAAGATTTTCGGTGTTCAATCTATTCTGAAGAAGTATTTCAATTCTTTCATTCTACCTAGTTTCGAGTTTTGTTCTCCTGTCTAGTTTTCAGCTGCTGATTCTCATCTTAATTTGTTGGACAGGAACCTATGTCTATTAAATTTCTTATTCCTGATCTAGATATTAATCTCTGACACATGCGTTCAAGAAGTTCATTATGCATGTTGCATAAGATTTTTCATAATACTGACCATCCTTTACATTCAGATCTTCCTGGACAGTTCCATCCTGTTCGTAGTACTAGGTATGCAATTAATTCTATAGTCAGGCCTTTTACGTCATGAGGCTCAATACTACACAGTATTCTAGAAGTGGTGCTATTATAGTATGCTATCTACCTTCGAATTTCTATTATAGTATGCTATCTACCTTAAAGTATGTTATCTACCGTCAATGTTAATCCTCCCGTTTGATGAGGATTATCAAACAGATTACTTACCACCAGTATGTTATCCTAATTGGACTTTAATGATAGTTAAATAATATCTATTGGAAGGATAACATGGATGCATAATTATAAACAGTTTGTAGGTTAGGTTAGGTTGGGTTAGACTATGTTAGGACATGGGTGCATAATTATAAGCAGTTTGTAAGTTAGGTTAGGTTGGGTTGAGTTAGGTTAGGTTAGGTTGGGTTATCAAGTCGGTATTGATCCTCCTTATTAGAGGCGGATTAGCAAGTAGACCGTATCCTTAGGGACTGATGGTAGGTATCATACTATAGTCAGAGAGGGGTGGTAGATAGCAAAATCGGCGGTAGATAGTATACTATAATAGCACCCTAGAAGTTTTATTCCAGCTGTGACCAAGTTGTGGAATGATCTTAATCGGGTAGTTGAATCAGTAGAACTTCAAAAGTTCAAACTTGCAGCAAATGCTTCAATGTTGAACAGGCTGACATAAGTCTTTTTTAGTCTATATATCTGTTTTAATGCTGTCAATGTTTTTTTTTTTTTAAATATCTTATTTTAATTTTTTCATTACTTCTAAGATTGTTCATCTATTTCCTCATTTCCTTTCCTCACCGGGCTGTTTTTTCCTGTTGGAGCCCTTGGGATTATAGCACCTTGCTTTCCCAACTAGGGCTGTAGCTTGGCTAGTAATAGTAATAGAAATAGTAATGGTAATAGTAATAGTAGTAATAATAATAATAACAATAATAATAATAATAATAATAATAATAATAAAAAAACAAAAATAAAAATAAAAATAGCAATAGTAACAGTAAAAATAATATTAATATTAATAATATTTATAATAACAATAACAACAACAACAACAACAACAACAACAACAATAATAATAATAATAAAAATAATTATATTAATAGGCCAGGCAGCATGTCCCATTGTCGCTTTCTACTTTGCGTTATGCGAACAGTATGTCTATAAGGGTTACTTTGTACTCTAGTATTTTTATACTTTCGTTAAATTATAAACTTTAATTACTTTATACCAAACACTATGATGGCATCTAAATATCATCATTTATGTCACAGTTAATTCATTTGCATCATTCAAGTTTCCTTGGATTGCGTGTCTTAGGTGAATAATTCATTGAAAATTATTCAAAATTATTCAGGAATAAGATTAACCGCATATCTAGTAAAATATTTGTTCTTAAATAAAATACAGTGGTTTATAGAAATGTTTCACATCCTGCAGATTTAAATTACATAGTAACGTTCTTGAGGAATTTTTCCATGTGCTGCTGCCTTAGGATATTCAATGTAGTGTTGTGCGTATACAGTAATGAACGTTTATAGCACAATGTACTGTACTCTAGTCCTATACCCATAAGCTAGGATAGACTTGCCTAACCTCATGTGTAGTGTATACAGCAGTACAGTTATAAGTATAGTAAAAACCGCATATAACGTGTTCATAGGCATGTGGGAAAGTATTATAAGGAGTATGGAAAAGGTTTGTAGTATTGCAGTGTGAAGAGGGTTTATAAAGGCTGAAAAAATCTATAAATGGGCCAAAAAAAAAAAAAAAAAAAAAAAAAAAATTGTTTCCCACTTCTTGCCTAATTTTGCTGGGACGTAACCCTTGTAAAAACGGGGGACAATTGCGGAGTGACAATCAGCATTTGCAGATTCACTATCAGATACTTTACTTATACACGGACAACCAAACTACAGTAGTACCATTATTACATATTATGCGCAGATCTTCACACATTCATGACTCCAATTGCTTGAGAAAAAAATGTCAAACCACATACATACCATCCATCCTCTAACCTACCGAGTCAGTGACTTCATGTGTGTGTTGCAAATCATCTTTTGTAGCCAGCGTTAAGTACCTGCTTGTTGTCTTAATTCAGTTTCCGTCTTAGCATTTTCTAAAGACTTTATCTGTGTAAACCATAGAAAATCTTGCCATATGAGTGTACTGTAGACAGCATAGCCTCTAATTGTTCTTGAGTTATTGGGGTTTTGGTAAGTGTTGTCTCGTTTAGAGGGAGAAAATTTGAGATTTATCAGAAAAAGAAGGAAATTTGTGTCAAAGCTGCCCTAAAAAATGTGTGATCTAGATGATCCTTCTGGCATTTTGCCAGATCAGTAGCAAATAACCATATCACAAAGCCTGCACTGTCATCCAAGTTTACTTCATCGATATAAGCCTTGTACCATCAGCAAGATGATACATCATATCAACGAAAAACGGATTTTGAGCGAAGCGAAAAATCTATTTTTGGGTGAGATAGCCATGGCGTCCTGATGGAAGGATCCTTTTTGGTAGCTTCCTTGGGTAATCACTACTAGGATTTTCCCAGAGAATTAAACCACAGGTTATCACAGAATTCTAACTTCTGGAGCGAGTATCCTAAGGGTTTCCCCTTAAGACATCGTGTATCA
Source organism: Palaemon carinicauda (assembly GCF_036898095.1). NCBI lineage: Eukaryota > Metazoa > Arthropoda > Malacostraca > Decapoda > Palaemonidae > Palaemon > Palaemon carinicauda. The sequence continues at coordinate 61,672,745 of NC_090763.1, forward strand.
ACAGGGGACACGCATGTATTAACGTGCCACATAGCTATCTACACCCCATATAGAGTTAACGCTTCAATATGGCGGACAGAGAGCGGCTGGGAGCTGAGCCGCAGCCAATCTAGATGTGGCGATATCGGTACTCGCGATGTAAACAGACGGACGCCATTGCTTTTGATGACGTCACGTCCGTCCTCATCCGTAAGTCTGGAGCTCGCTCATCACCATGATACAGCGGCGCAGGGCGGGACCTGATAACAGACAGGGCGGGTCCATCAGGACGCCATGGCTATCTCACCCAAAAATAGATTTTTCGCTTCGCTCAAAATCCGTTTTTTGGGCTCAAGCCATGGCGTCCTGATGGAAGAGTACCAGAGAATTAGTGTATCGTGGTAGACTTTTTCCCCTTTATAAGTGAGTGCTAAAACATTTAGCCGAAAGCATAGTAGTCTATACTAGAGCTACCGTGAGGCAGTTGCCTTCCTGCCCCCCTGGCATGGAAGTCCCCACGGGCTATGCTGAGATCAAAGTGGTCATGGGAAGGCTATTCATATAGGCTGAAGGAACAATGAGATCCAGAAGATAAGTCAGAGCGATTTGGTATTCGCGTCGAAACAAACTTGAAGAAGTGGTGGTTGTACACTTCGTGCATGGAGTTGACTCATCTTCATAACTGAGTAAGTATTCGCTAAGGAAACTTACTTGCTCTATATAAATAAATGCCCGGAGTAAATCCTGGCATTTTCCTTAACCAAGAATAAAGGGTAAGAAAACTATGACAATTAGTATATTTCATAGTAAGAGAGGAGCAAGGGAGACGCACAAGTAATAAAATAGACATTTTATTAGATAATTGCAGGTAAATCAATACATGTCATGCAATAAATAGTAAAAAACATTTACATTGATAAAAATGTACATAGTCATAAAGGCGTGCTCTTGAGTCTGAAAGGGAAGAATCAAGTATTAGTAGGCACTCGTTCTACGGAACGTTAGTCTTTATGTAACACACGTCATGCACGTGGCATGTAGCACTCATGTGGTAATCTGCTATGACATTTCACCTGAGGTAAGAACAGTTAAAGAAAGCACAAGGTGGTTTCTGCTTCACTACATATCACTTGAGGGTCAACATAGGCACCCGACGAGTTAGAGTCCCTAATAACTCACTGTTCTAAGCAGAGTTCAGAGCAGGTTTCATAACACTACCTGCGGCTACCACAAAATGTTTCACTTCGTGCACTTGTTTCGCATAATGTTTAAAGAAAACACGCGAGGATTTCCAGCCTGTATAGTTCTTGAGGCTTTCGAAATCCATACTCTGAAAGAAATTCAGAGACGAAGCGACTTTCCTAGGATCATGACCAGCGGGTGTACTGTCTGGATCCGCTCTGCGAATGAAGTAGGTGATTTTAGCTCTCAATTGTTTCAGTGACAGGTCGCTGCCCGATGTTTCTCCTTTGAAGAGTTGGCCTCCACCAAAGTTTGAAGTTCTATGAAGATAGACCTTAAGGCTCTCTACTGGACATAGAGAGGCATCTTCCTTCAAGGGGCATATCCTCCACGGGCCCCATCGTTTGGTAGGTAATTCGTTCTTTGCGAGAAACGTCGGATCAGGGAAGAGGGAGAGGTCTCCTGAATCTTTGAAAACGATATGTCCCTCTTCTCTAGATAGTGCCACTATTTTGCTGACTCGGGCTCCCGAAGCTAGAGCGAAGAGAAATATAACTTTCTGAGTCAGGTCCTTAAGAGGGCATGAATCATTGTCCAAGTTGGAGGCGAAGTGGAGAACTTTGTCTAGAGACCAAGTGATTGGTCTCGGAGGGGGTGCCGGTCGTAAACGGGCACAGGCCTTCGGTAGTTTGTTGAAGATGTCGCTAGACAGATCTATTTGGAAGGCGTATGACAAAGGTCTAGTCAAGGCCGATTTGCAAGTAGAAATCGTGTTGGCTGCCAAGCCTTGTCCATGAAGGTGAATGAAGAAGGACATGCAAAAATCTATGGTGATTTTCGAGGGGTTCTTTGCCTTGACGAAGGAGACCCATTTCCTCCAAGACGATTCGTATTGCCTTCTCGTGGATTCGGTCGTGTATTCCTCGAGGAAGTCTAGACTCTCCTTCGAAATCCCAAACCTTTTCTTAGCGGCTAGGGTGAGAAAATCATGAGATGAAGGTCCTTGATTTTCGATGATGAAGCGAAGACAGTCGACTTCTGTATTTGCTGGGAGAGAACTGGGTCCGGGAGGGGGATCAGCGTTGGCTGCATCTCCAGGATCAAGGGGTACCAGTTGCTGCGGGGCCACTTGGGAGCCACTAGAGCTGCTGTCCCTTTGAAGGTTCTCAATTTGGAGAGGACTTTCAGCAGAAGATTGGTGGGAGGGAACAGGTAAATCTTGGCCCATCTGTTCCAATCCAAGGTCATGGCGTCCACCGCTTCCGCTTTGGGGTCCTCGTACGGGGCTACATATCGAGGAAGTTGATGGTTGTCGCTCGTTGCGAAGAGGTCGATCTGGAGTTCTGGGACTCGGTGAGAGATGAAGGCGAATGATCTTGCGTCTAGAGACCATTCCGACTCTATCGGGTTTGTCCGAGATAGAGCGTCCGCTGTCACATTGCGGAATCCTTGTAGGTGAACTGCAGACAGGTGCCATTTCTTCCTTTCTGCCAGACGGAAGATTGTCAGGAGCACCTGATTTATCTTGGGCGATCTTGAGCCCTGGCGATTGAGACAACGCACTACCACAGAGCTGTCCAGGGTCAGGCGAATGTGTATCGACGGGGGCGGGGAGAGTTTCTTCAGCGTCAGAAGAACCGCCATGGCCTCCAAGATGTTGATGTGAAACGTCTTGAATAGGGGAGACCAAGTGCCTTGAGCCTGTTTTTGGTGGGAGTGACCTCCCCAACCCTCCAACGAAGCGTCCGTATGGATGTTGAGAGATGGAGGTGGGTGTTGGAGAGGAAGGGACCTTTTTAGGGCCCTCGCTTCTGACCACGGCTTTAGAAGTCGAAGTCTGCTTGGGAGCCGTCTCTTGAGGTCTCTTCGAGCGATGGATGCGGAACATCTCCAGACTCCCGCTGCATCCTTTAGCTGTGCACGAAGCACTGGGTTTGTGATCGAGGCGAACTGTAGAGAGCCTAGAACTTGTTCCTGCTGGCGTCTTGAGATCCGTTTGGATTTTAACAGTCGCTTGACAGACCCTGCTATTTCCTTCCTTTTCTTTGCTGGAATGGAAAGGCGGTGTGACTGAAGATTCCAGTGGATGCCTAACCATTGGAACTTCTGAGCTGGAGATAGGCGAGACTTTTTCGCGTTTATCTGGAATCCCAGGTGTTCGAGAAACTGGGTAACTTTTCTGCAGGATTCTATACAATCCTCGGGCGAGGGCGCCCACACTAGCCAGTCGTCGAGGTAGGCTATCACCTGGACGTTTCGGATGCGGAGCTGTTGTACTACTGCGTCCGCTAGCTTTGTGAATATCCGAGGGGCCACGTTGAGTCCGAAGGGCATGGCCCGGAAGGCATAGCTTTTCCGTTGGAGTCGGAATCCAAGGTAGGAGGAAGCGTGATGGTTCATTGGTATGTGCCAGTATGCGTCCGCCAGGTCTATCGAGACCGTGAAAGACCCTCGAGGCAGGAGGGTTCTGATCTGTTGAAGAGTCAGCATCTTGAACTTGTTGTTCGATATGAATACGTTGAGGGGGGATAAGTCCAGAATGACTCTGAGTCTGTCTGAGTCTTTCTTGGGGACACAAAACAGTCTCCCTTGGAACCTTGTGGACTTCACCCTTCTTATCACCTTCTTGTTCAAGAGGTCTAGCACATATTCTTCCAGGAGGGGGGTTGAACGTTGGAAGAATTGCTGGAAGGTTGGGGGTGGTTGCGCCCAGCTCCAGCCCAGACCTTTCTTGATGATGCTGTGTGCCCAGGAGTCGAAGGTCCAACGATCCTGGAAGTGGCGGAGTCTTCCTCCCACCGGAAGCACTTCATTGCTTCTGGGGTCCCGAGGACTTGCTGCCTCGGCCGCTAGCTCCCTGTCCTCCTCTGCCTCTGGAGGGCCGGCGAGAGGAATCTCTGCCGGAACCCCTGCCTGAGCTTCTACCTTTGGGACGAAAGGTAGTGGAGTGCTGCTCGAAGGCGGGATTGAAGGCCGGTGATGAGGACAAAACCGGCTGTGGGACCAACTGAAAGGTCTGTGGCGGCTGAGCGGCCACTTGGGGAGTAGCGGGTGCCGGAAACTGACGTCTGTGCTGACGTTGCTGGGGTCTATGCTTCGACTGCTTCCTCTTAGGCTGAGGACCGTCATCCTGAGAGGGCTTTCTCTTCCTAGACATGCCCCATTTGTTGAGAAGGTTCCTGTTCTCAGATGCGGCCTTGTCTGTGATCTCTTTCACTAGATCAGACGGGAAGAGGTACTTGCCCCAGATGTTGGAGGAAATCAGTTTCCGGGGTTCGTGTCTGACAGTGGCACTGGAGAACACGAATTCTCTGCAGGCTCTACGAGCTCGCATGAAGTGGTACAGATCCTTGACTAAGGTTGCCATATGAGATTTGGCAAGGACCATGTAATGGTCAGGGACTCTGGTGTCGCCAGCCATTACGTCCATCTGGACCTGGAGAGTGAGAGATGCTGCCAGCCTCTCCTTCGTTTCCTGTTCCCTACGAAGGAGGTGATCGTTTAGCTTGGGGAGGTCCTCATTAAACTGACGTCCAGCAACGTCAGGATCTAGTTTGCCCACCACGAAGGTGTGTTGCACATCCTTCCAGTGTTTGGTGTCGGGCGGGGTGACTGCGGAGAAAGGTCTGCATTCCTCCAATGCAGGGCAGGATTTCCCTTCTTCTACAGCCTTAAAGCAGGCAGCGAAGGCCTTTTCCATGAAGGGTATCACCACTTCATCGGGCGCAACGTAGGTGGGGTACTTCTTGCTCAGAGCCGAAGTCCAGAGCAGGTAAAGCCTCTGCTCTTAAGCGCTTTGGCAAGCATAGCCTGGGCCTTCGAGAGATCGAACACTATTTTCTCCTTCGGTTCGGTCTCTTCCTTTGAGGATGGTTCTGAACGTAGACGGACGTAACAGTCCGGATACGCCTCAAAGCGGGGGAAGAACTCCACTTCTTCCAGGGGTATGGAACCGATCTTAACGCTGACGAAGATCTTGTCGTCAGCGATGACCATATGCTCGGCGAATCGCCACGGATTGTCGCTCGAGCATGCGGGGAGGTCCTTGATGGAGATTTTGCGAGATTCCTTGGAACCTCCCATCGACCGAATGATCTGGTGAGTTTCTTGGAGCTTCTGCTCCATCACGGATTCAATGAGCCGAATCATATCCTGTGCCGTAGGTAGAGGAGTCGTGGTGGAGGACGTAGACGGGAGAGACACTTCCGTCGGTGTAGGAGTAGGAGGGGGGATGGAGGGAGGGGCATCCTCCTTATCGGACTCGGTATACACTACCCGGTCCTCTTCTTCATCATCCTCCCCTTCACCCTGGGCCATAAGGGTTTTCTCGGTGTCCTCCGAGATCTCTGACATGCGTTCATCATGTTCTGAATCCAGGTGATAATCATTCATGGACTGAGCCATGACAACATCAGGTTCCACTGTAATCTGGACTACGGGGATCTGTTCGACTGGGACCACTGAGTCTGGAGAGGCCTTTGGGAACAGCAAAGACCTCATTTCTTCTGTGGCTAGGTATGGTCCAGTGGCGTTCTTCTGAAAGCCACGTACCCACTTGCGTAGGTTGTCCCGAGCAGTGTCCCGAATCTCCGCTGAGGGAGAATCATAGAATGCTTTCTGTAAGCATTCTTGGCAGACCGAACAGGTGGTGGGGCCCCAGTATTTGAGATCCCCTCTCTTGTGAGCACAAGGGGCGTGTGTCCTACACGCCGTGTGTCCATAGAAGTGTGGCCGACGGACCGCGAAGAAGTCGTGGTCACACCTGACGTACTCCTCCTGTAAAGGAAAGAGACGATGAGTATTGTAGAGTCATAATATGGCTCGTATATAAAGTTAATTATTAACAAGTTAATATTAACAAGTTAATATTAACTTAAATTAATTGTGATGCACAGAAGGGTGGGTGAAAGGAGACAGACGCATGCCTCGTGTAACCCGCCCGGCTGGTTGCCGTAGCATCAGACAGTCCCAGGTGGCCGTAGGCCTCCATGGAAGGTGTCTTGATAATGGGAATTCCATCTAGAATAACCATATTATAGACTAGGCTTGAAATCTTATCAAGAAAGTCGGGGATCATGAGATCCTAGTAAGGTTCCGGCAACCAGACGTGCCAATTACACGTAGCGTGCTGGAAAGATGAAACACGCAAGAAGACAGAGTGAAAACTGAACAAAATGTACGATTCCGTACCAGTTTGTCTGCGTTAACAAGCCGTCTAGGTGCGGTTTTTAGGAGCTATCGCTAGTAAAGATAGCTGAGAGAAGGGGTGCAAGGCATCTTGCCGCCTCCGGACGGGTCCGGCATACCCCCGGCACGCCGGAAGCCGCTCGAGCAGAGTTTCTGGCATTCAAGAATGATCATTCTATGGTCAAAAGAAGCCAGGGTGGCGGCGGCCGCCGGCAAGGAGCGGCGGTTCCGGCAGCCGGAGGCAGTCGGAGGGTGACAGGGCTAAGGATAAAGGAGCATAGCCGGGGCCGGGGGCCGGCTGCTAGTGCCGGCACTCCGGGAGGGGTCGGCAGTGTGCCGAGGCTACGAGGGAATGGAGAGGCCACGGCGGCAAGCCGGCGGCCGGCGGCGATCCCCCGGCACTCGGGGGAAGGCGGCAAGGATAAGGAAGTCACCCGTAGCGGCGGTAATGCCGGGGTAGAGGCGGCAAGGGACAAGCACCAAAGATGGAGGTGGGATGGCAAGGCTGTACTAGCCTAGTCAAGACACCTCTGGAAAAGGTACCACCATGATAGAGGTGAATCTATCATCCTAAGCAGGGCCCGCAATGACCGGGGGCTAAGGCAGTCCAAGAGAGGACAGGGTGTACCCAAAGAAGGGGTGGAGACTCTTCATGTCGACCAAATGATAACTGACTCCATAGCACTATGGAGGGTCTATGTATCATAGCGGACAACACTGGGAGCACCACGGGGTCCAGCACTCCAGCCTAGGGTGTAGTGTAGGACAGGGGACATATGAAGTCTAACCTACTGGTAGGTTAGGCTAGGCAAGAGATAGGTTGGGGGGGGAAAAGGGTCTTCTTATAAGAAAGGATGGGTTATGCACCAGAGCGGCCACCTAGGAAGGGAGATGCTCACCCTAACCTATAGTAGGTGGACCAACTGAAAAACGGTGCACGCGTATATTTCAGCAAGGTACATAAACCAGCCCTCCCAACCTAACCTGGATTAGGGTTGTTAGACCCTAATCAAGGAAGGGAGAAGACGTATCGCAAGGAAAAGGTCAAGGACCGATTCAGCTTAAAGGAGGTGATCCTACCTTTAAGGTCCGCAACACTAAGGGAGGGGTCATTCCCTTAGGTGGGGAGGCGATACAGTACTCTGAGGAGTCTTGTCCTATCACATGTAATAGGATACAAGATTACCAGAGGGAAGCCCTAGGGCTAGGGATGAAGAGAGCATATAGGGGTCCTATCATAAGGTTAGGTTAGCAAGGCACTCAGGATAACCTACCCCCTATATGGTCCCTGAAGGCGAAAAACACTTGCATCACTGTCAATGGTATTGTAAAATAATGCCAAAATCTTCATAACTAACACTAGGATCACTGAAATATCATGCATTAACACTGGTATAGGCTCACTGGCCTAGGGGCTAAACAAAGCCTACTGGTATGGGGTCAGCGAAGACCCTAACTAATGCGTCAAAAACACGATATAAAGTTCCTAGCTATGAAGACTAAATAACTAATAGCGCTGATTAGTAATTTATATACCGGTAAGGCTGTTGCGGCTAACTAAATAAGGCATGCAAGCAACAGCAGCGTCATAAAATGGCGCTGACCGGTCTGGCAAAGCTCTGCCACAATTATGCAATTATCTCGAAAAGTAAGATTTACTTTACGGTCAGAGCTTATTTAAACAATACTTTAACCTTTGTACTCAACTTTCCAGAAGAAGGTGAAGCTGAAGGTTGAGACATGGCGAGGATGCAAGCAGATAAAGTCGCACAAAGGGAAAAATACGTCCAATCGAGCGAGCTACTAGCTAAAGGAATGAGGACGGACGTGACGTCATCAAAAGCAATGGCGTCCGTCTGTTTACATCGCGAGTACCGATATCGCCACATCTAGATTGGCTGCGGCTCAGCTCCCAGCCGCTCTCTGTCCGCCATATTGAAGCGTTAACTCTATATGGGGTGTAGATAGCTATGTGGCACATTAATACATGCGTGTCCCCTGTTGATACACGATGTCTTAAGGGGAAACCCTTAGGATACTCGCTCCAGAAGTTAGAATTCTGTGATAACCTGTGGTTTAATTCTCTGGGAAAATCCTAGTAGTGATTACCCAAGGAAGCTACCAAAAAGGATCCTTCCATCAGGACGCCATGGCTTGAGCCCAAAAAAGTATGTAGTAGGTGATTGACTAAGTAGCCTACTGTATTATTACACAGGTGTGCTGTACTGTAAATTGAATAGTAAAGTACTCTATGCACAATATCATGATGATGACGATTTTCATTATAATATAGTACAATACATTATACTGTAGTACAGTATTTATTAAACTACTGTACTGCCCTGTGATAGCATTTACTGTACTTTTTAATTTCTTATTACTGGTTTCCTATCATCAGCCTACAGTAGACCCCATAAATCATACTTAATGTGTCCCAGAAGCCCATTTGAAATGTGATTTACTCAAACACTGAATTAATTTTCCTCATAAGAAATTATGTTAATAATATTAACCTATTGCAGATCCCAAAAATCTCAATTTACATTACAATGTACAATACAAGAACAAAAAAAAAAAAAACAATTAAAAAAAAAAAAAACCTTAATACTGGTACAATTTAGTGTTACCTATTATTAGTGGAATTTACCCTCCATAGATGGATGCTAAGAATGTGAAACCCAGGATTATGGAAAAACTATCGTGTATGTACATAGGCTATTTATGAATTAATATGTGATACTTTAACTACTGGCGTAACTGGAATTCGCTGTAAGAAATGGTCAAGTGCTGGCTAGTTTAGCATTTTTTCTATGTTTAACAGCGTGTACTGACTTTTCGTCCGATGTCACTTCGTCCAAGTCTTTTTGTCCAATGTCTTTTCGTCAGATGGATTTTGGTCAAATGACAAGTATACGTATACGTATATGTATATGTATATGTATATGTATATGTATGTGTATGTGTATATATATATATATATATATATATATATATATATATATATATATATATATATATATATATATATATATATATATATATATATATATATATATATATATATTGCAGTATATATATAATATGTATATAATATATATATATATATATATATATATATATATATATATATATATATATATATATATATATTGCTGCTAACAACTTGATTCTGGCAATTCCCAGCCAAAAAACTTTGGTTTTCCACTGGTGTCCCCCATAATTGTCTTCATATTAGGGGATACAAAAACTCATGAATGGGTTGTTTGCCTCAGTAATCATGGTCAGAAATGCATAAAATACAAGATCGCAGTAGGAAAAATACATGGTTCATGCATTTGGTTGGAAATTAAAATATCACACACACACACACACACACACACACATATATATATATATATATATATATATATATATATATATATATATATATATATATATATATATATAAGACACAAAAACACACATATGTCACACATTTATGTATGTATGTATGTACTTTATAAATTATATGCATAGATAAGGACATGCACCCTATGTTAGGTTAGGTAAGGATCCAAGTTTTCATTCAACTCTTTCCGATTCCTAAGCCCAAAAAAACTAATTTCTTCACAGTTGATCTTAAAACGATACCTCTACCTCTAAAACAATGTGTTTTTTTTACAGAAATCGTCAAAATCCCTCGAAACGCAGAAACTGAAAAATCACAGCTTCAGTTACAAGATGTAGGTCTAGTCCCAGTCGAAAGCAAAAAATTTACTATTCTGATATCATTACTTACTGAGTAGCCAAGAGCTTGTAATATTATTTCTTAGTAACATCAAAATATATCAACATAGCATCTTACAATCTCATTTGAAACCATTAGCATCTCATTACTTACCTAAGCATCTTCAACATACAAACTTTCATCCTAAAATTGAAATCTAATATGGTTAGCCTAAACCTATACGATGTTTTCCTACGAGTAGGAGTTCCATAACATAACCTAAAACATCACGAACTATAGGAGTAGCAAATACTTGGAACTTAAAACGGGTAAATAATAAATCATAGAAAATATCAAATAAAAATACTGTACTGTACCGTACTCACCATAATGCACTTTAACTTTGCCTCGTCTTCTGTAAATCGTCTTGCTTTTCTTTAGGCTAACTCTGACTGAAATTCGCTAATGCAGTTATTTGCCAGTCTTCTTCTGATATGGCAGAATTGGTTAAGTAAGTGTATTATAACATCTAAACATTTAAAACACCGACGAATACTGTACAATAATTCACACGGTTTTACCAACAACACCTCCTGCACTTCAATCACCAAAAGTAAACTCGCACTTTTGACATGAAAAATGTTATACAGAGCGATGTCTGTACGTTCTACCTTCTGTATCATTACACTAATCATTCATGATTTATACAAATGTACATTTAATTAGGTATCTATGATTCAACCAATGAAACAATGTCTAATTAAGGGATCATCCAACACTACACAACACCGACGGACACACTAAGTGACTAGACTAAGAGACTTTAAGTCTTCCTAAAAACGTAAACAGAAGGTAATATTCCGATTGGTTCCAATTTTCGTGTCTAATAATTCAGCCAATAATAAGACAGCTAAAATGTTCTTAATATTATTGTGGGATAGAATGAATTATGAGGCAGGCCATTCTCAAGAGTGGGATAAGGCGTCAGGTTTGAAAAGAGCCAGAATTATGGAGACATAATTGGGCAATATATTCGCACACCTAGGCCTAGGTCATAGGAATTTTGACTAAGTTAAAATCAAAAGATGCTGAGCAGTGAGAGGGAAGAAGGAAGTCATAACTGAGGAAAAGTAAAAAGGATAACAAGTGCCAAAAGGATGCTTCAAGGACATCTGAGCAATGGTTTCTGTGAACCTTGGTAGAGAGCCAAGATTAGACAGGACGTATGAATTCGGGACATGTGATGGAAATAAAATATTTCGTTTCTAAGCATTGTTTGGAAAAAGAAAGTTATGGGGAAAAGTTTTCTAGAATATATTAATACAGTTTTTTTTTTCCTCACTGGGTTATTTTTCCCTGTTGGAGCCCTTGGGCTTACAAGTATCCTGCTTTTCCAACTAGGGTTAAAGCTTACCTAGTAATAATAATAATAATAATAATATGTAGAAAAGCACTTATCCGAGTGCAGACCTCCACCACGGCAACTTATTTCTCAAAACCAGAGTGCCTTTCCCAAAATCAATTGATCACTTCCAGATCTTTGCATAACAGTTTAAAACCCCTGCAAGTTTCATCACTTTACGATTAAAATTGTGGCCATATGGTTGATGAGAGGAATTTGACTTTTTGCTGGACCTTGGATTCGACCCTTACCTCCTACCTTAAAAGCTCTTTACCTAAGTTTAAAATCCTGCAATTTTCATTATGATTAAAATTATGGCCATATGGTTGATGACCGGAATTTGACCTTTTGCTTGACATTGACCTTAACTCGTATTAAAAGAGTGGATTTTCATATACTCAAATGTGAACCAAGTTTGAAGTCTCTGTTACGATACCCAAACTTATGGCTTATTACGTGAATTGGACATTTGCTTGACCGTGACCTTTGACCTTGAACTTCCAAAATTTAATTATTGCCAACTCTTTACATAGCAGTTAATGCCTGCAAGTTCCATTACTCTACGATTAAAATTGTGACCAGGAAGCTGTTCACAAACAAACACACAAACTAGGGATAAAACATAACCGCCTTCCAACCTCATTGGCAGAGGTAATGATAGTATTAATAATAGAACAAGTACAGTACACGAAAGTAGAAGTAGGAAAAATGGTTATTAGTAAATATAACAATTAGTTAGTTGAAGTAAAAGCTGAAACCTCCAAAAGTTGAAAAGGATTTGGGTTTATTAATTTGGGCATCATGATCCAGCGCTGGGGGCGAGGAGGCCATTCAGCACAAAACTGCCAGCAGGGAGAACACTGTAATTACCCTTCAAAGTAACAGTTCAAGAGGTTGGACAGCAATGCGATATAAATCAGCAGGAACAAAGGGAAAGGGCTAAAAAGTGGGTGTAACATGGGACTAAAGGAATGTAAAGACCTCAACAAAGAAAAGTTGGAGAATAAGGGATGAAAATGTAAATGTAAGGAACTTATAAGGAGAAAATGGATAAATTAGACGATGGTTAAAAACAAAAGTAGGTATAGATAATGACTTTGTAGCTGCGCGAAGGTGTCATAGACATTAGAAGTAAAGTCGCCAGCCGTAGGATGATGAAGTTAATTGTTTTATTAAATTAAAAGGCCTATTATTAGAGTTTTAATTTCATGACATCTTCAAATCCTAGTCAGTCACTTAAAACAAACTTTTACCTCTATTATACATCTTGCTAGTAATCCCACCAGTTCTTGTCTTCCCTCTATTCAACCTCATAGGTAGCCTACTATACCTTTCTTAAATCTTCATTTCTACATACATCCTCAGCAGTAGGCCTACGTTAATCCTTACAAGTCCTTCTTTGCTTCAAAATATTCACTCCAGGGTTTCATTGATGTCGGACAGTCTCTCTCCACTTAATTTTCAATTCTGAAATCCATTTATCATTAAACTTTTCCTCTGTATTTACTTCACTTGGAAGAGCTTTTTATTATCTACAAAGTTCTTGTTCCCTTTTCTCCTTAATTTTTGTTACTGGCCATCCATTTTTATCTTGCCTTATCCTGACGGCCCTATCTATAGTTGTGTCACAGTCCAGTCTTTCCTTCTGTCATGAGACTGCGCCTCACATAACCTACTGTATTTTGTTCCTCTCTAAACCTTTCATTTCCTCGTACTATAATTTAACGAACTTACTCCTTTTCTTTATGCTACGATAACGACAAACGCTCTTTCATGTTAAAATGGAATTTTTAAAAATACGTCCATCCAGTGAAACAGGAAAAAACATAGGGTATAAATCTTGACCAATTTTGTCCTTTTTCAAGACTTCTTAGCCCAGGCTGACATACAGTACGTAGTCGAAATTTACACAATTTAAGCCAAGATGAGAGTACAAATGAATATACAAAAGTTGGAAAAAATATAAACTTCTGTGAGTACAGTAGCAATAATAATATCATTTGCATAATTTTTGCCTGGTCTGCTGTGGACAATAAATTGCCCTTAAAAATCGTTTTGAAATAATTGGATCAAGTTTATACAAACTGTATTTAAATTTAACTTCATCATCATAGAATAAGATAGCATTTTCACTTGTCCAATTCTTGAATCTTCCTTATTTCAAGCTGCTGTATTTTTTAGAAAATAATTTTTCTCCTTGACCAGTAAAGAATTGTCACAACTCATGAGCGATTTGAAAAAAAAAATAGCATTTAGTCAGGAAGTTAATTAAAATCAATGTTTTTATTGCAGTTTTGCATCTACTTTATGTGACACATCAACACAATGGATACATCTTTAAAATTAATAACATATGATAGTCAGGGTGGCCAGACGTTCCGTATTTGACAGGATTGTCCTACATTTATGACATTTGTCCCGTGCCTTGTATCGACCCTTCCCGGGAGTCCTTCTATCCCGTATTATCAATATTTGAAAAAATACAATATATTTGTGAAATTTTAGTTTTAATATCCTTTAAAGATGCAAAAAATGCTTGATTGCAATATTGTACTGCTTTCACATGCAATGAACAACTCTTTGTAGCAAAATATACAATGAACATAGTGTACTTTAAAACAAAAGAACTCATTGAAATAGGTCCTGGACAATCTGGAGCCAGCTGAGAATGATTTTGCGTTTTCTCACTGCTGGCGTAACTTCACGTAAACTGTATCTATTTTGTTCAACTACCTCTCCAATTCAGGCGGCCCTTATTTCAATCTTTAAAATCTGGTCACCCTGATAATATTAAAAGCAGTTTTTGTTACATGTTACTCTAATTTTCATGTCTTCTCTCTGGCTATTTCCTTTCCACACAGGGCAGTTGCCCCTGTTGTAACCCTTGAGGCTATAGCTTTCTGCGTTTCCAAGGATTGTAGCTTCAATAGTAATAATAATAATAATAATAATAATAATAATATACTGGTAGATTGAATTCAGAATGTCATTGGTGCAGTAGTTTGCTTTCCAGATTTAGGTATGATACTCAAGTTATATGCAATTAATGTTTGAAGTGTGAATTCTTTTTTTCTACAGTATAGTTGACATTTTATATAGTTCCTTTAGGACAGATAGCCATCCATATCTGTGCGTATTACATTTGGATTTCCAGGCGAATAAAGAATTCTGTGGATAATATACAACCTGCCTTTACACTCAATACTTACACACTATAAAGGCACTGCACATATATGCACTGTAAAAGGGACATGATTTTACAAAATACAGAGGTACAGTACATACAGTACTGATACTGTATTGTAATGATGTATGTACATGGTGTACTGTACTGTACAATGTATGTACTGTAGTGAAGTTCTGTATGTATACACTACACAGCATGTATTGTACATGTTACACTAAGGCAATAGTATACTGTATATCTGTACTATTTTAAAATAATCTTAGCTATTCAGGGACTTGCCGACTTCTCCAAACTTCCTTCACGATGATCGTATTGTAAACACTGAAGCTTTATTTAATTACTTGTTAGTTCTTAGAAGTGGAGACCCAGATGACATTGGACGAAGGCTATCATGAGAAACAGGTGATGTAGAGGAATGCATGTCAGGAGTTGGACAGAAAAAGAACAAAGTTGTGTTGGGAGCTGATGACATTGATGGTTCTGGACTGCCTACTGTTCCTCTACTGTATGGTTGATCCTTTTTCATTTTGAAAAAGAAGATTGTAATGGGTAATCACTATATCTGCATTCTTATTTGGTCTTGTTCATAGAAGAAGTAACAGCTTCTGTTAATTTTGCCATTCGTATCTACAACTCCTGAAAACTTTACTCAGTTCTGTCTCATCAATGTCTTCATGTTCGTTTTATGTCATAAACTGCATTCATAAACTATTCTTGATACTCCTGTATACATTAAAAAATACTGTACCTTCATTTAACATGTTTCCAGTATATACTGTAGTACTACGTAATTTAGAGGTAAACTTTCTTCATTATAAGTACATAGATAACACTCAAGATACAGAATGTAGCAAAAGACTGAGGACCATGCGGGGCAGAGTGCAGGTATCTATATGCTGGGTACAGCAAATGACTTGTTGCTCACATGAGTCAAGCCACCGACTCGACTACGTGATGAGCTGATGACTAGGTTGTTGGATGGAGTGCTGTAAAATATATTCCAAGCTCTTTACTGTCCATGGAAAGTAAATTTTCCATGTATACTTTTGCTACATATCAATAGGTCAACGACGTGTAATAAAACCTGTGAATAAGGAATAAGGAAGGCGAATTTTGGTTGTAAGACAGGAGATAATGTACTGCGCATTACCTAATGTTTTTTCGTACTGGTAGATGCACTCACAACAATCTCAGTATATGTATCACCTAACGATATAATTGTGGAAATGGAAACAGCTGATTTTATCAAACTGAACTGTTCCACATGAATTTATTTACTTAATGAATTTATTTACTTAATCTTTCCTTATTAGTGAAAACCAAAATCACTCAGCAAGGTTAAGGGAGAGGGGTTTGTTTAACAGTTATATAAATTATTGGTATATTTGAGCAGGAAAATTCACTGCAGACCTGGTTATTGATAACTTAAGACCGTCGTCACTATCTTCCCTGAAAAACAGTCAATAGTATGAGCAAATAAATAAGATTAATAAATACAAGAGCTAGGGGATAAAAAATGGGAATCACTTGCTAAAGATCAGGAGCAAAGGAAACAATCAGTATGGAGGACTAATTGAAAATCGTTAGAACGAACGAGAGAGAGAGAGGAAGGAACCTGTCCCGAGGGAGACCCAGCAAGGTCGTGAATAAAAAACTGAATAATAGCAGTTATATACCTTAGAAATGGTGCTATAGGAGCATTTCACTGGGCGACACGGGTCGGAGCCCAGAAAAAAAATTTAGAAATTTCTTCTTGCACATAAACAGCAATGTTGTTATTTTCTTGAAATATATGAATAAACAAAATATTTTTAAAGTGTATTGAATATAAGGCTGAAATGTAATTATTTGATCATTTGACCCTATTATAATCATGTTGATCTTGGGGAAAACCAAAATCACCACCGCAGAAAATTTTACATTCGATATCCATCTAGAAATGTAAACAAATGAAAACCTATTCATTGACCATTCAAACTCACAAAACAATATGAATAGAGAACATATGACAAATAGTCCTTAACCCAGAGCAGTGCAATGTAACAACAGGAACAAATGAAGGATTACCAAAGACACGTTAACTAAAACTAACTTGACAAATCCCATCTTAAGTCTCTCTGGATAACTTAAACATTCCGAAAATATACGCTTCAAATCCCCTATTAGCCTTCGCATAAAGCACCAAATGAATGCGGATGTTCATAAAACTGCTGCGTATTCAGGGGACATTCACAAAATAAAATATTCTTAAACAAGTAGTAGACATAGCTTGATATTCTTGTTCTATTACAAAACCCAAGAAGAAAAAAAAATGTTATTCCCAAAATTTAACCATTGTTCACTCGCTGTATATAGTCAAGCAGGGGTTGGTGCTTCCTTTCAGTGGCTTTGACGAAAATATTACTGTTTGAATTTTTCCTGTTATCAGTACCCCAACACAGGTTCCAATAACACTCAATAGATGGTGTTGTAGGTTAATAACATACAAGAGGATAGGATATTATGGGGAAGGGAAGTTTTTTCCTCATTTTTTTTTTTTCATGTAAAGGTAGGGAAACCGAAGCTTCAAAAAGGTTAAGCATGCTGAACACCAGGTAATGTTCACTGAAATAATGTATATCAAAGAGACAAAGATTAAAAATTTCATATAACGGCAAACCAAGACTATGAATAGAAGAAAATAGACGAATAATTGATTTACATACTTATGGAAACTGCTAAAATACAATCAGTCAGCAGACAAAAATTGACTGGTGGTAATTCACAAATAAACTTATATATCATTATAGCACAATATCAATCAAAATATGAATAAATTAAAATTGGAAGATACAAAAACAGCCCACTAAATAAAATGATGCAGGTAACTACCACAAACTGTTGGGGATTTGTATCCATGTGCCACCCTATCTGAGACCCCTAAGTTTTTCATAATCATTCCTTTGGTGGAAGACATGACTTGGAAAAGAGGAAACATATAATTAAGGTATGTAAACAATAAAGATTTGTAGTGAAAAAACTATAATTAATCAAGGCTTTAAAAATGCAAAAGAAGTCTCCTGCTAAGGATAATTTATTATAAAATCAGAAATACATTATAATACAACAGACACAAATGAAAATTTACATATTAAAAGTATTATTTACAGTATCATATCGAATACAAATGTCTAAATATATATCACACACACTATACCTACTTAAGGGTTAGGTAAATTACCTTTTATACACAAGAATGATTACTACTATAATTACAATTAAGCATATAAATGCTCTAATACGAGAGATGCTTATGCAGTCTACATACTGTATGTTGTACTGTACATATTTACAAGCATGGAATATGTGTAAATAATGTTATACAAATAAATAGATAAGGAAATGATGAATCTATGTACAGAAATAACTGTGAATACATCATCATACTCTCAGACTTCAATTATCTAATTCAAATCAACAAAAATAAGCAATATTCAATTCATCCTAAATTCATGAAACAGGGTCACTTTAAACTTGAACCATCCCCATAACAAATAGCATAAAAATGATTTGTACTAAATTTTATCAATACTATTTTCAAACATTTAAAATACAGTACACATTTTCATTAAACGATAGGTGTTTACCATCTTAGTACTTCTGAACACTTACACACAAAAAAAACAAAAAACTGATGTCTTTCCTTTTAAGAATGATTCTTAGGAAATCAACTCAGGAAAAAAATACAACCTTACAATCGCATGTAAGTTTGTGCTTTGACAACATAATCACTTCCAAACAACAGAAAGCTTAACAAATAGAAAATCTAAAGCTTATAAAAGGGCATTTCCCTTTACCTTGAAGTGTACACATGAAGTATGTTATAAGGTATTTCCTGAAAAACAATTACTGTAAGTACAGTATTCACTACAGTGTTGCCATTGAAAGTCATTTGAGATTTAAGGATTATTTTCACAATTGGCAGAGCTGTCCTTCTAATGCTTCATATACATAACTGAAATGGCAATTACACTGACATAGAATATACAACTTTGCATAAAATATTGTAAACATGTAGACTGGTAACGAATATAAAGCTAATATTGCACAAATTATTAAAGCAAAATGAAAATTACTAAAGGTTTTGGTGACTCATGAAAGTCAAAGCATTTTAAAAGTATGAAATCTAACTTGAAACCTAATTGCCAACATTGTATAGGAAATATACCTGGCACTAAAGGGTTTGAAGGTCACTCATGAATGGCAGAGGGAAGGAACAAAGGCAATGCCCTACTGACAGACAATGACCAACAGACTGACCATATAAACAAATGATCAGCAACCTAATGCCCTCTCCACCCAAGCTAGGACCAGGAACAACTAGCCAATGGCTGCTGATGACTCAGCAGGTAGACCAATAGGCTTCCCAAAACCCCCGTCCCTAGTTCACAAGGATGGTGACATTACTGACACTACATGAAATTATCGAGCTTGACAGGGTCTTCAACCCCAGTTCAACATATAGATAGGCAGTGTGTTTCCAATAGTCTGCAACAACCTAAGATATAACCAAATAACCTTGCTTAATTAGAAATTAGAAGTTTAATAAAGACCTCACAAAAGTATCATATTCTAGCTAAAAACAGGGTATATCAATATTAAAGAAGCCTTGAAGATATAATGTTTGCGACAGGTTGTGAAACAAAAATACACTAACGTAAGTTTAACTTCATACCAGAGACATCAACAAAAGAGGAAGACTATGGAAGCAACTACAGGAGTGTTACATAATAAAGAGAGAGAGAGAGAGAGAGAGAGAGAGAGAGAGAGAGAGAGAGAGAGAGAGAGAGAGAGAGAGAGAGAGAGAGAGAGAGAGAGAGAGAGAGACTGACTTATACTTGTATTGGAATCTTGAGACACCATTTTCAAGAGTACCAAGACATACAATGAGATTGGTATTATACAAGAGAGAACTGGAAAATACATGAGTTAAAGATGGTACTTTATATTATATGTAACAGTCTATAGATGGAATTGCAGCAGGTTATATAAAAATATTTCGAGATAAATATTGGTCTCAAAAAACAGCAATGAGTCATCATAGCAAAGGAAGACAAGAAACCAGAGAGATAAGCTCCTGAGAGTTTCTATATGCAGATGAAGTTGTAAAAAGCTTGGTTAAAGCAACATTTCTAATAATATTTGAAAATTCTCGAACAGAACTGTTTTCCTTTCAAGTTTTAATGTTTTAAATTACTTTTATCAAAATATGCATTAGCTCTTAAAACTAATGTGAGGATTAGTATAAAATACAGCTAAGGACAATTTCAAATTCAAACCAAAATATAATGTAAAAAAAACATATTCTGATTATGAAAAAGAATTTAAAATGTATTTACAACTGTTTTTCAAGTCACAATTTGTGGAATGCTTGTTTACAACTTAGCCAGTTTTGCCAATTCAGAACTCACAATTCATACAACTGTATCATATTACTGTATTTTGAAAGACACTGACCAATTACCTGGTTTACCAAATAAAAATATACTTTGGAACTACAGTACTTGAACCTTTGCAAGATGTGATGCCTTAAATATTGGCATCAAGGTATTCAAATACAATATCGCTGTGGCATATCTACCCCTCATTTTGTAAGTTAATACATCGTCTATGAAAATAACAGGATCATATGAAACACGAAGGATAATGTTCAGGGGTGTACATGAAGATTTTTCAAACAAATCGAGTATCAATGAACTAATACAAGAATGAAGTTTGTAAATGACTATGGAATTTGAAAAAATAAACTGGAATAGCTGGGAACTTTAGGTTACCATATCAAATTATAGAAGGAAGTTTATTTCCAAAACAACGTAACTTAAAATTAATTCTAATTAACAATACAACAAATTAGTTTTTGCTGGTCATGGGCTTAAATGCCATTGAACATAATTTTAATTGCCTTTGTCCAAAACCACCATGCCCAGAAATGACAATCAAAAGAAATGCTCAAGATTGCCTTATACAAATAAGAAATTTTATAAGCCTGTAGCATATAAAAGCATCAAACAGGCAAAAGAAAAAAAATATTTTTTTGAATGAAAAACCTATTTTTGGGAAGGTGTTGTGTGGTCATTATGGATTCTCATCCCAAGCCTTGATGCACACCTAAGTTTCCTCTACAGGAATAGGGGCAGCAAAGCTATTTTGCCTAAGGTAAGGCCCAATTTCATGACCAGTTAAACTTTGGTTATAGATCAAGGGGAGACTATTGGAGACATGTCAGGACAGGTCTTAGAAGCTGTAAAAAATTCTATTGAACTGGGGAAACACTGGACTATAGGGGAGGTATAGAGAGGGCAGGACTTAAAAAGAATCGCAGCAGCTTGGATAAAGTAAAGAAATTATTAAGCTACTGGTAAATTAAGAATATTTCACAGGCAAGCAGAGCACAATTTTTTCTTTCATGTGTATGGATTTACTAATTTACACAATAGAGGAATGTGCAATAACTAAGGATAAGATTTTGAAGAGGTGTAAATACAAGATCCTACATTTGCAACTGGAAGATCATATCAGAAATGAAGCTACCGAATAGACTGAATTCTCATAGATTCAGATGATTTAGTAATATGATGAGTTGGAAAGAGGAACAGTAGTATATATTATTATTATTATTAAAAAAAAAAAAAAAAAAATGATGAGTTGGAAAGAGGAACAGTAGTACTGTATATATTATTATTATTATTATTATTATTATTATATATAAAAAAAAAAAAAAAAAAGTAATAAATATGAAAACAGAATCAGGAAAAGCAGATGGAAGACCCATGAAAACATGGAGATATGACATAGATGCATTCTGATATGCATTCAGATTGGAAATGAACATGGCACAAAAAATATAAATCAATTTATGTCTACTTCGTAATGTTAAAATCTAATTTAAATATGCTACGATAATAGGGTGATAAGGTACAATATTCAGATACTTCTGAAAAATAGCAAATATAGGGCACAGCTATTTCAATAATACTTTATTGAAATTAATTAGATATGGAAATTTTTGAAATTCTAATGCAAGTAAAAGCAATCGTGAATATGATTATGTGAATTTCTGAACTTACCAATCACAGAAGCTTAGTAAAATATTTTCAAATATAAAATGGAAGAATTTGTGAACACTTGACAATTTTGTTTTCAAGAACCATTGAAACCTTCTTATTTCATAAAATTAACATTGCAATTTTTCCAGCTTAAATGTTTCACTCTACTGTATACCACTCAAAATTATCAACTCTACAATGGTTGACCAGAAAAATGTTATTTTTATTAATAAAATAAATTTTTGAATATACTTACCCGATAATCATGTAGCTGTCAACTCCGTTGCCCGACAGAATTCTATGGAGGGATACGCCAGCTATCACAATACTAGAAGGGGGTGTACTTACCAGCGCCACCTGTGGCCAGGTACTCAATCATTTGTTGTTGACACCTCCTCAATTATTCCTCGGTCCACTGGTTCTCTCTGGGGAGGAAAGGGAGGGTCGATTAAATCATGATTATCGGGTAAGTATATTCAAAAATTTATTTTATTAATAAAAATAACATTTTTCAATATTAAACTTACCCGATAATCATGTAGCTGATTCACACCCAGGGAGGTGGGTGAAAACCAGTGTACATGATTAAAGGATAGCTAAGTATCCCATATTTCATATAACAGTTATCTCAAATAACAATGAAATAATAAGTACCTGGTAAGGAAGTCGAATAGAACCGTTACTCTGCCTTTTATTTAAAGTTCGTCTTCCTTACTGAGCGCAGCGTTCCTCTTGGAGGCTGAATCAACCCAAAGGTGCCAAAGTACAAGGGGTTGCAACCCTACTAAAGGACCTCTACCAAACCTTTAACCCAGGCGCTTCTCAAGAATGAATAGACCACCCGCCAAATCCAAGGATGCGGAAGGCTTCTTAGCCTACCGTAACAACCATAAAAACAACAATAAAAGTATTCAAGAGAAAGGTTAAAAAGGTTATGGGATTAAGGGAATGTAGTGGCTGAGCCCTCACCTACTACTGCACTCGCTGCTACGAATGGTCCCAGGGTGTAGCAGTTCTCGTAAAGAGACTGGACATCTTTCAGATAAAATGATGCAAACACTGACTTGCTCCTCCAATAGGTTGCATCCATAATGCTCTGCAGAGAACGGTTTTTATTAAAGGCCAACGAAGTAGCTACAGCTCTTACTTCGTGGGTCCTTACCTTCAGCAATGCAAGGTCTTCCTCCTTTAAGTGAGAATGTGCTTCTCTGATCAGAAGCCTTATATAGTACGAAAGCCCATTCTTGGACATGGGTCTCGAGGGTTTCTTGATGGCACACCATAAGGCTTCTGACTGTCCTCGAATAGGTTTAGACCTCTTCAGATAATATTTGAGAGCTCTGACAGGGCAAAGAACTCTCTCTAGTTCGTTACCTACCATGTTGGAGAGGCTAGGTATTTCGAACGATCTAGGCCAAGGACGTGAAGGAAGCTCGTTCTTTGCTAGGAATCCAAGCTGAAAAGAACATGTTGCAGATTCGGTTGTGAAACCAATGTTCTTGCTGAAGGCATGAACCTCACTGACTCTCTTAGCTGTTGCAAGGCAAACGAGAAAAGCAGTCTTGAGGGTAAGATCCTTGAAGGAAGCTGACTGGAGAGGTTCGAACCTAGATGTCATAAGGAACCTTAAGACTACGTCTAGATTCCAGCCTGGAGTGGAAAGACGACGTTCTTTAGACGTCTCAAAAGACTTGAGAATGTCTTGAAGGTCCTTGTTGGAAGACAGGTCCAAACCCCTGTGGCGGAGAACTGAGGCCAACATGCTCCTATATCCTTTAATCGTAGGTGTTGAAAGGGATCTCTCATTCCTAAGATGAAGAAGGAAGTCAGCTATTTGGATCACAGAGGTATTGGTAGAGGATATTGAATTGGCTCTACACCAGCTTCGGAAGACCTCCCACTTAGACTGGTAGACTCTACGAGTGGAAATTCTTCTAGCTCTGGCAATCGCACTGGCTGCCTCCTTCGAAAAGCCTCTAGCTCTAGCGAATCTTTCGACAGTCTGAAGGCAGTCAGTCGAAGAGCGTGGAGGTTTGGGTGCAACCTGTCTACGTGTGGTTGACGTAGAAGGTCCACTCTTAGAGGTAGAGTCCTGGGGAAGTCGACTAGCCATTGAAGTACCTCTGTGTACCATTCTCTTGCAGGCCAAAGGGGAGCAACCAGCGTCAGCCGTGTCCCTTCGTGCGAGACGAATTTCTGCAGAACTTTGTTTATTATCTTGAACGGAGGGAATGCGTACAGGTCGAGATGGGACCAGTTCAGAAGAAAAGCATCCACATGAACCGCTGCAGGGTCTGGAACAGGGGAACAATAAAGCGGAAGTCTCTTGGTGATGGAGGTGGCAAACAGATCTATGGTAGGTTGACCCCACAAGGTCCAAAGTCTGTTGCACACACTCTTGTGGAGGGTCCATTCCGTGGGAATGACCTGATTCCTTCTGCTGAGGCGATCCGCTGAAACATTCATATCGCCCTGGATGAACCTCGTGACCAGTGTGAGGTTTAGACCTCTTGACCAAATGAGGAGGTCCCTTGCGATCTCGTAAAGGCTCCTCGAATGGGTCCCTCCTTGCTTGGAGATGTAAGCCAAGGCTGTGGTGTTGTCTGAATTCACCTCCACCACTTTGCCTAGCAGGAGGGACTTGAAGTTCAACAGGGCAAGATGAACTGCTAACAGTTCCTTGCAGTTGATGTGGAGTAATCCTTGTTCCTTGTTCCATACTCCTGAGCATTCCTGTCCGTCCAAGGTCGCACCCCAGCCCGAGTCCGATGCATCCGAGAAGAGATGAAGATGGGGGGTCTGGATGGCCAATGATAGACCCTCCTTGAGAAGGAGATTGTGCTTCCACCACAGGAGAGTGGTCTTCATCTCTTGGTTGATAGGGATAGAGACTGCTTCTAGAGTCGAGCCCTTGTCCCAATGAGCCGCAAGATGGAATTGAAGAGGGCGGAGGTGGAGTCTCCCTAGCTCGACAAACAGGGCCAGTGATGAGAGGGTCCCTGTGAGACTCATCCACTGTCTCACTGAGCAATTGCTCCTCTTCAGCATGCTCATGATGCACTCTAGGGCTTGGTTTATCCTGGGGGCCGATGGAAAAGCCCGAAAATCCCGACTCTGAATCTCCATTCCCAGGTACACAATGGATTGGGAGGGAATGAGTTGAGATTTCTCTATATTGACTAATAGACCTAGGTCTCTGATTAGATCTAAAGTCCAAGAGAGGTTCTCCAGACAACGACGACTCGTGGAGGCTCTCAACAGCCAGTCGTCTAGGTAGAGGGAGGCTCTGATGTTCGATAAGTGCAGGAATTTCGCTACATTCCTCATCAGATGAGTAAAGACCATAGGAGCTGTGCTTAGGCCAAAACACAGGGCTTGGAACTGATAGACAACCTTTCCGAAAACGAATCTCAGGAAAGGTTGGGAGTCTGGATGAATGGGAACGTGAAAGTATGCATCTTTCAAGTCCAACGAGACCATCCAGTCCTCCTGTCTGACCGCTGCTAAGACCGACTTGGTCGTCTCCATTGTGAACGTCTGCTTGGTGACATACTCGTTGAGAGAGCTGACGTCCAGCACCGGTCTCCAACCTCCTGTCTTCTTGGCCACAAGAAAGAGACGGTTGTAGAAGCCCGGGGATTGATGGTCCCGGACTATAACCACTGCCTTCTTCTGCACAAGTAGCGACACCTCCTGTTGCAATGCTAGCCTCTTGTCCTCTTCTTTGTAGTTGGGAGAGAGGTTGATGGGCGATGTGGTCAGAGGCGGTTTGAGGCAGAATGGAATCCTGTAACCGTACCTCAGCCAACTGACAGACTGTGCGTCTGCACCTCTCTTCTCCCAGGCTCGCCAGAAGATCTTGAGTCTGGCTCCTACTGTTGTCTGGAGAATCTGAGAGTCAGTTCTTTCCCTTAGATGTCCTGGGTCCTTTCCTAGACTTGCTCCTGTGAGAGTCTGGACGGGAGCTTCCTCGGCTGGGGGCTCTACCACGAAAGGGCGGTATGAACCTCGTAGCCGGGGTATCAGCCACTGGGGAGCGATAAGTCTTGGGGACAGAGGTGGTAACCTTAGACTTACGAGCCGATGAGGCTACAAGATCGTGCGTGTCCTTCTGTATCAGGGCAGCCGACAAGTCCTTAACTAGCTCCTCGGGAAAGAGGAACTTTGAGAGTGGAGCAAAAAGGAGTTGTGACCGTTGGCACGGTGTAATGCTGGCGGAGAGGAAGGTACACAGTTGTTCCCTTTTCTTCAACACCCCTGATACAAATAACGACGCTAGCTCACCCGATCCATCTCTGATGGCCTTATCCATGCAGGACATAATTAGCATGGCAGAATCTTTGTCCGCAGGAGAGGTTTTCTTGCTGAGGGCTCCCAGGCACCAGTCGAGAAAGTTAAACATTTCAAAAGCTCTGAACAACCCTTTCAGAAGATGATCCAGGTCTGAGAAGGTCCAACAAACCTTCGAGCGTCTCATCGCAGTCCTCCGAGGCGAGTCCACCAGACTTGAGAAGTCAGCCTGGGCAGAGGCAGGTACTCCCAAGCCTGGTGCTTCCCCTGTGGCATACCAAACGCAACCTTTCGAAGCGAGCTTCGTTGGAGGGAACATGAAGGAAGTCTTGCCAAGGTGTTGTTTAGACTGAAGCCACTCCCCTAAGATCCTTAAAGCCCTCTTGGAGGATCTAGCTAGGACAAGCTTAGTATAGTTGGACTTAGCTTGTTGTACGCCCAGCGAAAACTCAGATGGAGGAGAGCGGGGAATAGCAGAGACGAAGTGGTCTGGGTAAATCTCCCTGAGTAGAGCCAAGACCTTTCGAAAATCAATAGACAATGGAGAAAGCTTAGACTCTTCCACGTCTGATGAGGGATCAAGGTGTGCCTCCTCATCATCCGACACTTCATCAGCAGAGGGAAGCGAAGCGATCGGACCAGAATGCTGAACCGCAGAGTCAGAACGGGTAGGAACAATAACAGAGGTTTCCTCATCCTGAGGGAAAACCTGAGGCTCAGACTGCATAGGCTGAACAACAGACGAAGCAGAAGGCAGGCGCATGGGTGAAGGAGGTTGACTCCTAGCAAGAGTTGAACCCAAGGATTGCACAAGCTGAGCGGAGGACGGAGGCGGAGTAGTCCGTTCCTGTTCCTGTGAGATGAGTGGAGCATGAAGAGGTTGAGGCTGCGCAGAACAAGGTAAAGTTCTCGCAAGCTGAGGCTCCTGAGGCGCAAGTCCAGGGTGTAGAGGAGCTTGCCTAGAGGAGGGTTGAGCTCGCTGCAGCGATGGTTGAGCAGACAGACTCACGGAGGGGAGAGGTTGTTGTACCCCAACCGAGAGTTGCACCACTGGTGGAGCAGCAAGGGGAGGCGGAGGAAGAGTGG
The DNA here is from genome assembly GCF_036898095.1 of Palaemon carinicauda. Lineage (NCBI taxonomy): Eukaryota > Metazoa > Arthropoda > Malacostraca > Decapoda > Palaemonidae > Palaemon > Palaemon carinicauda. Next base: position 61,699,849 of record NC_090763.1, read on the forward strand.
AATAACTCTCCTGATCCCAAAGCAAGGGTTGCCTTAAAGAAGGCTGAGGCTGAACAACACTGGGAACAGCGAACTCCGAAAGTGGCTCAACATCGTACGCCTGGCAGATGGTGCTGCGACCAGGCGGAGCAGGTGCAGGCTGGGCGAGCACAGGCGGAGCGAGAACAGGTAGAGGGAGTGTAGGCGGAGGAGGAGGTGCAACACTCTCAGCCCGACACTCACGCATCAAGTCCGAAAGCTGAGCTTGCATGGACTGAAGCAGGGTCCACTTGGGATCGGCAGAAACGATAACAGACTGAGGTAAAGTCACAGTCGGGCTCTGTTTAGGCAGAACCTTACTCCTCTTGGGCGGAGTACAGTCGACCGATGACTGAGGCGAGTCAGAGCTGAGCCAATGACTGCAACCTGGCTGAGCACTCGCTGACTGAACTCTACGTTTAAGCGGTCTCGAGACCTGAGACCAACGTTTCTTCCCTGCATGTTGATCAGCGGACGAGAAGACGGGCTCAATCGTCTGCAGGTGGGAGTGACGGTCTAAGGAAGACACGCCCGCAACCACCGAGGATAATTCTGTGCGCCTAACAAGGCCTGTCGAACCCTTAAGCCCTTCGACATTGCTTCTCCCCTGGGCATGGGAGCTTGCAAGAGGTCCCGGACTGGGAGGACGACTGGCTCGCACAGAAAAATCCTCACGCACCACACTGGCACCACTAGCACTTGGCACTGCACCGACACTAGCACTCGTCACAGCACTGGCACTATTTCCACCCACTGCACTCTTGACCTTCAGTTCTTTAACCTCGGCCATCAGAGACTTATGGTCACTTACCACTGATTCTACTTTATCTCCTAAAGCCTGAATAGCACGCAAAACAATTGACATATCAGGCGGAGGGCACACAGTAGGTTCGGGGGTAGCCACTACAGGGGTAGGAAAAGGTAGGGGATCATGAGGTGAGGAAAACATAGAAGAGTGAGAAGAACTTCTCCTAACTCTACCTCTCTCTAACTTAGATGAATATTTTAAAAGACGGACAAATTCCAATTCCGAAAGTCCGGTGCACTCCTCACATCGATTTTCTAATAGACAGGGCCTGTCCCTACAGTCAGAACAAGCGGTGTGAGGATCTACCGAGGCCTTCGGAATACGCCTATTGCAAGACCTACATCGTCTATGGGAGGGGGCTTGCGAAACGTCAGACATCTTGTTTCAAAGAGTTAGCCAAAGGGTGATCCAAAAACAAGCAAAAATTCATTAACCGTTAACCAGTATTATATAAAAGCTATCTAGCTAATATAAAAAGGATTCCAGTAAAGCGACAGCCGTTAATCTAAGAGAATACTTCACCAAATATCCATGAATAAACTCGAAGACCATGAGCGTATCCCAGAACGTCTAGCCGGAAGCACGACAGAGGAATAATTGAGGAGGTGTCAACAACAAATGATTGAGTACCTGGCCACAGGTGGCGCTGGTAAGTACACCCCCTTCTAGTATTGTGATAGCTGGCGTATCCCTCCATAGAATTCTGTCGGGCAACGGAGTTGACAGCTACATGATTATCGGGTAAGTTTAATATTGAAAAACTAGTTTTACAAAAAACAGTAAAATCTGAAGTTGAAGTTTGAAACCTTTCTCAGAACATTAAAAACTCCCTGAGAAAATTAGCTCCAAAGAATCTGATCTCCCTCATTAAACCATTATATCTTTATTTCCTCTTATGACTTTGTTCATAACTCTAGTTTCAAAACCATCAACATATTTTCTAAATAAAACTCAAATTTAACTTGTGATTACAATATTCAAGTTTAAATATCCTATTTGAAACTATTCTCTAACAATTTAGTCTTGAAAACACTATCAATTTACTTATTTTCAGCTTTAGCATAAAAAACTCGTATAAAAAATGAGACCAAATTTCCACACACATCTATCTAAATTCTCATCTCCAATTGTGTAGTTTGGCACAATAATAAAATCAAGCACAATTTTACATCACAACAATAGTGAGTAAACTGGCATTACAAAACCAAACCATAAAAAATTAAAGTAGTCATGTTACAAACAACGGCCAGTGTTTTGGTGAAATAAAGATACATAAGTTGAAATGATTAGAAAAATAAAACCCGAATGGCAAAGTAACCGGGATTAGAATTACCTGAAGCAATATATTAATGTTTCGGAGATTAGTTCCTGTTCCAATCATGGTTTGACAGGCATTCCTTGACATTAAAAAATTATAAGCCCTATTCAATTGGTAAACTAAATTGGGAGGATGCATTGATCCAACAAACTGTATTAACTAAAGATTTCCAGCTACAAGCATTTCTCAATTGAATGCCACACTGTATTTAAACATTATTCTATTATGAATTGTTGTTTCCGGAGCAAAACCTATGCATCTTAAAAGTATCAAGTTTGAAATATCAAGCTTAAATGTTTAGATACAAAATTAATAAACACTACTGTACTTCAAATGTTTATAAGTGATGAAACATAATCTGTATCTTTATGAAAAATTATAGTTACACAATGTCAATACTAATACTCATAGCTTCTAATCATTTATTCACCACTTTTCTTCAATTCTACGGGATATCTATAAACCCTACAACTTCAATATCTATTTATCTTCATTCGCAAAGCATTTTCTGTGACCATCCCACGATTGTGACGCACTTTCAATAGGCCCTGCTACTTCCTCCGGTCGCCTTGGTGACCAATGAGGTGGCAATAGAAGGGGATTCAACACATGACGCTTCATTTGGGTGGATAACAGGGGATGGGGGGCTAGCAGTACTAACCAAACTCGGCTGAATCCTTCGTCAGGCTGGGATGAGCTAAGAGAAGAAAAGTCCCCTTTTGTTTTTGTTTTTTCATGTCAGCTACTCCCCAAAATTGGGGGAAGTGCCTTGGTAGATAGATAGATAGATCTCACAATAAAACATACACTATTACTGAAAGAAAACATTAACATACAACTTTAAGTGAAATCTTATTGACAACAAAACCAAAAGGTTTCCTACATTTACATCTTTGATTATCGTAGTTAGCTATAAATAAAATTCATTTGTATAACAGTAAATACCAAAAATTATGAGATATTCCAGCATATTTGGTACAGATAACCCACGATGATTACAAACAAGTTTGGCTCACATGATAAGTATGATTATCCATTCATGTCTTGCATATCTATTGCTGAAGTCTTTACTCTAAAGAATAAGTATTGTACTTTACTGTAAAGAATAAGTATGGTAAGTTTTCAGGACTTTCAGCTTTATGTAATTTACATTAATTATAAAACAAAGTGCTATTAAAGCAATAAAAATTAAAAATAAATAAACAACTGCTGATGAGGGATGGAAGCACTGAAAAGGTTGGTAGTAACACAAGTTAAAGATGGAGATATCAATAAGCAATGTTTTCCTGTTTAATAGGTTGTTCAAGGTAGGAATTGGGTACACATTCCTCAACTCTAATAATTTAAGATTTTTGTTTAGCCTGCACTATCTTTTTGGAGTCAACACAAATTTGAGATGTGGACAACTCCACATTATATGTTACACGACAGTAAACAGAAGCATTGTGAGTATATGCCAGAATTTATGTGGATCTTTAAACATTCAGATTTTAATTTTGAATTTTTGAAATTTTCAACTTTAAATTTCTCATTACACCAAAGTATCCTTGAGGGAAAATTTAGGGGGCAAAAGACAATTACAAATGTACTTTCAGTTCCTTGTTTGAGCCAATTGAATTCTTATAATTAAATAACTTCTTCATTAACTGTACAATTATGGAGAATCACTTTTTTTTTTATAAGAAAAAATTGATATCAAATCAGTTTAAAGAATGGTTTTACATTTAGTTGTTATGTACTGCCATGAAACATCATTGTTCTTTATGGCTTTATGTACGATAAAAAAGATTTCCAAAAATGTTACAAAGTAATGTCAGAAGCACAAAATACTATATGACTTAGGGGAACAGATGGAATATTACTTGAAATTAGCAGACCTAGTAGACCACTTTTCATTAATGCTCTACACACACAAGGAAGAGGTGATGTAAGGAATAGAATCCCTACAGGAAACAAATGTGAGGAAGGTTTTAACATGAGGGGCTAAAATATAGATGTCTTTGATATGGCCTACTGTACTTCCAAAATGTTAAGTGTCTGCATTTTTCAGTCATCCATACTAATTTCCCCTGTTTCTTTTTGAGTCACTAATATAATCTTTTGGCACCTCAGTGTGAATTAAACTGCTCTGCACAACCAAGTCTTTCTCGGCAAACTCCTAACCCAACATACAAAACAGATATAGGTGAATCATAAATATCCTTTCAATTTCATTGATGAAAGTGATAAAAAACAAAAGTCTATTACTTTAAAAATGCTTCCAATCTACATGGATTGCCCAAATAAAAAATTGTTGCTTGTTAGACCCCAAAACAGATATGTTAGTCGAGACCAATATGAAACATATTTCCCTAAAGGTTTAAAGGTCATTCATGAGCAGCAGAGGCAGGGGAAAGGGCTGTCCTAGAGACAGAACATATATAAATATGATCAGTATCCAAGCTAGGACCAAGGAAGGCCAGCAATGGTTACTGACGACCCAACAGGTCAACCTAGAGGCTACCCCAAACCACCAATCACTAGCTAACAAGGACGGTGAGGTTGCACACACTGCTGGAAACTATCAGGCTTGAGGGGAGTTCACACTACCAACTCTTACATTGTAAAATAGGGACATTTCCAATACGCTACCACAACCTTACAATTCTTTGCTTCACCTGCACAATTAGTGGAATAGGGAAGATGGCATACCATCATGGACTAAATTTGCATCAGCATAAAATAAAAATCAGACATTACAAATCATTAAATAAAAACTAAAGTACAGTAAAATGAAGTGATAATGTCATAAATACTACAAAAACTACTGGGTGAGGCTTCATGACCTAGAGGTTGTAATACAGTAATAGTAATTGAACGGTGGGCTTTACAGGAGCTTCAGTTTCCGTGGAAGTTCCAACAGAAGGCCTATTAGGGCTATATATTGTGTGGAGAATTAGTAAATAACTCAAAGGCATCAAATGCAAATGTTATGGTAACAGCCATGACAAAACATTATTGACATTAAAACATCTTGCATAGCAGTCTCAAAATATATGCACACAAAATTCATTACTAAATAAAGAGAGGCTTGTAAGCAGTAACACCAGTCATCCCTTTCAAATCTTGCCACTTGTTACAATTAATGTGACTGAGCCAGGTAATAGTGTCCAGTACAAGGTAAAGCCCTGAACCCAATTCTTCTACCAACCTAAGATTGAAGCCTGGCAAAAGGATGTATTAAATATTAATTTAACTTATTTTTTAAACAAACAAAAATCTTATCTAAAACATATTTGGATATTAACCCTTTTACCCCCAGGCTCTTTGGAAATTTCCAACCTTTAACCCCCAGGGGGTTATTTTTTTCCCAGCACATTTTGCAGTATATTTTTTTTAAATGGCTCTAACAGCCTTAATTTTTGTCATAGAGAGGTCAGGTTGGTCTCATTCTCTTGGAAAATGCCTGAATTTTCTCAAAATAATTATCAAAAATATGAAAAATAAAAACATTTTTATAGCATTTTTTTGCGAGAACGTACCGGTACGTCCATGGGGGTAAAGGGATGGCTTTTGTGAAACGTACCAGTACGTCCTTTGGGGGTACAGTGAACCCTCGCTACTTCGCGGTTCGACCATCGCGGATTCACCACTTCGCGGATTTTTTCCATAACCCATATATATACAGTAATATATATATATATATATATATATATATATATATATATATATATATATATATATATATATGTATGCATGTATTTATGTATATATGTATGTATGTATATATATATATATATATATATATATATATATATATATATATATATATATATATATATATATATATATATATATATATATATATATACACACACAAATATATATATATATATATATATATATATATATATATATATATATATATATATATATATATATATATATATATCTAAAGTAGGAAGATGTGATGTAGTTCCAAGGGGAAGGTATGGGAAATATGTCTGGGTAATAAGCAAAGCTCTACCTCCAGTTTATTTCTTCATTATGATCAGAGATAAATGTAAACAAAACATTGGTTGCCATTTTTTATCATGCTTTTTAGCGTGTTTAGGAAACGCATGATATAAAATTGCCTTCAATATTTGTGCCTGTTTTAGTTTAGGGTACTGTAGTACATGCATTAAGTGTTCTGTACTATAAAGGGTAGTTTGTTAACAGTACTACGTACAAGGGAAGGTTTTAAAAGTCTGAATATACAAGTTGAATAGAGGTAAATATGGTGTCACAACTTCGCGGATTTTCACCTATCGCGGCCGCGTCTGGAACCTATCTACCGTTATAAACGAGGGTTCAATGTAAAAGGGTTAAGAAGTTTAGAATTCATTATTCAATAAAATATAGTATGTAGCTGTATTTCCACATGCAGTAAGGTTTGTCATTCATATGAACACAGAGAATTACCATATTCAGCTATTTGATATGCATTAAATAACTGAAGTGCAGTAAAATCATGAGGATTTACATTATAATGGTAACCTGGTGACAAATAAAACCATAAGGCTGCCACATCACTTTTAAGGGATATCTACAAACTTTTACAATGTAATGTGGCATACCTTTCAATGCATTAATAATTAAATATACTAAGAATTAAGATTAATTCAGTAATCTTTACATCATGATTAACAATTCTATATCACTTAAAAATCTTCATATACTGTAAATATACCCCTCCCCCCAAAAAAATTAATTTTCAATTCTTCAAAGATATACAATATATACAGTACATCATATATGACCTACAAATACTACAAGCAAAATAACTTACATAACAAAAATCCAACAAAATGACTAGTCTAAAACTCAATATAAAACAATATTGAAGTAAACCCATTTTCTTACAGGACAGATTGAATACATAATGGAATATATTTTCCTATCCTTTTCAAGCAAAAAGAAAGGCAAAAGAAGTAAAGTAAATTACCATGTACGAGATGTGTAAATTTTGAATGAAAAAAAAAATTGAAAAAAAGCTTCTGAATTTTCCAAAATCCTGTACAAAAACAGTTTCTAATAGCAATAAAAAATATAAATCTTCATTCTCCAACTTCAAAACCAACATGTTTTAATTTTTGTGCTACCCTGGAATTATACTTTTCTACTAGTAACACTTACACAATGCTAGATTATACTTTACAAGTACAGTAATAATGAACCATAAGGTGGTTAAGCATGAAATCTCTGATTATGGAATCTATATAAAATTACTCACAGCCATATTTAAAATTGCTATATTCCAAGAATGGGGATTAATATCTTCAAATTTGTCACTATCAGATTAATTATATAATAGAGCTTACCATTTTTTGAAGATGCTTTATTTCAGAGATAGCAATAAACCATTGCGTCAATAGACGTAGGCGGAGATGATAATGAATAAACCACTATTTCAGAGATAGTAAACCACTGACAGGAATACCTAAGTTATCCAGTCAAAGTGGTTGCTGCTTTACCAGCATCTTCATTTCAGTTGATGCTTAATAAGGAGGGATCCAACATATTCAATCAAGCGTTTAAGCCAGCTCCATATAATTTATGTTACGAAAACTTGTTTGCCTGAACACAAGTATATTTGGCACTGGAGATTTGAAGGGCTTCTAAGGTACATCCAGTCAATCTTAATTCCATGGAATCTTTTCAGTAACTTCAACTGCTAGACATAAAAGAGTTCTATGGTGGAAAAACAGAACTTGTAGGTGTACAGAATTACTTGTTTATTTATATGATATTGCAGCAAAATTCACACTAAATGAAGGAATCATCAGTATATATTGTGTAGTATTAACCTTTATATCTGATGAGCTTGATTGTGTGTTGTTCATGATTGTTTGGGTAAAAGAAAGGACAGATTTGTACTTAGAAAATTATACAGAGGAACAAATTCTTGTAATAAGAATATACTATACAAACTTAAAGACTGAAAACGTTTGTTGTTTATAACTGGAAAAAGAAGTGAATGAATGTTTAGGGTTGTTGTGGCCTGATTGGTAACGTCTCTGCCTGGTGTTTGCCAGTCGGGGGTTCGAGTCCCGCTCAGTCTCGTTAGTGCTATTAGTGTCTGCAACCTTACCATCCTTGTGAGCTAAGGTTGGGGGGTTTGGGGGAGCCTATAGGTCTATCTGTTGAGTCATCAGCAGCCATTTGCCTGGCCCTCCCTGGTCCTAGCTTGGGTGGAGAGGGGGTTTGGGCGCTGATCATATAAATTATGGTCAGTCTCTAGGGCATTGTCCTACTTGCTAGGGCAATGTCACTGTCCCTTGCCTTTGCCATTCATGAGCGACCTTTAAACCTTTAAAAGCTAAATTGGCAAATCAGTGTCACCTGCCTATATCTTTACTGCTTTGTATGGACACTAGGTCACAGTGAAGAGGCAACTCTCTACTCTCTTACTATAAAGTATTTTAGACTGACTTGTTCTCAAACAATACCACTGTGTTAAAGATTGAGTATATCAATTGCTAGGGCAATTGGACAAACAACGATGGTCTTAGGGAGAGAAAAAACAAATACTTTGCAGGGTCCTCAATAAAATATGATAATTCAAAAACCTGTCTGAATAACAAATATAAATACAGAAGGATGGCTTGAAAACAAAACATTCCACCATAATGAACTATGTATATCAACCAACTGCTGACTGTTGGCAATAAAAATTAAATTTAACCAGGTATTAGGGCTTCAAATGGAGAATGAGATTGTACAAAATTTGTCACTACTAGGGCAACTGCTCTGCACATGGAAAAGCTTTAGTGTGTGTGTATGTGTGTATGTGTGTGTATATATATATATATATATATATATATATATATATATATATATATATATATATATATATATATATACTGTGTATATATATATATATATATATATATATATATATATATATATATATATATATATATATATATATATATATATATACTGTATATATATATATATATATATATATATATATATATATATATATATATATATATATATATATATATACTGTATATATATATATATATATATTATATATACTGTATATATATTATATATTCATATATATATATATATATATTATATATATATATATATATATATATATATATATATATATATATATATATATATATATATATATATATATATATATACACACACACAATTATTGTTCTCCCAGTAAATTATATATTTTCTATATTTTTTTTTTTGCAAATAAGACCCTCCCCATACTATATATACCGCTAACAACAGCCACTCTGACAAAATAACTCACAATATGCAATAAATTATTGGATTACCTACGAGATAAAGATCATTATCATACAAGAGAGAGAAACCATTATATGCTTCTGCTATAAACTTGCAAACACTTGAAAGATCCATCCTAGCTGTACATAGTTACAAATCCATATGACTTCTATCCAATATATACATGAGCTGTGCATGTATAACTCTTATTATAGTAACTACATTTAATAAAAAGACTTATATATAATTTACTCTAACATTATATATACATAAAATCAACAGAAGACTCTTGGATATTGCTAAACATTTGGTCACTTGATAACTTTCTTATGAACAACAAAATTCATTGTATACTAACTATGCCCATCCAAGGTTTTGCCATTTCTTAGATGTTACATGGCCAACAAATAACTTGCCTGTGATATGTTTCACTTTTACACATGCAAAAACATTCTAGTAAATTAAAAAATAATAAGTTAATTGGAAAAATAGTCAGAAAACAACCAATTTCTGACATTTGAGTACAATTTGTTTACTATTACTGTACAATAATGTAAGGCTTAAAACCTTTGCACATGGAATACAGTTTACCAATTTAGAAACTTTGTGCTTAAGGACAAACTTTAAAGTTCAAGTTCTTCTCTAATTACCTCAATTTTCTCTTACTAAACAAAACCAAAACACATACTTAAAATTCTCAGCACCAATGAAAATGAATGTATAAAAACATGAATAATGGCCTATTGGAATCTTAGTTGAATTGCATAATTTTTCATTACCAATAAATCTATCTTCAAATAATGATGACTTCCTTAAATATTTAATGGTGCAATATATCATCTTGAAGTACTATATAGTAGAATTTGTCTGAAGAAAAAATTCTGACACTTGTCAATTTTTCTGTAAACAGTACTGTTTTAAAGACATTATTCTATTCTTCATGATCAAATTTATTGCACAAACTATCTTGACATAACTGTTAGCCCTTTTTTCATGAAACCCTATCTTCAGTTTAACCATAGCACACTATCTCAATTTTACACATAAAACTTTAAAGTAGGTAAATAACCTCCACAAAATCATCTTATTAAATTTAGGAATTTAGGATTAGCATCTACATGCATGATTCTCGACATTAATGTCCTCTTTTAGGATGTCTAAAAATATCTTAAGCCTTACAAGTAGATAAGTACCTAAAAATCTAACAAAAGCACATCTAAAGACATGTTAACTGATTCTGCTCCTAAATCAATAAATTAGATAAAATATTTTGAGGGCAATAGAAAAATAGTCGGAGCTCCCAATTTGATGTATAGAAAGAAAAAGAAAGCCTGCACTAAATAAATATTCCTGCACTTTGCAGTTACACAAACTGAGAGGAAAAAGCATCATAGCCTTGCGGTGTAGAAATATGAGATGCATTGTTAATGCTTACTTGGGTTGCAGTGTTTGACATTACCACTAGTGAATTTGGACCCTCTCGGCCACTACTTCTATTCCCAAGGGCATTTTCACTCTTTGAACTCTTGACTCCTGATGGCATTTCTACTCCTGCTGCAGTTGAATTCTGGTCAGTACTTACACCTGCCACATTAGTAGTATCTGTAATAACTGATGGTATATCTTCACCTGAAGTTGGCACTTGGTATGTAACATATGTCCAACTATGGGATGGCGCTCCCAATACAGTGCTGCTTGCTACATTTACACAAGTTCCTGGAAGTACCGGACTCTGCAAAATATCTCCAGAGACAATCTGACCTGGAACAAGCTGACCAGGAACAACCCCCACTGGGTAAAATGTTCCCATAGTAGTTGTGGTTGAAATGGGTGCCTGACTTGTGTAAGTGACATCATGACATATAGGCAAGCTTCCTGAGTAGCCAGAAACTGAAGCAGTTGATTCCATGAGTTGAGAACTAACCTCATTTGGCCTAGCTACAGTTTCTTCATACTTTTCATTATCCAGATCTGATGCAAAATCTATCTTACTCCCCTGAGTGTACATGTACTGATTTACAGTTTCTTCAGGTAAGCCAAGGGATGCTGCTAAGCTGTTGGCCACAGTTGACAATGCCTCTGCCTCTGAAGATGACTGACTATTACTTATACTTGTCAATGTTTCACATACATGTTCTACCATCAGTCCTCCTCCTCCACTGACACCTTCAGGTGCTACTACTTCTGTTTTCTTGGGATTGTTGGCTGACTTGGTCAGTGATTGAGCTTTGTTTTCATTGGCCGAATTAGAAGCTGTTTGAGCAGCTATATGTGCTGCTCTGTGGTTAGATTTGCAATGAGCCTTCAGGTTGTAAGATCGTGCAAAAGTTTGAGGGCAATAAGGACATTTGTGACTAACACTTGGCTTGCTCTGACACAGTTTTGTTTGCATATGACCTTGAAGTGCACCAAATGAACGGAATGCAACTCCACAAACTGAACAAGTATAATTATCAGCATTTGCATGCTGTGAACGATGCTTTAACAGGGAAGCATCATTCATTGCTACATGATCACAAAGATCACACTTGGGAAAAGTCACATTTCTGGGTAGCTTATTATGCTCTATGTACTGATGATAAGCCAATTCTAATTTTCTGCCAGGTCGGTAGCCACATATACTACAAAGCCTTGACTCTCTTTTACTGTGAACTTCTTTCATATGTTGCTGATAGCTGCAATAATCTGCAAACTCCAAAGGCTCATTCAAAAAACAAGTGTAACAGGCATATGGAACATTTTCTATACCAGCTAGAATTGAACTGCTTTTGTCCTTGTGCTCAGATGTTACATGTTTTTTAAATGCAAAGTACGAAGAAAATGTAGCCTCTTCACATTCAGGGCAATTAAATTTCTCAGTAGTCCGTATAGCACGAGATGATGAATTCACTTCTACCTTACTTCCATTGACAGAACTCTTGTCTTGTTTTGTACCTGATTTATTTTTATGTTCATTTTCACTCAAAACAAGGTACTGAACTTTTGATTTCACAAGCTTTCCACCATTACCTTTGTCACTGCCCTTCTTGAGGATCTTCAGTCGGATATTCTTTCGATCTTTGACAAGGTGAGGGTACTTTTTCAACACTTCTGAGATAATTTTGGCATGATTGGACATGTCTCCTTGGCTGATCCCTTGACTAGTAGACTCACCGGAGGAAACTCCGGTCTTTTTACCCTTACCTTTTTCGCTTCCATGACTAGAAGATTCGCAAATATCACCATCATCTAAAGCTAAATTCATCAGGACTTTTTTCTTCAGTGACAAGGTTAATTTTACAGGTGAAGGGGAATCTTCACTTGATCTGAAACTCCCAACAGTCTTTTGAACATCAATGAGGGACTGTGATGGTTCTTTTGAATTAGAATAAGTAGCCACCTCATTTATCAACTCATTATTTTCATCTAAAGGAAATGATACCCTTTTCTTTGCTCTAACAGAGTTACTTTTCTCCTTTTTCTTTTTAAGTATGGATTTTTTAGGAGGGCTAGAACTATCCAATATAATACAGTCATTACTTTCAGAAGTATCCTCTTCGCTGCTTCCCTGACACAACTTGGGTTCCTCTTTTAATAAGTCTTTACTGCTTTGTGTATCACAAGGACTGTCAATGCTTGACTCCATTTCATCAGAATCTCCATCTTCCAGCTGTTTACAAATATTTGAGATCTTTTCCATCAACTCTTTACTTTCCTTCCCTGTATCTTCTTCTTCCATACATTCTTCATCCAAATCAGGTGAATCCTGATAATCAGAGGTAGAAGAATTTGTTGAACTCTTTTCCAATACATTTGGAGAAAAGACTGGAAAAGGTTCTTGAGGCTGTGGAACAGGCTGCACACTCACGTCACCACTAGAAGATGCATCTGACGTATGGTTTGCAGGTGCTGTACAGCTAGACCATGTAACCTTTATACTCTTAGCAGCATTGGTGGGAGAAGTCACACTCACAGTAGAATTTGAAACTGGTGTACTTACAGAAATACTGCTATCATTATTTTCATTAGAACCTGATGTATAATATGGTGGCAAAGGGGATTTAGATGACCATGTGGCAATTTTCACAGAACTGTTTTCAGATTCTTCTTCTAGTTCAAATCTTGTAGGCCTTGCTGTTTCTGCAGGCCTTTTGCGTCTGTAAGAATAAATCTTGCATTAAATATTAGAAAAATAAAAAGCTGGAATGGATCAAACAAACAATTTTTAATTCAAGATTTATAATGTCACATTTGTAAAATATAGACAGAAATCAAAACAGACCCAAAATGTTTTGGAGCAAGTAAAACTTTAATCTTTCAGAGAGAACATCATCTTTTCTGTTTTGGGAATAGCAAAAGGTTCTAAATTTGAAGATATAGTATAAATGCTTTCAATGTCAGTCAAACCAAAGAGCAA
>NC_090763.1:61721166-61801166 GCF_036898095.1 Palaemon carinicauda
AACAAGAAAAATGCAACAAGTACACTCTTCATATCTCTTGGTCCAGCTGGGTTGAGAAATATACACATCTAAAGCATTTCACAAAAAAAAAATAAAGTACAGTACTAATAAAGTGAGAGTGGATCCTGAGCACCTTCCCAAAATGAAACTGGGAACCATCTAGATGTTACTGGCTTCTGCCAGAAAAAAAGATTTCTAAACTAAGGCAACACAGTCTCCAGTCTTGAGCCCCCTAATTCTCATGGTAAGTTGATGTTGTCGAGTCACTAGTCATCACAACTACTACAAATCTTCCATGTTATGAGCTAAGCAAAAGGTTGTTGGCCTACAAAGATGGCCTCTTAAAACCTTTTAAGTTAATGCACATCCCTTGTCCTGAAAAGACCAAGTTTCCATTAACTGGTGATCCAGTAGTGCTCCTAACCTTGATATGCCATGTCAGTGAATATTTGCCTTTCAAGGGAGACAAGGACAGTGGTACATCAATAAAGGGATCCTCTAATTCTTACTGATAACTTAAAATAAAGCCGCCGCCTTCTACTTTTACCGTGATTTTTTCCCATTTGTATGGGGTAACACAGATGCCTTCTTTTGAAAGATTTTACAGCTAACTGTATAAGGGCCTTGAAACTACTTCATACTAACCCTAATTGTGGTGGTGAACAGGAAAATAGGGTGCTAAAAATGAAAACAAGAAAACTACATAGGCAAATGTTAAGCAGTCAAGGCTCTTCCCAAAACTAATTTCCTCCTGCCTCATAAATGACTTTTGAGGCTTCTGTTATAAGCATTTGTATTTAGTTATAAATTTGTTGAAAATGAATTAAGAATTTCTCACAAAACTATAAATGATTGGTGCTCATTCATTCGTGAGGTTATTGTGTGCATTGGGTATTGAGTCGGAAAGGTGCAGCTTACCTTTACCCTCCAACCTAAGCAAGTACACAAAGGGTTTTAGGCTGTTATATTTAATATGGCTGTATAATGGGGGGTCGCAGGGGGCGAAGCTCCCCGTCCCGCTAGGTAAGGATACAGCTACTAGGTTAGGTTATGTTAGATTACGAAGTTTGTTTAGGTTAGCTGATGGCCATGTTTATTGCTAATTCTGCATGTGCCATTATTCATATGGTAAAATGGATTCTTTAATTCATTCCCGACCCCGGTTTCCCACAGGGGGTCCCCCCAAGATTAGAAAGGTTAATAAATGTGGTAAAAATACTTTTCCTCCTCCTCAAAAAAAGGTCAGTTTTAGATAAAACACTAAATAACTCATCAGAAAAAAAAAGAATATAAAAATTATTAGTGGGGAAGCTATTATATAAAATTACCGATTTTCGTCATCCATGTCCAATGGCTCATCTACCTACAGACTCACATCCAGAGCTTAGGGTAGGTCAGGGTTGTCAACTGAATCAATTGAGGGACCTGCCACAGGGAACCTCTTGTTTGGCTCTGCCAAATGGGCTTCCCTTGCCTTGCCATTCTTGGGTTTGGTGTCTTTGGATTTCCTTCTCACAGGGAAATGTTCCTTCAAGATGTTGGAAGGAGGAACTTACGAGGGTTTAAGAACACCAATAGCCAAAGCCTTAGCTGCAGGAGCCGTGGGCTCTTCCTCAAGTGGAGGTAAGGAAATTGGGCGTTGGTCGGAAGGCACTACCTCAATTCCTTGAGGATTGAAAGGATGGACAGAGATCTCCCAGGGAGAGCCAATGTCCCTCCTCGTTCTAGGATGGATGAGATCTGCATGCGGTGGAGTTACGCCTCTGATCCTCCTCTTCTGTCTCTTAGTCATGGTCTTCCTCGCCTTCACAGGCGTAAAGGGAAGGTTATCCAGATGAGGATCAGAAGGTGGAGGCCCTTTAGCACTAGATCGAGATGGGGAAGATCATCATACCTAGTCCGACAAATTTCTCCTTCTAAAGTCAGAAATCCTATGAGACGAGCTCGAGTCAGACTTCAAGGGAATCCGAAGAGTAACCC
Organism: Palaemon carinicauda; assembly: GCF_036898095.1. Classification (NCBI taxonomy): domain Eukaryota; kingdom Metazoa; phylum Arthropoda; class Malacostraca; order Decapoda; family Palaemonidae; genus Palaemon; species Palaemon carinicauda. The sequence continues at coordinate 61,723,147 of NC_090763.1, forward strand.
TGACTGGAACAGTTGGGGGGGCTGTGGGAGTGGGGGGAGCCACACCCAAGGATTTATGCAGGACAGTTAGGAACGTACTAATCCATGCAGGAAGCTCAGCACCCTTTGATAGGCCCTGGGGTTTCCCTAGAGAATCAAAGGGAGGAGAACGTCTCCTAAGAGGGAACCTAGAGGGAGCCTGCATAGATGTAGGTAAGTCTCTCTGTGGCAACATGAGGTGCTCCTTCATCAAGCGAAAAGGATGGTCCAGGCTAATAGGCACATTGGCATGCTTACTGTATCAGGAGGCTCCTTAAACCCTTTTGGAAAGGGTATAGGCCTGCCGCTAGAGATGGTAGAAGCCGGAGGTAGACGCGGAAGTGTTAATACCGCACTTGCTCGCAGTTCCGAAACCCTAACTCGTGGGAGTAGCCTAAGAGGAACCCTAGAGGGAGCCTGCATAGATGTAGGTAAGTCTCTCTGTGGCAACATGAGGTGCTCCTTCATCAAGTGAAAAGGATGGTCCAGGCTAATAGGCACATTGGCATGCTTATTGTATCAGGAGGCTCCTTAAACCCTTTTGGAAAGGGTATAGGCCTGCCGCTAGAGATGGTAGAAGCCGGAGGTAGACGCGGAAGTGTTAATACCGCACTTGCTCGCAGTTCCGAAACCCTAACTCGTGGGAGTAGCCGACTTATGTGCAAAATCATGAGTTTCACACAATAACGGGTGCGATTCACGAGTAGAAGTGCTCGTAACACGAGCAATAGGAGCCATGCTGGACGGAGGAAGCTTTGAACATTCCTGTTGCTTCAGAGGAACGCCTATGCCAGACGTAGTTGGCAATGAGGGCCTCTGAGCAGGAACAATTCTAAGTGTTGGCGAGCACGTCACAGGAGGCATTGTAGAGCGTTGCATGAGTGAACGCTGCACTAAAGCACCCTCCAGGCAGTAAAGGGCACTGGAGTTGGTTTAGCTGGAAGCTTGTCTGCAGAATGTTCTGTCTCAGGATCAGGTTCGGTCCAGGGTTGTTTAGAAGGACGGGTTGAGAAGCAACGTACTGATAGACTGCGCATACGTTTACCACTTCCTCTAGACGAGGAACGTCTAGACCTTGATCGTGAACGCAAGGTTCAGGATCGTGAACGTACTGTTCATGATCGGGAGTGTCTAGACCTCGATTGAGAACAGTGTGAGTGCCTAGCTTGCAAACGTGACCGTTGTCCTCACTGTCGTGAACGGCGTCCTCGCGAACGGCGTCCTCGCAAGCGTGAACGTTGCTCTTGTAAACGGGAGCTTCGTCCAAGTAAACGTGAGCGTCCGTCATCCTTATGATCCAGATTGGCGATATCTAGAACGCGAGCGTCAAAACCTAGGTCTAGACTGAGTTGCTCGTGACTGTGAAGAACGCGATCGCGAGACTTAACGTGAGAGTGAAGCTCTAGAGCAAGAACGCCTTCTGGACGAAAAGCGTTGAGATCATGATGACCTACGATTTGTATCATCTTCAGATTGTCGCAAAACAACGATCAGGAGAGGGGTGTCCCGAAGGACAAGATGATGGAGAATCTTGTCACCGCGCGCCACTGGTGGAAAGAGCGCTGGTCTCTTGAAGATCATCTCCGACAGCTGAAGTATTCCTGTGGGGAGTAACAGAGGGCTGAGGGTTAACAGACGACAATGTCCCAGGATGGCGATCAGGACTGGCCTCAGCAGGAGGCCGTTGAAAGGGTGAATGCATGCAATCGCCTCGTCCACGCGTAGAAGGTCCAGGAGAGGGCGACAGGTACTTCGCAAACCTCCAAAGCATAGCATGTTGAAGGCTCTGTAGGATCCTTCCTGGCACCACACTGAAGGAGCCGAAGAAGCTCTACCTTCGTAGGGGTTGCAGAAAGCCTTAGGGACGGCCACACCTGACACACATCTGCAAGGAAAATGGCTCCCCAGTGGCTGGAGGTGAAGTTGATCTTCTAGGGGAAGCAACTAAACCCCCATTACCCCAGGGTAGCCAAGGAGTTATGCGGTCTGCGCTCCTGCTCAATCGCCCCTCGGAAGAGTGCAAACAAGAAGGAGCTTTAGAAAGAGGTTTGGATGTGCGAGAAGAAAGAGAACGCACTTTCCTTGCCCCTGAGGGAGAAAGATCGCATTTAGACTTCTTTTTGCTTCAACCAAACTTCTCCCATTGGGAAGGAGGCCACTCCCTACACTTTTCACAGGGCGAACCCTGCTCGCAGCAATGCCCACTACACGAATGACACAGAGTGTGGGTCAGTATCCAGCGATGACATAAAGGTACCGCACACAGCACCCTCGCACCCAAGACAGGTCAGCATGAGGGCGATCAGACGAAGCACAAGCACAACTGAAAAGAGATAGAGAGATTACAAAGTCAATGGCAGACTTTGGAGGAGAGAGAGGAGACGTCCGCTTTCTACAAACCAAAAGAAAAAAAGTGATGTAACTCACAGCCGTGAGAGTATATATAGAGGCGGCTGGGTACACACCAGCCAACCCTGGCTTACCCGGTGGTTGGGCAGGGTTGCCACCTCGCACTTTTAGCTTAATGGCTACCTTCCAGCTTCGCCGAAAGATAATCCACATAAATAACGTAAGGTTTGTTAGCATGGGAACAAATTGGCTGTTACACGAGAATATATGGTAACTGTTAAATAAATAAAAACAAACCTAAATTGGCCATTTTATCTACCTTATCTACCTTTTTGGGCATACTATAGCAGTCATTTAGGTAGGAATAAAGGTATCTGGGTAGCTTTCCGAGTATGCACGATAGCAATAAAACGCTATAGCAGAGGGTCAAGTGTATATAGCTAAAAGTAAGTGCAACAAAGGGGCCAAAGAGATGCTGTAAAGAACCTTTAGTAATGCCTATAATGCACAGTATGAAGTGCAATGATGGTCTTGCCCCTCCAAGGGGAAAGGGAAGGCCCTTTAAAAAGGACACACTGTGGATGGACAACTGAACTAGATAGGCATTCAAGTAGAAAGTTCACAAAGTAGAAGGGAGTAAATTGGTACAGTAGGGTCCCGAATTATGCAAGAATTTGGTCGATTAACGACCTCGAGTAAATGGAAAATCGCGAATTTCGAAACACACAACTAACAGCAATAATTCCATTGCGGCCATGGCAACCAGCAATTTGCTTATTCAAATGTGTTTACTACCCATTTCCAATACTTTCTTTGTACTATACTGTATTTCTTTATAATATCAAATTGTTCTTGTAAATAAATAAAACATTTAATATACTTTAAAGTTCTAATAACTTGAAAAATGGTTAAAATTACAACCAGGATAGGTGTAAACACCATATATTTCCCGTTATAACACAACCCAAAATACAGACAAATTTTAATGTTTGTCATATCTATTGTATAATACAACTGGTGAATAGCAAAACCATCACTCTATAGACTAGCTTGTTGTATGATTGAAAATCCAGAATTATCAAAATAAAGGCGATTTTATATCATGCGTTTCCTAAACACGCTAAAAAGCACAATAGAAAACGACAACCAATGTTTTGTTTACGTTTATCTCTGATCACAACGAAGAAACAGACGCATTTATACATCGGTGTTTTTGAATTGACAGCAATTTTACCAAGTATAGATTATATGTTGAATTTGTTATTACCAATGTTCTAATAATTTTTTTATTAGAACTTTCAAATAAATTAAATGAATGCCATTTATGAAATGTTTTTCTTTATGATGCCGCCTGAAACGGAAACCTTCCATTTGTTTACGCTCCATCTTCGATCATAATAAACAAACGAATGCATTAAACACACATGATCTAAGTCATAACTAATGATATTACAAACATTTAGTAAACATTATGTTATTACAAATATTTTACTTACCGTATCCATATAAATTCCTAAATTCGTAGCAAAGCTGGAAATTTTTTTTTCCTTATGCGTTTAATCCACAATAGCAAACTGCCGCTAATGACGATAATTCTAAACTGTTACGAAAGATAATTGTCCTTTCCATATCCAAAATACTTTTCCTAACTTCAGTTATAAGTCAACTTGTACCCACCTCAATTATGGATCCATATGCAAAAAAGGTAAAAGAAGAAAGTACTAAGCCTATTTTTAAAGTCACCGAACAATTAGGTTACCGCTATAACGTTCGATGAGAGAGAGAGAGAGAGAGAGAGAGAGAGAGAGAGAGAGAGAGAGAGAGAGAGAGAGAGAGAGAGAGAGAGAGAGAGAGAGAGAGAGATGGTTTTAAAGTACTAAACAATAAATATGATAGGTTATAACACATTGGTGTTTATGTAATATTAACTGTATAGATGGTTTGAATAAGTTAAGAAATGGTGTAAACAATTCTTTGTTATTGTATTTGCGCGGAAGCTAGACATCAGCTGATGTGATCACATCCAAAAGTAAAACAAAAATAAGTTAGCAATACTCGATTTTTAAAACACACCCAAAATTTAACAACATAAGTACATGTTTTATTATAGTGCAATTGACATTTAAAGAGTAAAAATTTTCTGGAATAGAATGGTGTTTCCTAAAAAATAGTGGTTTGCGGACGAAATCGGTTACCGTATTTTAAGCTATGATTGAAATGGATGTATACACGGTATAATTTTTTCGTTTTGTATTTAATTGACACTTCAAGAAAACCGATTTTGGTTTCTTCATCTATTTGTAAGTATTGTATAACGAGAGAGAGAGAGAGAGAGAGAGAGAGAGAGAGAGAGAGAGAGAGAGAGAGAGAGAGAGAGAGACAGAGAGAGAGAATCAGCTGTTGTAATTGAATGTCGTGTTTTTGTTTCGTGTACCCCCTGAAGCGAGGAATTGATCGCCACAACTAACAATATTCATGTTAATTTCATTCTTAAACTCAAGTTGCCATATGTGAACTATGGTTTTATTTCTTACGGAGAGAGAGAGAGAGAGAGGAGAGAGAGAGAGAGAGAGAGAGAGAGAGAGAGAGAGAGGGATTTCTGCCATCAAATATCTCTCTCTCTCTCTCTCTCTCTCTCTCTCTCTCTCTCTCTCTCTCTAGATTTTATTTTACCGTCTACTCTACAAAACCAATGTTTGCAAATCAAATGTATACTGTTTAAAATATGACAAAATATTGACGACTCGTTACCGAAGTTTAGGCTATTCACTGCCGATAAACGAACCCAGTCTACTCGTGAATACCTTGAACGCCCAGAGGGAAAAATAAGGGTTTTAAATATACTGTACTAAACAAAAATAATGCTTTAATATACCATCATTAACACTACCATTACAATTATCGTAAGGTTGGAGAAAGATAAAGATTGCCGAGAGCGTAACCACATTTCTGTTTACATTTTGTCAGCTGGACTCGCACAGTTAACAGTTGATTTCATTGTTGATGTGGAATTTTATCCTTAAATAGGCTATTCATTATGAAATTATGTTAATGAAATGTAATGTTAATATTGTTTTGTAACATTTATTATAAATCACCGTATTTAGGGCTACCAATATACTTAAAAAGACAATAGATTTGATACATTTTGTAGTGCTTGACTCGCGAACTTTGAACAGCCTCGCAGATACAGAATATTTATTTTTGAAAAATAGCAATCGCGGAAAAGGGGAATCGTGTAATTCGAACACGCTTAATTCGGGACCCTACTGTACTTTATATAAAAAAAAAAAAAAAAAAAAAAAAAAAAAAAAAAAATAATAATAATAATAATAATAATCAATCTTGAAAATCATTGAAAGTGATACTGGCATATCATTTTTCCATACAAACTCTTTGTCCAACCCATTACACAAACAAGCAAATTGCTGAAAACAGTTAAATCCAATAACAAAAATTCATCTTCAGGCAAATTTATTGCAATTCACAACCAAAACATTAAATAACCAAACACCACTATAAATCTAGGATATTACATTGTAGTTAAGAAAAAAACAAAAGTAACAAAAGAAACTCTGGGTCGGAGGATGAGCCCTGAAGAAATAGATCAGCTAAATGCAAGATAAGCGGTGAAGTCCAAGCAATAACAGGGGAGATGAGAAGAGTAACCTAAATTGAGCAAGAACTCAACTGCTATTCAATTACTCCTTAGCTAATTCATAAAATAGGGGATGGTTTGTTATTGCAACCAATAGATTCTCCCAGCACCCGAGTCCTTTCATAAATAGGAGTGTGGTTCCCTTAAAGACCAATTGCCTTAACCATCCTAAATCAATAACCATCTCCAACACTCCACAGGTAACTGTACCCATCCTGAATGGCTATCTTTCTACGAGAGCAGAAATATACGTGTTTGTATTATGTAGTCACACACTTTATAAAACATCAACATAGATAAATCAAGACTACCATTCACATACCTAACAGCCGCATTAGCCTGGGCAATTTTTTGGCTATTTGTGACTAGAAAATACATGGAGCTATCATCCAGTCCTTCCTCTTCTTTCTCATCCTCAGATTTCATTTCTTCCTCGTCTGTGAAAAATAAAGAAAAACAAGAAACCATTTAAAAATAAAATTATTTTGTAAAATTCTAATACTGTACAGAGTACAGTAAATAACTACTGAAGCATTACATTATAATGTTAACATACAATCTAAAATAAAAAAAAATTGCATGAATATCAGAAGAATTTGACATGAATGATATTGTTCATAAAACATCAAAACTGAACCAATCTTTTTTATCATTGTAATTGGATTTATGAAATTGAATCATATGGCACAACACTATCATAATAATGGATAAGGTAGATGCAATGGAAACTCCAAGGAGCTTTTATATGCAGTGCAAAAGACATACTGTACTGTACTGTTAACAGTATCGTCTGAGAAAAAGGTCTTATAAACCTTTAAAAGATTAAAGTATGTAATGAAGAAGGTTGTATTTATCAGGAATTATTTGAAAAAAAAAAAAAAACACTATCAAATTTATGGAATCTCAAAGGGCTTCTCCAAAGGATTTTGTTCTTGAAATATGTGAGCCCTAAAGGAGTGTAAAAAGAATGAATATATACAAAGTATAGTTTATGATATCTTATGAAAAATAATATTTGGGTAAACCCAGCAATAAACCCAACATAAACAGAGATGTAAAGAAATGTTCAGGTTTACAAAATATAAGGCAAAATGTAAAATAAGAGTAAATGGATATAGTTGGTAGCAGGACAATGCTGGAGTGGAAGGATACGTCTTGCAAGAGGTACAATACTTCCTTTACCCTGACAATGGAAGATGAAGCAGATAGTGTGAGGGCAATATCATGATTAACAACAAATTTAAGCTAAGAGAGTTTACTAAACCAATGGTAATTAGGACTGAGCAAATGTTCATGTTACCTTTTTCATGATTGTAATACTTAATGCAGTGCACAAATTAATGTACGTATAAAAAATATAGAAGGAAGTTGCACGATGAAGATGAGTAAGATTGACAAAGAATTGTGGAGAAAGGATAGGTGAAAAAGCGTTTCACATCTAACTCAGTAAAGGAAAATTATTTTCAGTCTTTGCCATTTGTTAAGCAAATGTTCTTTGTACACTCTTTGACTCCAGTCCTTCCCATGACCATCTTTTAACCCCAGTACTTTAAACACATCTAAAGATACAGGATTAGCCTATATAAGTCCAAAATTGAAGAGTAGATTGTAATTTTACCTTATACAAGTCCTGGGAACAAAGTTATCTAGTAGCTTAAATTGGCCTTACATTATAAAAAATACTTTTGTCAGATTTTCTCTGCATGGGGTTCAACTAGAAATAATTTCTCTACATTTTTCTTTCACATACGCAACTTATGCCTAAGTCCCTTCAGGTCAATATCTTCTTTTACATGTACCAGTATTTGCTTTTCCCATGATTTCATAGCTTATTACCGCTAGAGTTATGAGGTCCTTTTGACTGATCAGACAGTACTACATTGGATCCTTCTCTCTAGTTACAGTTCATTTTCCCTTTGCCTACACACACCGAATAGTCTGGCATATTCTTTACCTATTTTCCTCTAACCTCATACACCTGCCAACACTGAGATTACCAAACAATTCTTCTTCACCCAAGGGGTTACTGCACTGTAATTGTTCAGTGGCCACTTTCCTCTTGGTAAGGGTAAAAGAGGCTCTTCCAGGAGAAGGACACTCCAAAATCAAACCATTGTCCTCTAGTCTTGGGTTGTGCCATAGCCTCTGTACCATGGTCTTCACCTGTCTTGGGTTATAGTTCTCTTGCTTGAAGGTACACTTGGGCACACTATTCTATCTTATTTCTCTTCCTCTTGTTTTGTTAAAGTTTTTATAGTTTATTTAGGAGATATTTATTTTAATGTTACTGCTCTAAAAACATTTAATTTTTCCTTGTTTCCTTTCTCACTGGGCTATTTTCCCTGTTGGAGCCCCTGGGCTTATAGCATCCTGCTTTCCCAACTAGGGTTGTAGCTCAGCAATTAATAATAATGATAATAATACTAATCCTTGTTTCATACTTTCATATTTAGTGATTCTCTGACTAAATGGACCTCCTTCTTCCTCATCATCATCTGCTTAACCTGAAACATATCTCATCTTCCAGCTGTTGGACACCATATTTATCGACCCACCACACTCTAGCCATGAATCTTGACATTCTATGGTTACATCTTTTCAAATTTTAAATTTTCTTTATAATAGGCCATGATTCTGCTGTAGAGAAGTACAGCTCTTATGTACTCAAGATAAGATTTTGCTCTCTCTAATAATTGAATAAGTTCATTAGCAAGTGTGTTCAATTCACATAAAACCCTACTAAACTCTTGATCACCAAGAAGGCCCCTTTGGAAAGTACTAAAGGTTCTATGAAGCATTCTTTGACTCCAACGCAATTACCTTTTACCTTCTTGTTTTTCATTAATTTATTTTAATCGTTTTTTACCTATAAGTGGTTCAACTTTTTTAGCTTTGTCTAGTGAAAATCTTCTCTGTTTACTTCAAAGCAAAGTCTTTAGGCCAGCTCTTTAACCCTTTTACCCCCAGGCTATTTGGAACTTTCCAACCCTTCACCCCAGGGGTTATTTTTTTTCAAGCACATTTTGCAGTATATTTTCTTAAAATTGATCTAACAGCCTTAATTTTCGTCATAGAGAGGTCAGGTTGGTCTCATTCTCTTGGAAAATGCCTGAAGTTTCCCAAAAAATTATCAATAATATGCAAAAAAAAATGTAAATAGCAGTTTTTTGCAAGGACGTACCAGTACGTTCATGGGGGTAAAGGGATGAGTTTTGTGAAACGTACCAGTACGTCCATTAGGGGTAAAAGGGTTAAGTTTGGAAAGTTATTAGTTGGTCTGGTAGTGTAATATGAAGGAGCTGAAAATCAATATTGGGTACAAACAAAGTACATAAGAAACCAAATAAGTCACTGATCCATCAATGATGCATAAATTACCTTTCAGATTTGACTTGTTTTGTATAGGAATAACAAATGGTCTTTCATGATACTATATATTACTGGGCCATGACTTTAATATCAACTTTCCAAGAACAAAAGGCATTCCATAACATTATTATAAAAAGAAACAGATTTTCTAGTTTTTTAATTTTGCAACTCTAGGGAGATGGATATTCAAGAGAGATAAAAAATAAGAAATTCATTAAAACTAAAATGATTATGCATTGCCAAATCAGTCTGGCAATGTTTTTGCAAGAAATGATATTTTGATTATAAAATAAATTTTTGAATATACTTACCCGGTGAATATATAATAGCTGACGTCTCCGGCGGCTCGACAGAAAAACACAAAAACTCGCGAGCGATCGCTATGAAGGTTGCGGGTGTGCCCACCAGCGCCAACTATCGGCCAGATACCGCATATACATGTAAACAGCTCCAGTTCTTCTCATCCCGCTGGGTCTCTATCGGGGAGGAATGGGGGCCTTTAATTTATATATTCACCGGGTAAGTATATTCAAAAATTTATTTTATAATCAAAATATCATTTTTAAATATTTAACTTAGCCGGTGAATATATAATAGCTGATTCACACCCATGGTGGTGGGTAGAGACCAGAATTAATAAAGTTTACAGCGTATATGCTTAGAGTTTTTGACAGTTATATCATAACAAAACCCAAATATATATAGGTACCTGGTAAGGAAGTTGACTTAGACGATTACTCTGCCTTGTTAGTCTGTCTTCCTCACGAAGCCCAGCCATCCTCTTAGGATGCTGAAAGACTCCCAGGAGCTGAAGTATCAAGGGCTGCAACCCATACAACAGGACCTCATCAAACCCCTAATCTGGGCGCTCTCAAGAAATGACATTTGACCACCCGCCAAATCAACCAGGATGCGAAAGGCTTCTTAGCCTTCCGTACAACCCAAAAACAAGATTAAAAACATTTCAAGAGACAGATTAAAAGGATATTGGAATTAAGGGAATGTAGTGGTAGAACCCTCACCCACTACTGCACTCGCTGCAACGAATGGACCCAGTGTGTAGCAGTCCTCGTAAAGAGTCTGGACATCTTTTAAGTAAAATGACGCGAATACCGACTTGCTTCTCCAAAAGGTCGCGTCCATAATACTTTGCAGAGATCTATTTTGCTTAAAGGCCACGGAAGTTGCTATAGCTCTTACTTCGTGCGTCTTAACCTTAAGCAAGCATCGGTCTTTTTCATTCAAGTGAGAATGAGCCTCTCGTATTAAAAATCTGATAAAATATGACAAAGCATTCTTTGACATAGGCAATGATGGTTTCTTAACTGGGCACCATAAGGCCTCAGATCCACCTCGTAAGGACTTAGTACGAGCTAAGTAGAACTTAAGAGCTCTAACTGGACACAGCACTCTTTCAAATTCGTTGCCTACGATCTCTGACAGGCAAGGTATATCAAAAGACTTAGGCCAAGGACGAGAAGGCAGTTCATTTTTGGCCAGGAAACCAAGTTGAAGTGAACATGTGGCTTTTTCTGTAGAAAAGCCGATGTTCTTACTGAAGGCATGAATTTCACTGACCCTTTTAGCCGAAGCCAAGCACACTAGGAAAAGCGTCTTGAGGGTGAGATCCTTCAGGGAGGCTGAATGTAATGGCTCAAACCTGTCTGACATGAGGAACCTTAGGACCACGTCTAAGTTCCATCCAGGAGTTGCCATACGACGTTCCTTAGAGGTCTCGAAAGACTTAAGGAGATCTTGGAGATCTTTATTGTTGGAAAGATCTAAGCCTCTATGTCGAAAGACCGAAGCCAACATGCTCCTGTAGCCCTTAATAGTGGGAGCTGAGAGGGAGCGAACATTTCTCAGATGTAAAAGAAAATCTGCGATTTGGGCTACAGAGGTACTGGAAGAGGACACAGATGCTGACTTGCACCAGTCTCGAAAGACTTCCCACTTCGACTGGTATACTCTGATGGTAGAAGCTCTCCTAGCTCTCGCAATCGCACTGGCTGCCTCCTTCGAAAAGCCTCGAGCTCTTGAGAGTCTCTCGATAGTCTGAAGGCAGTCAGACGAAGCACGGGGAGGCTTTGATGAACATTCTTTACGTGGGGCTAACGTAAGAGATCTACCCTTAGAGGAAGACTTCTTGGAATGTCTACCAGCCATTGAAGTACCTCGGTGAACCACTCTCTCGCGGGCCAGAGGGGAGCAACCAACGTCAACCTTGTCCCTTCATGAGAGGCGAACTTCTGCAGTACCTTGTTGACTATCTTGAATGGTGGGAATGCATACAAGTCCAGATGAGACCAATCCAGTAGAAACGCGTCTATGTGGATCGCCTCTGGATCTGGGACTGGTGAGCAATAGATCGGTAACCTTTTGGTCAACGAGGTGGCAAAGAGGTCTATGGTGGGTTGACCCCAAGTCGCCCAAAGACTCTTGCTCACGTCCTTGTGGAGGGTCCATTCCGTGGGTATCACCTGACCCCTCCGACTGAGACAGTCTGCCAAGACGTTCAAGTCCCCCTGGATGAATCTCGTCAACAGGGAGATGCCTCGATTTCTTGACCATATGAGAAGGTCCCTTGCGATCTCGTACAGCGTGTGGGAGTGTGTGCCTCCTTGCTTGGAGATGTACGCCAAAGCTGTGGTGTTGTCTGAGTTGACCTCTACCACTTTGTTTCGAAGAATGCTTTCGAATTTCATCAAGGCCAAGTGGACTGCTAGTAGCTCCTTGCCGTTGATGTGCATGCTCTTCTGACTTGAGGTCCACAGACCCGAGCATTCCAGACCGTCCAGGGTCGCACCCCAACCCAAATCCGACGCGTCTGAGAACAACACGTGGTTTGGGTTCTTGACTGCTAGGGATAGTCCCTCTCTCAGACTGATATTGCTGTCCCACCATTTCAGGCATGCCTTTACTGGTTCGGAGACTGGGATTGATACCGTCTCTAGAGTCTTGCCCTTGTTCCAGTGAGAGGCTAGATGGAACTGGAGAGGCCGAAGGTGTAGTCTCCCTAGCGAGACAAACTGCTCCAGGGATGAGAGAGTCCCTACGAGACTCATCCAACTCCTGACTGAACAACGTTCTCTTTTCAGCATTAGTTGGACTTTGAGCAGGGCTTGTTCTATTCGGGTGGCAGACGGAAAAGCCCGAAAAACTGGACTGCGAATCTCCATCCCCAAATATAGAATAGTCTGGGATGGGATCAGTTGGGACTTTTCTAAGTTGACCAAAAGTCCCAACTCCTTGGCCAGACCAAACGTCCAATGTAGATCCTGCAGACAGCGATGACTGGACGATGCTCTGAGAAGCCAGTCGTCCAAGTACAGGGAGGCTCGGATTCCCGATAGATGGAGGAATTTTGCCACATTCCTCATGAGCCTCGTAAACACGAGAGGAGCAGGACTGAGGCCAAAGCACAGGGCTCGAAACTGGTACACCACATTCCTGTAAACAAACCTCAGAAACGGTTGGGAATCCGGGTGTATAGGAATGTGGAAGTACGCATCTCGTAGGTCGAGAGAGACCATCCAGTCTCCCTCTCTGACCGCTGCTAAGACGGACTTCGTGGTCTCCATCGTGAATTTTGTTTTTGTAACAAAAACGTTGAGCGCACTGACGTCTAGCACTGGCCTCCAACCTCCTGTATGCTTTGGGACTAGGAAGAGACGGTTGTAAAACCCCGGTGATTGAAGGTCCGAGACTTTCACCACCGCTCCCTTCTCTAGCAACAGAGACACTTCTTGATTTAGGGCTTGTCTCTTTGACTCCTCTCGGTACCTGGGAGAGAGGTCTATGGGAGTTGTTACTAGAGGAGGTTTGCGTACAAACGGTATTTTGTACCCCTCTCTGAGCAACAGAACAGACTCTTGGTCTGCACCCCTCTTCTCCCAGGCCTGCCAGAAGCTCTTCAATCTGGCACCTACCGCTGTCTGAGGCTGTGGGCAGTCAGACTCTGCCACGGGAGGACTTGGCTCCTCTCTTCTTACCTTTCTTTCCCTCGGCACGAGAGCTTCCCCTGCTGGGAGCTCTGCCACGAAAGGGCGGGATAAATCTAGACGCAGGAGTCTCGATCCTGGGTCTCACAGCAAAGGATGAAGAAGGAGCCCCTTTGCGAGCAGAGGACGCCATCAGGTCATGGGTGTCCTTCTGCACAAGCGAAGCAGCTATATCCTTAACCAGCTGCTGTGGAAACAAGGCCGCTGATAAGGGAGCATAGAGCAGTTCCGATCTCTGACAGGGAGTAACTCCTGCCGAAAGGAAAGAGCAAAGGGTTTCTCTCTTCTTTAAGACTCCCGACGTAAAGGTGGAGGCGAGCTCATTGGAGCCATCGCGGATGGCTTTATCCATACAGGACATGATAAGTAAGGAAACATCTTGGTCGGCAGACGAGATCTTCCTACTTAAAGCTCCTAATGACCAGTCAAGAAAGTTGAACACTTCAAAGGCCCTGTATACGCCTTTAAGTAGATGGTCAAGGTCCGAGGAGGACCAACAAATCTTCGAGCGACTCATGGCCAGGCGACGGGGAGAGTCTACGAGGCTTGAGAAGTCACCCTGGGCAGAGGCAAGGACTCCCAAGCCGAGAACTTCTCCCGTGTTATACCAGACGCTCGATCTAGAAGCAAGCTTAGAAGGAGGGAAGGCAAAAGCCGTCTTCCCCAAACTCCTCCTGGTATCCAACCAGTCGCCTAGAAGACGTAAAGCCCTCTTAGAAGAGCGAGAAATCACTAGCTTAGTAAAGGCTGGCTTGATAGCAGCTAAGCCTAGAGCAAACTCAGACGGAGGCGAACGAGGAGCAACAGCAACAAAGTGATCTGGAAAAAGATCCTTGAAAATCATCATGATCTTCTTAAAATCCATCGAAGGAGGAACAGCCTTAGGTTCATCTACATCTGAAGGATTATCATCAGGATGAGGATCAGCAACGTCCTCATCTGAAGGAGCTTCGTCCGATAACTGCTGAGTCTCAAGCAAGGGAGAGACCTGCCTTGGTGGCAATGCTTGACAAGCAGAGTCCAAACGCACCGGAGCATCAGTAGCAGTCCAGGACGCTACGTCATGTAACTGCTTAACAGACTGACTAGCAACAACAACAGGAGCGGGAGGACGCTCGACGTCAACTCGAGACTGCCTTGACTGCCTAGACTGAGCAGTCAAAACAACTCTTGACTGCGATGCTTGACGCTCAACGTCAAAACAAGTCAACTTCGCTGGTTGGCGAACGTCCTGAACGTCAACAAGAGCATGCGGCAGTGGCTGAACGTCCACAAGCGGCTGAAAGTCAACACGGGACTGCATCGAGTGAGGCTCTACAAAACGTGACTGACGTGACTTTGTAACGTCAACGTCAACAGGACGAGCAAAGGCTCGTTTGGGCGGCTGACGGCCAGGATCTCAATCAGCTAAGCGGCGAGGATCATCGTGAACCTTCTCAGCAGAATAGTCCTCCATAAGAGAGGCAAGCTTATTCTGCACGTCTTGCAGTACAACCCATTTAGGATCAACGGGAATGGGTGCGGTAAGAGACGAGGGTAACGTCTGTGACTGCAAAACATTGCCTACACTAAGACTCTCGGAGCCTGTGTTACGCTTCTGTTTAGGCGGCGAGCAGTCTTCCGATGACTGCACAGGGTCAGAGCTGTCCCAATGGCTACAACCAGGACGCTGGACCTGTCCTGAAGGGACTGACTTTTGCTTTAAGGGTCTCGAAACCTTGCTCCACGGTTTCTTTCGCGATAAGCCTTCGGATGACGAGGAGAAAACCGTCTCGCTCGTCTTATGGTAGGGGCGGTCTTGACGAGACACGCCTGAAACCATAGAGAGAACGTTTGTTCGTTGGTTAAAGCCTCTCGAACCCATAAGTCCTACGACATTACTTCTCCCTGGGGCTTGGGAGCTTGCAAGAGGTCTCGGACTAGGCGAACGACAGGCACGAACAGACGAACCCTCTGTCGCAACACTGATAACACTTTGCGCACTAATCACTTTCTCCCCACGATTTTCTAATGTGGCACTCTGACACTTTAACTCTTTTACGTCCGCCATGAGTTGATTACGGTCCGTAGCTAACGACTCTACTCTCTCGCCCAAAGCTTGAATGGTACGTAACATATCCCGCATTGATGGTTCCTGAGTGCTAGTAGAGGGTTCAGGCACAACTACTACTGGGGAAGGATTAGGTTCAGGGGCATGGGAGGAGGAAAATTCTAACGATCTAGAGGAACTTCTCCTCACCCTATCTCTCTCTAGCTTACGAGAATACTTGTCAAACTCAAGCCAATCGAATTCCGAAAGGCCCACGCACTCATCACACCGATCTCCTAATTGACAGGTTTTACCCCGACAATTAGAACACACAGTATGTGGGTCGAGAGAGGCCTTTGGAAGACGCTTATTACAATCCCTAGCATTACATTTACGAAATCTAGGAATTGGAGAAGGGTCAGCCATTTTGAAAAGTCAAAGAAAGTCCAAAAAACAATCCAAAGTCATCAACAATTAAATCTATCCAAAAAAGAGTTCAAGAGTTTAAGTTGAAGATAAAACACCTGCACTGCGAAAGCTCAAACCAAAAAGAAGTACTTCACCAAGACTGTTGAAAAATGTTATTTTTATTAATAAAATAAATTTTTGAATATACTTACCCGGTGATCATATAAGCTGCAACTCTGTTGCTCGACAGAAAAACCTACGGTCAAAATACGCCAGCGATCGCTATGCAGGTGGGGGTGTACATCAACAGCGCCATCTGTCGAGCAGGTACTTAGTACTCCAAGTAAACAAAGAACCAATTTTCTCCTCGGTCCACTGGGTCTCTATTGGGGAGGAAGGGAGGGTCCTTTAATATATGATCACCGGGTAAGTATATTCAAAAATTTATTTTATTAATAAAAATAACATTTTTCAATATTAAACTTAGCCGGTGATCATAAAAGCTGATTCACACCCAGGGGGGTGGGTAGAGACCAGCATTACATGTTTACATTATTATGAGCTAAGTATTTTGTATTTCATTTTAGCAGTTATTCAAAATAACAAACATAAAATAAATAAGTACCTGGTAAGGAAGTCGACTTGAACAATTACTCTGCCTTTTTAAGTACGTCTTCCTTACGGAGCCTCGCGATCCTCTTAGGATGCTGAGCGACCCCTAGGATCTGAAGTATCAAGGGTTGCAACCCATACAACAGGACCTCATCAAAACCTCTAATCTAGGCGCTTCTCAAGAAATGACTTTGACCACCCGCCAAATCAAGTAGGATGCGAAAGGCTTCTTAGCCTTCCGGACAACCCAAAAACAATAATAAAACATTTCAAGAGAAAGATTAAAAAGGTTATGGAATTAGGGAATTGTAGTGGTTGAGCCCTCACCCACTACTGCACTCGTTGCTACGAATGGTCCCAGAGTGTAGCAGTTCTCGTAAAGAGACTGGACATTCTTAAGATAAAAAGACGCGAACACTGAATTGCTTTTCCAATAGGTTGCGTCGATTATACTTTGCAGAGATCTATTTTGTTTAAAGGCCACGGAAGTTGCGACAGCTCTAACTTCGTGTGTCCTTACCTTCAGCAAAGCTTGGTCTTCCTCATTCAGATGGGAATGAGCTTCTCGTATTAACAGTCTGATAAAAAAGGATAAAGCATTCTTTGACATAGGCAAAGATGGATTCTTAACTGAACACCATAAAGCTTCAGACGGGCCTCGTAAAGGTTTTTAAATAGAACTTAAGAGCTCTTACAGGACATAAGACTCTTTCTAGTTCATTTCCAACCATACGATAAGTTTGGAATATCGAACGATATTGGTCAAGGCCGAGAAGGCAGCTCGTGTTTGGCTAGAAAACCAAGTTGTAGAACATGTAGCCGTTTCGGATGAGAATCCGATGTTCTTGCTGAAGGCATGAATCTCACTGACTCTTTTAGCTGAGGCTAAGCCTATCAGGAAAAGTCTTTAAGGTGAGATCTTTCAGGGAGGCTGATTGTAGCAGTTCGAACCTGTCTGACATAAGGAATCTTAGTACCACGTCTAAATTCCAACCAGGTGTAACCAAACGACGCTCCTTCGTGGTCTAAAAAGACTTAAGGAGGTCCTGTAGATCTTTATTGTTGGAAAGATCTAAGCCTCTGTGACGGAAGACTGATGCCAACATGCTTCTGTAACCCTTGATAGTGGGAGCTGAAAGAGATCGTTCTTTCCTCAGATATAAGAGAAAGTCAGCTATTTGAGTTACAGAGGTACTGGTCGAGGATACGGATACTGACTTGCACCAGTTTCGGAAGATTTCCCACTTCGATTGGTAGACTCTAAGGGTGGATGTTCTCCTTGCTCTAGCAATCGCTCTGGCTGCCTCCTTCGAAAAGCCTCTAGCTCTCGAGAGTCTTTCGATAGTCTGAAGGCAGTCAGACGAAGAGCGTGGAGGCCTTGGTGTACCTTCTTTACGCGTGGCTGACGTAGAAGGTCCACCCTTAGGGGAATTGTTCTGGGAACGTCTACTAGCCATCGAAGTACCTCGGTGAGCCATTCTCTCGCGGGCCAGAGGGAAGCAACTAGCGTCAACCTTGTCCCTTCGTGAGAGGCGAACTTCTGCAGTACCTTGTTGACAATCTTGAACGAGGGAATGCATATAGATCTAGATGTGACCAATCTAGTAGAAAGGCATCTATATGAACTGCTGCTGGGTCCGGGATTGGTGAGCAAAATATTGTGAGCCTCTTGGTCATCGAGGTTGCGAAGAGATCTATGGTTGGCTGGCCCCAGGTGGCCCAAAGTCTCTTGCATACATCCTTGTGGAGGGTCCATTCTGTTGGAATTATTTGTCCCTTCCGACTGAGACAATCTGCCATGACATTCAAGTTGCCTTGGATGAACCTCGTTACTAGTGATATGTCTAGACCTTTTGACCAGGTGAGGAGGTCCCTTGCGATCTCGTACAATGTCAGAGAGTAGGTCCCTCCTTGCTTGGAGATGTACGCCAAAGCCGTGGTGTTGTCCGAGTTCACCTCCACCACTTTGCCTTGAAGGAGAGACCTGAAGCTTTTCCAGGTCAGACGTACTGCCAGTAGCTCCTTGCAGTTGAAATGCATTGTCCTTTGACTCGAGTTCCATAATCCTGAGCATTCCCTACCGTCTAATGTCGCACCCCAGCCTACGTCCGATGCGTCCGAGAAGAGAACGTGGTTGGGAGTCTGCACAGTCAGGGGAAGACCCTCTCTAAGGTTGATATAGTCCTTTCACCAAGTCAGACAAGACTTTATCTTTCCGGAAACCGGGATCGAGACCGCTTCTAGCGTCTTGTCCTTTTTCCAGTGAAAAGCTAGATGGTACACAAGAGGACGGAGGTGTAGTCTTCCTAGTGACACAAATTGATCCACGGATGACAGTGTCCCTACCAGACTCATCCACAGCCTGACTGGGCAGCGTTCCTTCTTCAGCATCTTCTGGATGGATAGCAGGGCTGGGGGTTGATCGTCTTGTTCAGCAACGTCCTCATCAGAGGGTTCCTCATCCGAAACTGATGAGGAAACGGCAACGGAGTGGGCAACGTCTGACTCGCTGAATCCAGTCGCACTGGTGGATGCGTGACGGAGCCGGACGCAATATCATGGCACTGCTGCACAGTCTGTGAACTGTCAACAACCATGGGTGCGCGAGGAAGTACAGCGTCAACCCGAAACTGTCTAGACTGTCTGGGTTGTGCAGTCAACACCCTACCGGGTTGCTGAGGTTGACGCACTGCGTCACAACAAGTCACCTCTGCTGGTTGTTGAACGTCTTCCTAGTGACACACTGAACGTCAACAACCACCTCCGAGCGTCGCTTAACGTCAACGTGCGACTGGCAACCCACACTGGGTCGCATCGGTGGAGGAACCACCTCAACTGGCAGACGCGAGTAGGTTACCTCAGCGTCAACAGGGCGCACAACCGACCGGTTGGAAGGTTGTTGGCCAGAAGGAGGAACCACCTCAACTGGCAGACGCGAGTAGGTTACCTCAGCGTCAACAGGACGCACAACCAACCGGTTGGAAGGTTGTTGGCCAGAAGGTTCTTCTCCGCATTTAAGTCCTCTATCAAGGACACAAGCTTGGACTGCATGTCTTGCAGCAAAGCCCATTTAGGGTCTACGGGAGCAGGTGTGGCAACAGACGGGGTTAGCGACTGAGGCGGAACCATTTACCATCCCTAAAAGCCTTGTTATGTGTGACATAATAGTACAGCAAAACTTCAAAGGCTCGACAAAAGTTGAGAAGTTGACCTGTAAACAACTTGGAGCGTCTCCTGGCTAGGCGCCAAGGCAAGTCTACCAGAATTGAGAAGTCTATCTGGGCAGAGGCATGAACTCCCAAGCCGAGAACTTCTCTCGTGTCCTATCAGACTCTCGCTCTATAAGCCAGTTTAAAAGAAGGGAAATCAAAGGCTGTATCCCCCAAACTCCTCCTGGTGCAAAAACCAGTCGCCTAGCCAACGTAACGCTCTCTAGGAGAGCGAGAGAGCACTAGCTTAACAACAAACGGCTTCGAAGTAGCTAGGCCTAGTGTAAGTTCTGACGTTTAGGCGAACGAGGAGCAGCAGTTACAAGATCCGGACGAAGATCCTTAAAAAATCATCATGATTTAATTAAAGTCCATAGGAGGCTAAGCAGCTTAAGGCTCCTCTCCAAATGACAGAGTCCTCAAAGGAATATCAGTAGGAGGGAGAACAGCACTTTCTCATCTACAGGAACCTTGTCCGATAAAAGCTAGGTTATCTCAGTGAGTCTCTCACTGGTGCAATAGTAGCAGACCAGAAGGCAACGTCATGTAACTGCTTGACAGTCTGTGAACTCTCAACAACTGAACTGTCAACCACAACAGGTGCGTGAGGACATACAGCACTGGTGCATTAGTAGCAGACCAGAAGGCAACGTCATGTAACTGCTTGACAGTCTGTGAACTGTCAACAACTGAACTGTCAACCACAACAGGTGCGTGAGGACATACAGTGTTCACTCGAGACTGCTTTGACTGTCTATACTGAGCAGTCAAAACAACTCTAGAATGCGGAGGTTGACGCACCGCGTCAAAACAAAACAACTTAGACTGTTGTTGTACCTCGCGAACGTCAACGGAAGGTTCCGTGCGTTACTGAACGTCAACATGCGGCTGGCAGGGTACACTGGAACGCATGGGTGGCGGGACTCTCTCAGCTGGAGTGCGGCAGAAGGTTGCCTCAGCGTCCACAGGACGCACAACCGTGTTGGTTGTAGGCTAAAGGTTGTAGTGTCAACCTTCTCCGCACGAAAGTCCCGCATCAATGACGTTAACTGAGACTGCATGGTCTGCAGCACAGACCACTTAGGGTCTACAGGAGCAGGTGCGGCAACAGACGGTGTGACTGCCTGATGCGGTACCGCTTTGCCTCTCTTAGGAGGTGAGCAGTCGTCGGAAGACTGCAGCGAGTCCGAACTGACCCAGTGGCTACAACTGGGCCGTTGGACTTGCGCGGAAGGGACCGACTTGCGCTTAATAAGCTGCGAGACCTTGGTCCATGGTTTCTTACGAGAAACCTCTTCCGCAGACGAGAAATAAATGGGCTCTCTCGTCTTTGTGTGGGTGGGGCGATCTTGGGTAGATACGCCCGAAACCACGGAGGGAAACGTCTGTTCATTGATCAAGGCCTGACGAACCCATAAGTCGTTCGACATTACTTCTCCCCTGGGCTTGGGAGCTTGCAAGAGGTCCCGGACTAGGTGAACGACAGGCACGAACAGACGAACCCTCGGACGCAACACTGTAACACTTTGCGCATATCACTTTATCACTTCGATTTTCTGTTTTGCACTTATTACACTGAAATCGAAACTTTTACTGATTTCTACCTGAAACACGCAATTCCACCCTTCATTAAAAGGTAGTAATTGCGAAATCAGTCATATAATGCAGCTATTAATACTAGCAAAAAACAGAAAACATATATAAAGATAAAAAATTCAGTGGCTGGGAAAGAGACTAAACACTCGTTCAAATAAACTACGTTTACAATCTCTCACCGCACATAGCCTGGGGACAAGAATAAAACCCTAGAAACGTTTTACCTTCTACCCCGTACAGCGACTAGGGAGGAGAGTAACACGAGAAAAACGTTACCCGCTTGAACGGAACGTTTTCTCTCCTCTCTCTCCCTCCGTCTCTATCTCTCTCTCTCTTTCTCTATTGATTTCGCACCTAAGAGAAGAGCCCAATTATATATCGTCAAAAAAACATGTTATTTGACTAAAGGAAAAAACTGAAAGGTTTTCCAAAAAAAAATTCCTTTAAATTAGAATTTAAAACATTTAAGCTAAGAAAGAATGAACAAAACGTCAGAATCGATTTACTCTTACTGCAACGTGAAACCGTGATACACTCTCTCTCTATCGTAACGATAGAGCGCATGTTGAACGTCCTGAACGTCAACAACTGCGTAGCATAAAAAACTAAACGTTAGTTCATCTTTGAAAACAGTACGAAGACTATCAAAGAAATTCTTTCATAAAACATTAAATTTAAAAAGTTTTATATTCTTTAAAGGCTAAATACGATATAACGGGCTCAACGTTGATTAACTTTGGTTCCAAGTTAGGACCGCCTACTATCAGGAAAGGTCGCATATAAACAAAACATAAAAATTATCTTTATATGTTTATAATAAATGGAAAGTTAATCGAAGAGGCCTAATAAAGGCGGAGAGATATAAAATATAGATCTATAACGTGTTAAGTAAAATTACTAAAAACCTAAACACACTTCCGTCTAAGGGAAGGGTCGGCCATTTAAAAGTGAAAGAGAGTCCATACTCTCTTTGTCACCATAATTAAATCTATCCAAAACGAGTTCAAGTTTTGAGATGAAGATAAAACACCTGCATAGCGAAAGCTCAAAACTAGAATAGTGTACTTCACCAAATAGTTGTGAAAACAAATCCAGTTAGTAACAGCGTATTAGTAGGTCTTGCCGGTAGCCCGACAGAGAGAAAATTGGTTCTTTGTTTACTTGGAGTACTAAGTACCTGCTCGACAGATGGCGCTGTTGATGTACACCCCCACCTGCATAGCGATCGCTGGCGTATTTTGACCGTAGGTTTTTCTGTCGAGCAACAGAGTTGCAGCTTATATGATCACCGGCTAAGTTTAATATTGAAAAACTCCAGGTTAACAGCCAGTAATGGAACAACTTGTCGATCAGACCGACAGAGAAGAACTGGAGCTGTTTACATGTATATGCGGTATCTGGCCGATAGTTGGCGCTGGTGGGCACACCCGCAACCTTCATAGCGATCGCTCGCGAGTTTTTGTGTTTTTCTGTCGAGCCGCCGGAGACGTCAGCTATTATATATTCACCGGCTAAGTTAAATATTTAAAAAACTATCATCTATTAATTTACAAATACTGTGGAAAAGCAATAAAATGAAAAGCTAATTCAACAGTTCCAGGATTAAGTATATACATACAATGAAGTAAATAATTTTGAATCTTCTTGAAATAAATGGTGGGTTAAAATACCCTATGAAAAAAAAAAAAAATGGCAATTATTCCAACACAATGTCTAAAATATTTAAAAATCTCTAAAACATCAAGTACATACATAAATATACCAAGGCCCTTCCCCCAATTTTGGGGAGTAGCCGACATCAACAAAGAAACAAAAACAAAAAGGGGACCTCTACTCTCTACGTTCCTCCCAGCCTAACAAGGGACTCAACCGAGTTCAGCTGGTACTGCTAGGGTGCCACAGCCCACCCTCCCACATTATCCACCACAGATGAAGCTTCATAATGCTGAATCCCCTACTGCTGCTACCTCCGCGCTCAGACAAAAAATAAGAATAAACTTTGAATCCTTACCTTGTCCCCCTTCCTTTACTGGGGTTGATTCTCCCCCATCATCTGAATGCTCCGGTGATTTCTCCTGGTTTCTTGCCCTTAAGTGTATACTAGAGGAGGAATCAGGGGGAGAAACAACACGGAAACTTCTAGTTCTCCCTTTAGCCCGCCTTTGTCTTGAGTGCTTTGACATTTTATCAGTTTTCTTACCAACTTGGATCCTGAAAATATAAAATTGAAAGGTTTGCATAGGTACAAAATATGATTTTCCTTAACCCTTTTACCCCCAGGCTACTTGGAAATTTCCAACCCTTAACCCCCAGGGCTTATTTTTTTTCAAGCATATTTTGCAGTATATTTTTTTTAAATTGCTCTAACAGCCTTAATTTTTGTCATAGAGAGGTCAGGTTGGTCTCATTCTCTTGGAAAATGTCTGAAGTTTCTCAAAATATTATCAAAAATATGCAAAAAAAAATTTAAATAGCATTTTTTTGCAAGGACGTACCGGTACGTCCATGGGGGTAAAGGGATGAGTTTTGTGAAACGTACCAGTACGTCCTTTGGAGGTAAAAGGGTTAATAGAGGATCTTTCACCTTAAATTCTAAGATAAGCTCCATTGCCACCATAAAAAGGTTATATCCAACACAAAACTAAGTTTTTAAAATATTCATATGGGAACAAAAATCACATGCATTATTCTTCAAAGTAATCAGACAGCTAAGATTCTTAAATCAATTCAACATTAGTTGAAAACGACCTTAAAATTTCTGACACCTTTTACGTTGTTGTCCTGGATGCTTTAGGATATGATTAACTCTTGTAAACAAAATAAGTTTTTAAACTAAATACAGCAATGTAATCTGCTCTCAATTATTATATACGACTCCTTGTTAGAATAAGCAAATAATTTCATTTTAATATTTTGCAAATACCAGTAATTTACTTTATTAGTGTAATTCCTTCTATTTAAATTCTAACCGAGATTGTTGTTATCTTTTACTAACCATTAAGCTGTTAATTATTTGTGAAAGGAGTAACAGCTTTAGTATAAATCATATTCTTGCTGGAGTTTTTCGTCTCTCTCCCTCAAGCAAATAATGGTCCTTACATTCCAGGGAGATAGAGATAAAGTATTAAGATAAATAATAACAGCTATAACCGAAATGTTTGAAAACTATGATATTCTATAATTAATTGGTGCTGATATAACTTGCATTAGTAATTCATATTGAATGCGTCAAAAATAATTCTTTGTTATTGTCGATATAAATGTTCGATTTAATAGCCGAGATTTATGATTTCACCTGAATCTGTGTTCGCATCTCCGAGTGTTTGTAAGTTGAGGACCTTCGAGTAATGAGCGAATGATGCTTTACATCTGTTCTGGATTGTACAAAATCAGTGTGATTAACTTACACATATTTGCATTCACGTATATTCTTCGAGAAAATACTTTACCTTGAACTGTATGGTCTGTTACATCTAAGATGTGGGAAGCGTCGATTCATGAGCTGCGTTAAAAGCGACACCTGAAGTTTTTGTGATGCAATATAGATCGCTGATAATTTTTTTTCAGATCCCCGAACATCAAGGCGTCCACTATAAACAAACCTGTAAAATTTTCATATATTGGGTTCAAGAGTAATGAAATATTTGTATATTAAAAGTAAGCAAAAATTGTTTACAATACTTTCAATACTAAGAGATGAAGCACTTTCTTGAAGAAAACATTTATAAATATTTGAGCTTAATTTCTAACATATGAAAAAAAATACATGATATATGCATATACGCCACTGTACTTTTATCTACGGTTATGCCATGCGGACAGTACATGTAACAATCATAAAAGTATTCATAACATAATGATGTACAAGTTTAGCAATGCACGCTACAGTACATCGTGAAGAATGTCTACCCCTATCAATTGATTTGTACAGTACTCATAACATTCACGTTATATTGATGGATTGTTCCAAAAAAATTAAAAGAAAAAATCTCTTACTCTCTTTTCCAGAGCCTAATTTATGCAGTTTTACCTTTAAAAAACACAATTTGTTTCACTAAAAATTACATACTACAAACAAGGTCATAACCAGTATCTGGGTATATGGTTTGGAGGTTTAAGAGGGTGATACTCATCATGAGTAATACCATTCATGTGTTAAAACTTTCCATTCTAGATGAGACACAGCTATAATACTTTGAATTCAGGATGTAACGGAACTAAACAGCTGAATTTTTTAATGCTTCTTTTCTATACAGTCCATTCCAAAATATAATACATAAATTTAATCTCCTTTCCCAATGTTATTACAACATCAAGGGGTCAGTTAATAACATCAGGCATGGTTTATAATTTGGCAGAGGTCTTTTATGATCTCATGCCCTTACAGTCATCAACCACAGCTATCAGCAGTGGGCCAAACCTTCGACCAATCAGACCAACTGGAAGGTAGCAGTTTCCACAGTTATTGGCAGTGTGCCTAGCCTTTTGCTAAAAAAGGAGTGTAAGGCAGAATATGTCATTTCAATTGCTTTCTATAATATGTTATTTTGATAATAAAATAAATTTTTGAATATACTTACCCGGTGATTATAATAGCTGCAACTCTGTTGCTCGACAGAAAACTCTAAGGTAAAATTCGCCAGCGATCGCTACACAGGTTGCGGGTGTGCCTAACAGCGCCATCTGTCGTCCAGATACCCAGTACTCAATGTAAACAAAGAACTCAATTTTCTCCTCGCTCCACTGCGTCTCTATTGGGGAGGAAGGGAGGGTCCTTTAATTTATAATCACCGGGTAAGTATATTCAAAAATTTATTTTATTATCAAAATAACATTTTTCAATATTTAACTTAGCCGGTGATTATAATAGCTGATTCACACCCAGGGGGGTGGGTAGAGACCAGCACTATATGTTTACATTATTATGAGCTAAGAATTTTTATTTCATTTTAGAAGTTATCAAAATAACAAAAACAAAATAAATAGGTACCTGGTAAGGAAGTCGACTTGAACAATTACTCTGCCTTTTTAAGTACGTCTTCCTTACGGAGCCTCGCGATCCTCTCAGGATGCTGATCGACCCCTAGGATCTGAAGTATGAAGGGTTGCAACCCATACAACAGGACCTCATCAAAACCTCTAATCTAGGCGCTTCTCAAGAAATGACTCTGACCACCCGCCAAATCAACCAGGATGCGAAAGGCTTCTTAGCCTTCCGGACAACCCAAAAACAACAATAAAAACATTTCAAGAGAAAGATTAAAAAGGTTATGGAATTAGGGAATTGTAGTGGTTGAGCCCTCACCCACTACTGCACTCGCTGCTACGAATGGTCCCAGAGTGTAGCAGTCCTCGTAAAGAGACTGGACATCCTTAAGATAAAAAGACGCGAACACTGACTTGCTTCTCCAATAGGTTGCGTCCATTATACTTCGCAGAGATCTATTTTGTTTAAAGGTCACGGAAGTTGCGACAGCTCTAACTTCGTGTGTCCTTACCTTCAGCAAAGCTTGGTCTTCCTCACTCAGATGGGAATGAGCTTCTCGTATTAACAGTCTGATAAAATAGGATAAAGCATTCTTTGACATAGGCAAAGATGGTTTCTTAACTGAACACCATAAAGCTTCAGACGGGCCTCGTAAAGGTTTAGTTCGTTTTAAATAGAACTTAAGAGCTCTTACAGGGCATAAGACTCTTTCTAGTTCATTTCCAACCATATTCGATAAGCTTGGAATATCGAACGATTTTGGCCAAGGTCGAGAAGGCAGCTCGTTTTGGGCTAGAAAACCAAGTTGTAGAGAACATGTAGCCGTTTCAGATGAGAATCCGATGTTCTTGCTGAAGGCATGAATCTCACTGACTCTTTTAGCTGTGGCTAAGCATACCAGGAAAAGAGTCTTTAAGGTGAGATCTTTCAGGGAGGCTGATTGTAGCGGCTCGAACCTGTCTGACATAAGGAATCTTAGTACCACGTCTAAATTCCAACCAGGTGTAACCAAACGACGCTCCTTCGTGGTCTCAAAAGACTTAAGGAGGTCCTGTAGATCTTTATTGTTGGAAAGATCTAAGCCTCTGTGACGGCAGACTGATGCCAACATGCTTCTGTAACCCTTGATAGTGGGAGCTGAAAGAGATCGTTCTTTCCTCAGATATAAGAGGAAGTCAGCTATTTGAGTTACAGAGGTACTGGTCGAGGATACGGATACTGACTTGCACCAGTTTCGGAAGATTTCCCACTTCGATTGGTAGACTCTAAGGTTGGATGTTCTCCTTGATCTAGCAATCGCTCTGGCTGCCTCCTTCGAAAAGCCTCTAGCTCTCGAGAGTCTTTCGATAGTCTGAAGGCAGTCAGACGAAGAGCGTGGAGGCCTTGGTGTACCTTCTTTACGTGTGGCTGACGTAGAAGGTCCACCCTTAGGGGACGTGTTCTGGGAACGTCTACTAGCCATCGAAGTACCTCGGTGAACCATTCTCTTGCGGGCCAGAGGGGAGCAACTAGCGTCAACCTTGTCCCTTCGTGAGAGGCGAACTTCTGCAGTACCTTGTTGACAATCTTGAACGGAGGGAATGCATATAGCTCTAGATATGACCAATCTAGGAGAAAGGCATCTATATGAACTGCTGCTGGGTCCGGGATTGGTGAGCAATAGATTGGGAGCCTCTTGGTCATCGAGGTTGCGAAGAGATCTATGGTTGGCTGGCCCCAGGTGGCCCAAAGTCTCTTGCATACATCCTTGTGGAGGGTCCATTCTGTTGGAATTATTTGTCCCTTCCGACTGAGACAATCTGCCATGACATTCAAGTTGCCTTGGATGAACCTCGTTACTAGTGATATGTTTAGACCTTTTGACCAGGTGAGGAGGTCCCTTGCGATCTCGTACAACATCAGAGAGTAGGTCCCTCCTTGCTTGGAGATGTACGCCAAAGCCGTGGTGTTGTCCGAGTTCACCTCCACCACTTTGCCTTGAAGGAGAGACCTGAAGCTTTTCAAGGCCAGATGTACTGCCAGTAGCTCCTTGCAGTTGATATGCATTGTCCTTTGACTCGAGTTCCATATTCCCGAGCATTCCCGACCGTCTAATGTCGCACCCCAGCCTACGTCCGATGCGTCCGAGAAGAGAACGTGGTTGGGAGTCTGAACAGCCAGGGGAAGACCCTCTCTTAGGTTGATATAGTCCTTCCACCAAGTCAGACAAGACTTTATCTTTTCGGAAACCGGGATCGAGACCGCTTCTAGCGTCTTGTCCTTTTTCCAGTGAAAAGCTAGA
Source organism: Palaemon carinicauda (assembly GCF_036898095.1). Taxonomy (NCBI): domain Eukaryota; kingdom Metazoa; phylum Arthropoda; class Malacostraca; order Decapoda; family Palaemonidae; genus Palaemon; species Palaemon carinicauda. Next base: position 61,751,664 of record NC_090763.1, read on the forward strand.
TGGTATTGAAGAGGACGGAGGTGTAGTCTTCCTAGTGACACAAATTGTTTCACGGATGACAGCCTCCCTACCAGACTCATCCACAGCCTGACTGAGCAGCGTTCCTTCTTCAGCATCTTCTGGATGGATAGCAGGGCTTGATCTATTCTGGGGGCTGATCGTTTTGTTGTTCAGCAACGTCCTCATCAGAGGGTTCCTCATCCGAAAACTGATGAGGAAACGGCAACGGAGTGGGCAACGTCTGGCTCGCTGAGTCCGGTCGCACTGGTGGATGCGTGACGGAGCCGGACGCAATATCATGGAACTGCTGCACAGTCTGTGAACTGTCAACAACCATGGGTGCGCGAGGAAGCACAGCGTCAACCCGAGACTGTCTAGACCGTCTGGGTTGTGCAGTCAACACCCTACCGGGTTGCTGAGGTTGACGCACTGCGTCAAAACAAGTCACCTCTGCTGGTTGTTGAACGTCCTGAACGTCAACAACCACCTCCGAGCGTCGCTTAACGTCAACGTGCGGCTGGCAACCCACACTGGGTCGCATCAGTGGAGGAACCACCTCAACTGGCAGACGCGAGTAGGTTACCTCAGCGTCAACAGGGCGCACAACCGACCGGTTGGAAGGTTGTTGGCCAGAAGGTTCGGTAGCAACCTTCTCCGCATTAAAGTCCTCTATCAAGGACGCAAGCTTGGACTGCATGTCTTGCAGCAAAGCCCATTTAGGGTCTACGGGAGCAGGTGTGGCAACAGACGGGGTTAGCGACTGAGGCGGTACCGTTTACCATCCCTGAAAGCCTTGTTATGCGTGACATAATTGTACAGCAAAACTTCAAAGGCTCGAAAACAGCTGTGAAGTTGACCTGTAAACAACTTGGGTAGGCGCCAGGGAGAGTCTACGAGAATTGAGAAGTCTATCTGGGCAGAGGCATGAACTCCCAAGCCGAGAACTTCTCTCGTGTCATATCAGACTCTCCTCTATAAACCAGTTTAAAAGAAGGGAAAGCAAAGGCTGTATCCCCCAAACTCCTCCTGGTGAAAAACCAGTCGCCTAGCCAACGTAACGCTCTCTAGGAGAGCGAGAGAGCACTAGCTTAAAAACAACGGCTTCGAAGTAGCTAGGCCTAGTGTAAGCTCTGACGTTTAGGCGAACGAGGAGCAGCAGTTACAAAAAGATCCGGACAAAGATCCTTAAAAAAAAATCATCATGATTTAATTAAAGTCCATAGGAGGCTAAGCAGCTTTAGGCTCCTCTCCATCTGACAGAGTCCTCAAGGGAATATCAGTAGGAGGGAGAACAGCAACTTCCTCATCTACAGAAACCTTGTCCGATAAAAGCTGAGTCTCAAGCAAGGGAGAGACGTACTGTGGTGGCAATGCTTTACAAGCAGAGTCCACACTCACTGGTGCATTAGTAGCGGACCAGAACGCAACGTCATGTAACTGCTTGACAGTCTGTGAACTGTCAACAACTGAACTGTCAACCACAACAGGTGCGTGAGGACGCACAGCGTCCACTCGAGACTGCTTTGACTGCCTAGACTGAGCAGTCAAAACAACTCTAGAATGCGGAGGTTGACGCACAGCGTCAAAACAAGTCAACTCCGATTGTTAGTGAACGTCTTGAACGTCAACAGGAGCATCAGCAAGTGGCCTAACGTCCAAATGCGGCTGAAAAACCACAAGAGACCGCATCGAGTGTGGTTCTAAACAACCTGACTGACGTGACTAAGCTACGCCAACGTCAACAGTAAGCACAAAGGAACGTTAGGTTGGCTGAAAGCCAGGATATCGATCAGATAAACGGCTAGACTCAACGGACTAATCGGTAGAATAGTCTTCCATAAGGGAGGCAAGCATATACTGCATGTCTTGCCATACAACCCATTAAGGATCAACGGAAATGGTTGTGGTAAGAGACGAGGGTAACGTCTGTGACCGCAACACTTTGCCTACAAAAAAAGACTCTCTGAGTCTGTGTTACGCTTTTGTTAGGCGGCGAGCAGTTATCCGATGACTGCATAGGGTCAGAGCTGTCCTAATGGTTGTAACCAGGACGCTGGACCTGTCCTGAAAGGACTGACTTTCGCTTAAGGGCTTCGAAACCTTGTGACAGGTTTCTTATGCGAAAAGCCTTCGGATGACGAGGAGAAACAACGTCTCTCTCGTCTTATGGTAGGGGAGATCTTGGTAAGATACACCCGATAACATAGAGGGAAAAACGTCTGTTCGTTGGTCAAGGCCTCTCGAACCCATAAGTCGTTTGACGTTACTTCTCCCCTGGGCTTGGGAGCATGTAAGAGGTCCCGGACTAGGTGAACGACAGGCACGAACAGACGAACCCTCGGACGCAACACTGTAACACTTTGCGCCTCGGACGCAACACTGTAACACTTTGCGCCTCGGACGCAACACTGTAACACTTTGCGCCTCGGACGCAACACTGTAACACTTTGCGCATATCACTTTATCACTTCGATTTTCTGTTTTGCACTTATTTCTACCTGAAACACGCAATTCTACCCTTCTTTAAAAGTTAGTAATTGCGAAATCAGTCGTATAATGCAAGCTCATTAATACCAGCAAAAAACAGAAAACATATTTTAAGATAAAAAAATCAGTGGCTGGGAAAGAGACTAAACACTAGTTCATATAACTACGTTTTCAATCTCTCACCGCACATAGCCTGGGGACGAGAATAAAAACCTAAAAACGTTTTATCCTTCCTCCCCGTACAGCGACTAGGGACACGAGTAACACGAGAACAACGTTACCCGCTTGAACGGAACGTTTCCTCTCCTCTCTCTCCCTCCGTCTCTATCTCTCTCTCTCTTTCTCTCTTGATTTCGCACCTAAGAGAAGAGCCCAATAATATTTCGTCAAAAAAACATGTTATTTGACTAAAGGAAAAAACTGAAAGGTTTTTCAAATAAAGTTCCTTTAAATTAGAATTTAAAACATTTAAGCTAAGAAAGAATGAACAAAACGTCAGAATCGATTTACTCTTACTGCAAAGTGAAACCGTGATACACTCTCTCTCTATCGTAACGATAGAGCGCATGTTGAACGTCCTGAACGTCAACAAATGCGTAGCATAAAAAAACTAAACGTTAGTTCATCTTTGAAAACAGTACGAAGACTATCAAAGAAATTCTTTCATAAAATATTACATTTAAAAAGTTTTAAATCCTTAGCTCTTTAAAAGCTAATTACGATATAAAGGGCTCAACGTTGATTAACTTCGGTTTCCAAGTTAGGACCGCCTACTCTCAGGAAAGGTCTATATAAACAAAACATTAAAATTTCTTTTTTATAATAAATGGAAAGTTAATCGAAGAAGCCTAATAAAGGCGGAGAGATATAAAATATATAGAGGAAAATCTATAACGTGATAAGATATTTACTAAAAGCCTAAACACACTTCCGTCTAAGGGTCGGCCATTTAAAAGTGAAAGAAAGTCCATACTCTCTTTGTTACCATAATTAAATCTATCCAAAACGAGTTCAAGATTTAAGATGAAGATAAAACACCTGCATAGCAAAAGCTCAAAACTAGAATAAAGTACTTCACCAATTAGTTGTGAAAAAACTCCAGTTTAGCAACAGCGAATAAGAGCGTCTTGTCGATAGCTCGACAGAGAGAAAATTGAGTTCTTTGTTTACATTGAGTACTGGGTATCTGGACGACAGATGGCGCTGTTAGGCACACCCGCAACCTGTGTAGCGATCGCTGGCGAATTTTACCTTAGAGTTTTCTGTCGAGCAACAGAGTTGCAGCTATTATAATCACCGGCTAAGTTAAATATTGAAAAATGTAGGACACAGTAGTAGTATTTTTACACCCCTATCACAAGGCATATAACACATAAATCTAATCACATACATTAATCTATACCCTTAAGAACATGTCCTCAAATTTATCAAATTACAAAATAAAATTAGAGGAACACTAGGGCAGTTTTTTAAAACTTGAAAGATACAAACAGTGCCTTTTAAAGAGATTTCCTCTTCTGCTTTATATTTGCATGTCTGGGTGTTTCTGGATATTATGCTGGTCATGAAAGTGTAAAAAAGATTCTAATAGCCAAAATTTGATTACTGGACTTAATTTCTTTCCTCATTACTAGCAGCAAGAATTAATGACAGTAATCACCACATGGATACAAAATTATTTCCCTTCACAGAGGCAAGATATCCACATGTTGCTTTTGGTTCATGACATTCCTAAGGTTTTTTGTTACCTTGCATGTTCCATCACAACCTCAATAATCACACGCGTCTGCATGTTCTTAGGTTGACCAGTTATTTGTCTGTTACACACACACAAAACAAATGCCTTGTCTCACCACATACATGCCATCTGGATACATTGGTATGCTTAAATCACTTTCTTTCCTTTCAATAAATATCTGCAGTGCTGTCAACAGCTCTTTTCAGTTTTCCCCAAACTTTGCATAGAATTGCTATCATTTCTGATTAATCTTTTTCTATTATCCATTATTTACTGTACTTCAAGACTTTTTCCACTTCAGTGCGCTCACTATCAGCGCCTCTTGCATTGCCAAATATGACAAATTTGTAGATAATTTGTATTTTTCCTAACTATACAAACCTTAGCTATTTATTAGGGGTTATACTTTCGGCGGAGCTGAAATGACGAGCCATTAAAATTTAGCGAGGGTTAACTACCCACATCGCTAGTTAGCGGGGGTAGGGGAGCTTGCTACTACTCCCGTTCAGACACCTGTGATTTTGTCACTTTGCTTGGAGGTAGGACTTCAAGGGGAATAGGGATGGCAGGCAAGTTTGTATAAATAGCTAAGGTTTTTGTATAGTTAAGAAAAATAAAAATTATCTACGAATTTGCCATTTGTTCCGTAACTGGAATACAAACTACGCTATTTATTAGGGGTGACTTACCCATTAGGAAGGGTGGACGTCCCTGCCAATCTGGCTTTTGGCTTTGCCCGGGAACTCCTTATTTGGGTATGTTAGTACTCAAAAATAAGGAGTCTCTGCCCTCGCTAAACCTTGCTACGCAAGGTCCGTGGCCTACGCAAGCTGTGTGTTGAGACGTGCAGAAGTGTGACTGTCTAGGTAAAGTTATTCCAAGTCTGTAGGAAAAACCTGATGTAACCAAGACTTCCCAATACCACCTCGCCAGGGTATGGGGATGCAACAGTATTAGCTTAATACTAGGTACACAAGGGAGCATGGTTTACCTGCAGTGGTTTGCAGTCAGCTTATACAGAGAACCCAGGATACTGCTTTCCCCAAGAGAGGGTAGGATGAAGAAAAGAATAAGAACCAGTCAAATCTTTTTATTAACGCAGACTAAAACCGGGTAACAATGCCCTCAACCTTTTGCTACTTGTCCAATAAGGAGCTTGAGGTATACAACCAGCTGTTGTGCAGCCACCACCGGACCGATAGAGATCGTATCGAGTTCCTGTGGGTCACGTCTTGCAGGAGAAAGGTTGTGAAAGTCACCTGGAGCATTCACATCCTTTCTTGTAAAACCTGCGTCACAGAGTAATCTGCTAAGAAGGACCAGTGGCCCTGACACTGTGAGTCGTCATGTCGAGATGATGTTTCGGTGATCCTCCTCTAGTCTCTCCCAGTGCTGATGACAAGAGAAGGGACCCGGGCGGGCTGTTGCCGTTTTCTTTAGGTAAAGTCTCATACCTACCCTGGGTACAGTAACGGATGTTCTGGATCGTCCGTTACCACGTGGAGACTTATGTAGGATTCGTCTGGCGACATAATCAGGGACGAAACTGAACATTGTCTTTCGCCCTTCTCAATAATGGGCGATGTCGAAAGAGACCATGAAGTTCCATGACTCGTATGGTTGCTGTCAGTGTATAGGAACATTTTGTTCTTAAATCAGGTGAAAATTTGTTGCCTGGTGAAGTGGAACATAAGGAGGTCCTTTTAGGGATCGGAGAATTTGAACCATATTCCGAGAGGAAGGTCTCAATTCCGACTGGGGAAAGGCAAGTTGTAAATCCGTATGAGTTAGGAAAAGAGTACGATGAGAGGGTGTCCCTTTCTTTCAGTTTGAAGGTGAAGAATCAAGGTTGAGTGATCATCTTTACCTGTCGGAACTGAATAGGGGGTCTTTTCCTCTTGGATAAACTCGAGGATTCCGCTATTGCTGGAATCGAGGTATCGAGTGGAGAGACACACTTTCACATGACACCAACCACACAAGACGTTATACTGCCTGGTAGACTGATGCTGAGGAATTCCTCAGATATCTAGACAACCTTTTCGCAAAGAGGTATTGGGTAGTCTCCAGGCATATAATCATAGCAAAGCTATAGCTTGCGGTAGGTGTCGAAGTGGGTTGTCTGTGATGTGGAGAAGGTTCTCTTGGAGACTCTATCAGGAGCTGCAAAAGGTTTGGAAACCGTTCTGCATAATGCCATAACGGAGCTAGGAGAGTCCTTGAGAGGTTGACCGATGTTCTAGCCTTCTTGAGTGCCCTTCTCCAGATAAAACAGGGACGAGACGTAAACGTCATTGATATACCTACCGTTGTTGCCAGAGAGCCTTGGGGTCTAGGGCTGGGGAGCAACGGCAGCCTGAGATTCAGGAGCGTTGCGAACAGACCCCTAGTTGGAGGACCTCGTCAAGTCGGGACTTTGTCAGCTACAAGGCGATCCAAAGTCCATTCGGTATACCTTATCTGAGATGCTGTGCACAGATTATCGGTGAGCACGTTCTTCCAGTCTGGAATGAAGCGGTCTGATAGTGGTACTGAACGGACTTTGGCCCATCTTAGTGTTTATACTGTTAGATGGGAAGAGGCTATGAGCAAGTTCCTTCTTGCTTGTCGATGTGAGTCTCTATGTGGTGTATGGTGTGTCGTCCATCACATCACTGAGTGGTCTGTTAGAAACCAATGATGATGCTGAAGGACCGAAAAGTTGGCCTTCATCTCTTAAGAGAATTAAGTGAAGGTACTTTCTGGCTCTGTCCAGAGGGCTGAGGTCGTGTGGTGCAGCAGTATGAAGCTTCATCTGTTGTGGATAATGTGGGAGGTTGGGCTGTGGCACCCTAGCAGTACCAGCTGAACTCGGCTGAGTCCCTGGTTAGGCTGGAGGAACGTAGAGAGTAGAGGTCCCCTTTTTGTTTTGTTTCTTTGTTTGATGTCGGCTACCCCCCAAAATTGGGGGAAGTGCCTTTGGTATATGTATGTATCGTGGTTACTGTGCAGTTGGAGAGTGCTCGCAAGTAGTTCCCTGTCGGCAAGCCATTGATGAGGGTTGTCGAGCGTTTGCCGATCACTTTAGTGTGATGGCGAACGGCCAATAGCGAGAAGTATGTTGTATACCTTCTGATCTAGGAAACTGCAGGAAGAGGTTGAATAGTAAGTTCGAGTCACGAACTGCTGGCAAATTTCCGATGACCGATGAATCGGTGGTCTGTGAGCCGATGGTGAGTTAGAGATCAACAAGCTGATTATGGTCCCCCCTGGTTGGTCAGAGATGAGCAAGCTGAAGATGGGCTGGTCAGAGATCAGCGAGCTGAGTTCAATGATCGAAGAAAGATGAGCTGCCCATCGGTGATCTAGTGATCAGCAAGCTGATGACTGGTTATTGACCAGCAATCGGTGATTGGAAACGTTAGCAATTGGAGATCGTTAGTCATTGAAGGGACTACAGTAGAGGTCAAAGATCAGCATTGAGCTAGCAACTGGCGATCTGGTGATCGGCGACCTAGCGATTAGTAAACTGTGAACTAGCCATCAGCAAACAGTGATCTAGAGATCAGAATGTTGATGTTTTACTGTTTGCTGATGGTGGTCTGTCAAGGAAAAAAGAAACTTCAGAAGAGACAGGGATCAAGGATTCCTCATTTCAATTCCCTTTGTAGAATGGAATCTTCGTGATCTTGAATCCTTCTGTGAAGCCTTATTCCTCTTTCCCGGTGGCAATGTTTATGTGTCTGCGGGGAGGAATGGGGCAATGGTGACCTGTCCAAAAAGTTTTATTCCTTTTTACTGCCTACTGCGCGAGTGTGTAGGAGAGTACTGGAGCGATGGCACACAGGATGATGATGGTGTTTAATTTCTGCTTGGAGAGCAGGCAAGCGCTGGCATTGGATCTGTGAGCCCTGACTCTTTGGCAAGAGCTGGCACATTGGATCTGAGACAGTAACTGCGCAGGAAAGTGCGGAAGAACGCTGGCGCGCAGTAAGGCACTGTGTAGTTTTGTGCATTCTCCCTAGAATGTGCCAAAGTGTGTGACTGGTTGCGCAAGGGCGGGTGCATTGGCGCGTGCGTGAGAGTACTACGTGGAGACTACTGGCGTGCGCCTGCGGAAGACCATTGGCGCGGGAGTCCAGCAGCGCCCGCGCGCAAGATCACTGGAGCGCAAAAGCATTGGTGCGCGTGCGTGAGGAACGCGATTGGCACCCGCACGTAAATTACTGTTGGCACGGGCGGAAGGCCATCAGCGCGCGCACGGAAGACTGTCGGCGGGTGCGCGGTAGACTGTTGGCACGCTCACGCGCGCAGAAGACTGTTGGCGCCCACGGGAGACCATCGGCGCCCGCACGCAGAAAAAAGTCGGCGCGCGGAAAAATAATCGGTGCACGCATGGAAGACTGTTGGAGGGCGCGCGCATGGAAGACTGTTGGAGGGCGCGCGCACAGAAGTGTTGGCACTCGCGCGCGAAGGTAGCGCTAGTAGGTTGGCAGGTCAGCTGGCAGGACGATCAGGAACTGGGATGTGCCCTTTGGAAGGGTGAGCATCCACCGATGGGGACCATAAAAAGGTCCGCGTTAAAGTCCAGGACCGAAGTCCAAAGGACTACGTTGCAGCGCAACATTGCGCTGGTAGATCGTCAGGTCAGCTGGCAGGACAATGAGGAACTGGGATGTGCCCTTTGGAAGGGCGAGCATCCACCGATGGGGACCGTAAAAACGTCCGCGTTAGAGTCCAGGACCGAAATCCAAAGGACTACATTGCAGCGCAAGGTTGCGCTGGTAGATCGGTAGGTCCTGGTAGATCTGCTGCGCTGATAGGTCTGCTTGATCCTCCGAAAAGGTGTCTCTATGATTGGCCTCTTGTGAACGAGAGAGGTGAATACTTCGTAGAAGAGACTTGAAGACACCCGTGATGATGCCCATGATGGACGGTGGATCAGCAAGCTGACCTTTAACAGTAGTGATCCTCCGAAGAGGAGTCTCTATGAGTGGCCTCTCTCGCGAACGAGAGAGGTAAGCACTTCGTAGAAGAAACTTGCCAAGACCGTGCTCCGCCCCTGAAGGAAGAGAAACTCAGCAAGGGGGGAGAGAAGTCTGGGCGAAGGCAACAACAGCAGTCGGAGACGATGAATTTATTAAGATGTGGGAAGTTCTCCCTCTGAAGGGAGAAACAACCTCATACCTGGGGAGGAAACTTCTCTCGGAAGGGAAGTTGTCCAACACCTGGAGGCGAACCTCCTTTAGCGTTCTAAGATGATCTGAAGTGCTGGTCATGTTGTCACGGGAGTACTTCTAAGAGAAGGGATGACGCCCATGACGACGTCCTCTGAGGGACAGTAGTGACAGCAGATTCCCCACGCATGAACAGAACAGCTCTGCTTCGTCGACACTCTTAGTCGATCAAAGAAAAACTGCATAGTTAACTGGGAAAAAATAAAATGAGTTATCTAACAGAAATTCCCTAGGGAGGAACTCCGAAAAGGAACTCCGAGGGACAACATAAAATAAGCATTCCGCCGACGAAAAAATTAATTATTTAAAAAATTCCCTAGAGAGGAACTCCAAAGAGGAACCTCGAGGGAACAACATAAATTAATTATTGCGCCCTTCCTTCCCCAGTCGATATCCACGGGCGAAGGGGGAGTGGAGTAACTGTAATAAAAACAGAATTACAATTATTTAAATCAGCTAAGAATATTCACTAATAGTGAGAACCACTGATCCTCCGAAGGGAAGTGTTCCCCACGGAGAAAAGCTGTAAAAGTTAAAATACAATTATATTTTCATTAAAAATAATTGAGACAAACAATCTGAAGAGCAACCTAACCCGCGCACGGGAAAGGAGCTTCCCCAAGAGTACACTGTTGTTCTAAAGGTGAACCACCTCGAGAAGAGAAAGAGCGTAGTCAATCTTTGAGAAGCCACATTCCCTTCGCTCAGAAATCCATGTTTCCCATAAGAAAAAGGAAAAGGCGAAGACAATAGTTGAATGAAGAGGGTTCAGGCCGAGTTAACGGTTATATGCCGACGGGAAGACCGATGGACCAGAGAGGGAGAGGTCGTTCCCCACGAAGTGGAACTATGCTGGCCTTGCTAATGTGCGCAAGTGTCGTTGTCATATATGTATCACACACACAGCACAAACACTGAAAAGGAAACTTATCACATTTCTATACACATATATATACATAAACATCAAGAATGTTTTCATATATATATACTGTATATATATTTAAGTATATGAAAAAGTAAGTTAAAAGACAAAAATTAATGGCAGTCCAGAATAGGCGAGGAGGGAGAGAGGAAACAACTGCTCTCTATCCGAGCCAAAAGTAAAGTGACTAAACCACAGGTGTGTGAATGGGAGTGGTAGCAAGCTAACCCCCCCTACCCTGGCTAACTAGCGGTGGGGGTAGTTAACCCTCGCTAAATTTTAATGGCTCGTCATTTCAGCTCCGCCGAAAGTATAACCCCTAACAAATAGCGTGGTTTGTATTCCAGTTACGGAACAAATTTAAATTACAAGAATCTGTGAGTAATCAACGTTTTACCCCCTAAGAATCCAGCTCTTCTGCAGTGTTTGCATCGTTTTCTTCTGTAATTTCAGTATTTTGTATATAAAGCATAGTAACTTTCAGCTTTTTCTTCATCAGTGACTTCTAATCTCTGACCTACACAGATGACACAGGCATCCCTAAGTTGTAGGCTACACCTACAACTCCCATACTGCTGAAGTTGCCCTCGATGCCTGAATAGACATTGTACTTCAACTGGTCAAAGGACCAAATCAAGCTTGCTAACCACAGAGATGATGTCCCAGAGACAACTACTGTATACCCTAACAGGATAAAGCTTCCTTTTCACAAGTCTAAACTAGATTTGCAAGATGAAGAAACCTCAAAAGATTCAAGGAGACCTCACCTGCCAATCTCATGAGTGATTCTTGCACTGAATACCACGACATTCATGAGTAAAACTGCCTATAGTCACAGGTATCAGGGATTTTGTCACTTATGTTGCTTTAGATGGATAGACAAGGAACCAAACTCATTTGCAGTCTATCTTTACAAACCACAAACTGTTCCTCTTAGGCTCATTATCCCTCTTCAGCTATAAAGACAGTGGCCATGTATCACCCAGCTTCTTTGTCTCTCATCCCAGTACCTTCATGCAAACTAAAATATCATATACAAAAGTAGTTTCTCTTGGAATTCCTTGCCTTGTAAAAGTGCATGGAATGAGTATAAGGAACAATGTTCTTTTCTTTCTAAAAATGGATATTTTATGGAAAAAGGTCATAAAGGCCAGGAATACAGAAAGACAATTTAAAGTTACCAATGCCTTCTTTTATACTGGAGTAAAATATTGTCACTTTTGGGATTAGGAAAACTTTGATGAGGAAAAGAGAGGTTACAAAAGCTCTTCTCTAGCATGAGAGAGAGATTAGAATGTCTGCTAAATCATAATATGATAAATACTGTATTCTATCCAGTCTGTCAAGGCATCTCCTGTCCTCTTTACTCCCCAATCAAGAAGGTCATCACCTCAATTAAATAGTGGGAAGGACTTGTCAGATCAAATGGGTGAGATTCTCAAGTTACTGTGGAAACTTTCAACACATAAACTGCGAATGGGTAAATGAATGTTAAAAGATAAAAAATGCACATACCTACGACCCAAATGACGTCAGATATCCTAGATTAGAACACGTACAAGTGAGTAATTCAGTTATACCTTACTCAGTTATATGATAACTTGATAACTAACAGTTATAATTTACACAACCTCTAAAGAACTGCACCAGTCTGGACAACACAATCCCAGGAACGGGCAGATTATGTTTGTGCATGGTATTAGAGAAATATTCCTTCTGAGGATCGTATCATTGTGGGAAAACTGGGAATAATACCAGGCAATGATCATAGATGATACATGAGCTTGAAATCCTGAAAAGACTGCCCTTATGGACAATGCCAAAAAATTAATTAGAAAGCATGAGAGAAAATACATTCATAAAGGGAATTGCATTTTTCTCAAGATACGCATGCTGTCTTTCATACAGAAATTCTAGGGAGAAAACTTTTATGCATTCCTGAGGAATAAAATAAAAGGTAACATCAAAGCAAAAATGTTATTTTGATAAAATAAATTTTTGAATATACTTACCCGGTGATTATATAAGCTGCAGCTCTGCTGCTCGACAGAAAACTCTACGTAAAAAATCCGCCAGCGATCGCTATACAGGTAGGGGGTGTACTTCAACAGCGCCATCTGTCGTGCAGGTACTCAGTACTCATTGTAAACAAAGAACTCAATTTTCTCCTCGGTCCACTGCGTCTCTATTGGGGAGGAAGGGAGGGTCCTTTAATATATAATCACCGGGTAAGTATATTCAAAAATTTATTTTATTATCAAAATAACATTTTCCAATATTTAACTTAGCCGGTGATTATATAAGCTGATTCACACCCAGGGGGGTGGGTAGAGACCAGCAATAAATGTTTACATTATTATGAGCTAAGGATTTTTTATTTCATTTTAGCAGTTATCAAAATAACAAAAATATAATAAATAAGTACCTGGTAAGGAAGTCGACTTGAACAATTACTCTGCCTTTTTAAGTACGTCTTCCTTACGGAGCCTCGCGATCCTCTTAGGATGCTGAGCGACCCCTAGGATCTGAAGTATGAAGGGTTGCAACCCATACCACAGGACCTCATCAAAACCTCTAATCTAGGCGCTTCTCAAGAAAAGAATTTGACCACCCGCCAAATCAACCAGGATGCGAAAGGCTTCTTAGCCTTCCGGACAACCCAAAAACAACAATAAAAACATTTCAAGAGAAAGATTAAAAAGGTTATGGAATTAGGGGAATGTAGTGGTTGAGCCCTCACCCACTACTGCACTCGCTGCTACGAATGGTCCCAGGGTGTAGCAGTTCTCGTAAAGAGACTGGACATCTTTAAGATAAAAAGACGCGAACACTGACTTGCTTCTCCAATAGGTTGCGTCCATTATACTTCGCAGAGATCTATTTTGTTTAAAGGCCACTGAAGTTGCGACAGCTCTAACTTCATGCGTCCTTACCTTCAGCAAAGCTTGGTCTTCCTCACTCAGATGGGAATGAGCTTCTCGTATTAACAGTCTGATAAAATAGGATAAAGCATTCTTTGACATAGGCAAAGATGGTTTCTTAACTGAACACCATAAAGCTTCTGACTGTCCTTGTAAAGGTTTAGTTCGTCTTAAATAGAACTTAAGAACTCTCACAGGGCATAAGACTCTTTCTAGTTCATTTCCAACCATATTTGATAGGCTTGGAATATCGAACGATTTCGGCCAAGGACGAGAGGGTAGCTCGTTTTTGGCTAGAAAACCAAGTTGTAAAGAACATGTAGCCGTTTCAGATGAAAATCCGATGTTCCTGCTGAAGGCGTGAATCTCACTGACTCTTTTAGCTGTGGCTAAGCAAACCAGGAAAAGAGTCTTTAAAGTGAGATCTTTAAAGGAGGCTGATTGTAGCGGCTCGAACCTTTCTGACATGAGGAATCTTAGTACCACGTCTAAATTCCAACCAGGTGTCGCCAAACGACGCTCCTTCGTGGTCTCAAAAGACTTAAGGAGGTCCTGTAGATCTTTGTTGTTGGAAAGATCTAAGCCTCTGTGACGGAAGACTGATGCCAACATGCTTCTGTAACCCTTGATAGTGGGAGCTGAAAGAGATCGTTCTTTCCTCAGGTATAAAAGGAAGTCAGCTATTTGAGTTACAGAGGTACTGGTCGAGGATACAGATACTGACTTGCACTAGTTTCGGAAGACTTCCCACTTCGATTGGTAGACTCTAAGGGTGGATGTCCTCCTTGCTCTAGCAATCGCCCTGGCTGCCTCCTTCGAAAAGCCTCTAGCTCTCGAGAGTCTTTCGATAGTCTGAAGGCAGTCAGACGAAGAGCGTGGAGGCCTTGGTGTACCTTCTTTACGTGTGGCTGACGTAGAAGGTCCACCCTTAGAGGAAGAGTTCTGGGAACGTCCACTAGCCATCGAAGTACCTTGGTGAACCATTCTCTCGCGGGCCAGAGGGGAGCAACTAACGTCAACCTTGTCCCTTCGTGAGAGGCGAACTTCTGCAGTACCTTGTTGACAATCTTGAACGGGGGGAATGCATATAGGTCTAGATGTGACCAATCTAGGAGAAAGGCATCTATATGAACTGCTGCTGGGTCCGGGATTGGTGAGCAATATATTGGGAGCCTCTTGGTCATCGAGGTTGCGAAGAGATCTATGGTAGGCTGGCCCCATGTGGCCCAAAGTCTCTTGCACACATCCTTGTGTAGGGTCCATTCTGTTGGAATTATTTGTCCCTTCCGACTGAGACAATCTGCCATGACATTCAAGTTGCCTTGGATGAACCTCGTTACTAGTGAAATGTTTAGATATTTTGACCAGGTGAGGAGGTCCCTTGCTATCTCGTACAACGTCATAGAGTGGGTCCCTCCTTGCTTGGAGATGTACGCCAAAGCCGTGGTGTTGTCCGAGTTCACCTCCACCACTTTGCCTTGAAGGAGAGACTTGAAGCTTTTCAAGGCCAGATGAACTGCCAGTAGCTCCTTGCAGTTGATATGCATTGTCCTTTGACTCGAGTTCCAAGTTCCCGAGCATTCCCGACCGTCTAATGTCGTGCCCCAGCCCGTGTCCGATGCGTCCGAGAAGAGAACGTGGTTGGGAGTCTGAACAGCCAGGGGCAGACCCCCTCTGAGGCTGATACTGTCCTTCCACCAAGTCAGGGAAGACTTCATCTTCTCGGAAATGGGGATCGAGACCGCGTCTAGCGTCTTGTCCTTTTTCCAGTAAACAGCTAGGTGATATTGAAGAGGACGGAGGTGTAGTCTTCCTAACGATACGAACTGTTCCAGGGATGAAAGTGTCCCTATCAGACTCATCCACTGCCTGACTGAACATCGTTCCTTCTTCAGCATGTTCTGGATGCATAACTGGGCTTGACTTGTTCTGGGGGCCGACGGAAAAGCCCGAAAAGCTAGACTGTGAATCTCCATCCCTAAATACACAATAGTTTGGGATGGGATCACTTGAGACTTTTCCATATTGACCAGGAGACCCAATTCCTTGGTCAGATCTAGAGTCCACTTTAGATCCTTCAGACAGCGACGACTGGAAGAAGCTCTTAGAAGCCAGTCGTCCAAATAGAGGGAGGCTCTGATGTCCGCTAAATGAAGGAATTTGGCTACATTCCTCATCAGCCTCGTAAACACAAGAGGAGCTGTGCTTAGGCCAAAGCACAGGCCTTGAAACTGGTAGACAACCTTTTCGTAAACGAATCTCAGAAAAGGTTGGGAGTCTGGGTGGATGGGGATGTGAAAGTATGCGTCCCTTAGGTCTAAAGAGACCATCCAGTCTTCCCTTCTGACCGCTGCTAGAACGGACTTTGTGGTCTCCATGGCGAACGTCTGCTTTGTGACAAAGACATTCAGCGCACTGACGTCTAGCACCGGCCTCCACCCTCCTGTCTTCTTTGCCACTAAGAAGAGACGGTTGTAGAAGCCCGGGGTTTGATGGTCCAGGACTTTGACTACCGCTCCCTTTTCTAGTAAGAGAGACACCTCCTGTTTCAATGCTCGTCTCTTGTCTTCCTCTCTGTACCTGGGAGAGAGATCGATGGGAGACGTTGCTAGAGGGGGTTTTCGTACAAACGGGATCTTGTATCCCTCTCTGAGCAACTTCACAGATTGTGCATATGCGCCTCTCTTCTCCCAGGTCTGCCAGAAGTTCTTGAGTCTGGCTCCCACTGCTGTCTGAAGAAGCTGGCAGTCAGACTCTGCCTTTAAAGGACTTGGTTCCTTTCTTCTTCCCACTTCTCCCTTTGGCACGAGCACCTCCTCTGCTGGAGGCTCTGCCACGAAAGGGCGGAATAAATCGGGACGCTGGAGTGTCCATCCTTGGTCTAGCTGCGAAGGTAGGCAAAGGGGTGGCTTTGCGGGCAGAGGACGCAACCAGGTCATGGGTGTCCTTCTGTATCAAAGAAGCAGCAATCTCCTTAATCAAGTCCTCTGGAAAAAGGCATTTAGAGAGAGGAGCAAACAGAAGTTCGGATCTTTGACAAGGTGTCACTCCAGCTGACAGGAAAGAGCAAAGGTTCTCATGCTTCTTGAGGACTCCGGATACGAACGATGCAGCAAGCTCACTAGACCCGTCACATATGGCCTTGTCCATGCAGGACATGATGAGCAAGAAAGATTCCTTCTCAGTCGGGGAGATCTTCCTGCTCAAAGCTCCCAGACACCAGTCTAAAAAGTTGAAGACCTCGAAGGCTCTAAATATCCCTTTCAACAGATGGTCTAGGTCCGAAGGTGACCAGCATATCTTAGAGCGTCTCATGGCTAGCCTGCGGGGAGAGTCTACAAGACTTGAGAAGTCGCCCTGGGCAGAGGCAGGAACTCCCAAGCCGAGAACTTCTCCCGTGGCATACCAGACGCTCGATCTGGAAGATAGTTTAGCAGGGGGAAATGTAAAGGCTGTCTTCCCTAGACTCTTTTTGGACTGCATCCACTCTCCTATAACTCGTGAAGCTCTCTTGGACGAGCGTGCGAGGACGAGTCTAGTAAAGGCAGGCGAGGATGACTGCGTACCTAAAGCAAACTCTGACGGAGGAGAGCGCGGAGCCACAGACACAAACTGGTCCGGAAACATCTCTTTGAACAGAGCAAGAACTTTTCTAAAGTCCAAAGAGGGTTGCGTGGACTTGGGCTCGTCAAGGTCCGAATGTGGTTCATCAACGTGTGCCGCATCGTCATCATCAGAGAGTCCATCATCCGAGTATTGAGGAGGAAGCGGCAATGGAGTAGGAATCGGCTGGTCAGCTGAGTCCGGTCGCACGGGTGCACGCGTGACTGAACCGGACGCAACGTCATGGAACTGTTGCCCAGTCTGTGAGCTGGCAACAACCATCGCAGCGCGGGGACGCACAGCGTCTACTCCAGACTGTCTAGTCTGATGTGGGCGAGCAGAGGTAACCACACTGGGATGCGGAGGTTGACGTTCCGCGTCAAAACAAAACAACTCTGACGGTTGTTGTACCTCGCGAACGTCAACGGAAGGTTCCGTGCGTCGCTGAACGTCAACATGCGGCTGGCAGGGTACACTGGAACGCATGGGTGGCGGGACTCTCTCAGCTGGAGTGCGCAAGAAGGTCGCCTCAGCATCCACAGGACGCACAACCGAGTGTGTGGTTGGTTGTAGGCAAGAGGTTGGTGCAGCAGCAACCTTCTCCGCACGAAAGTCCTGCATTAGAGACGTTAATTGGTACTGCATGGTCTGCAGCAAAGACCACTTAGGGTCTGCCGTAGCAGGTGCGGCGACAGACGGTGTAACTGCCTGAGGCGGTACCGCTTTGCCTCTCTTAGGAGGTGAGCAGTCATCGGAAGACTGCAGCGAGTCCGAACTGACCCAGTGGCTACAACTGGGCCGTTGGACTTGCGCGGAAGGGACCGACTTGCGCTTAAGAGGTCGTGAGACCTTGGTCCATGGTTTCTTACGAGAAACCTCTTCCGCAGACGAGGAATAAATGGGCTCTCTCGTCTTTGTGTGGGTGGGACGATCTTGGGTAGATACGCCCGAAACCACGGAGGGAACGTCTTTTCGCTGATTAAAGCCTCTCGAACCCATTGGTCGTACGACATTGCTTCTCCCCTGGACTTGGGAGCTTGCAAGAGGTCCCGGACTAGGAGGACGACAGGCACGAACAGACGAACCCTCAAGCGCAACACTATCCACAACACTATCACTCACTTTACCACTTCCCACTGCACTTTTACACTTCAGCTCCTTGACGTCCGCCATGAGCTGGTTACGGTCACTAGCCAAGGACTCAAGTCTCTCACCCAGAGCTTGGATGGCACGCATCATGTCAGCCATCGAAGGTTCCTGAGTGCCAGAAGGGGGATCGGGAGCAACCACTACAGGGGAAGGAATAGGTTGTGGGGCATGAGGAGAGGAAAAATCAACAGAACGAGATGAACTTCTCCTGACTCTATCTCTCTCTAGCCTACGTGTATATTTTTGGAATTCGATAAAATCGAATTCCGAAAGCCCAACGCATTCCTCACATCGATCTTCCAATTGACAGGTTTTATCCCGACAATTGGAACAAATGGTGTGAGGATCGATAGAGGCCTTCGGAAGACGCCTTGAACAGTCCCTAGCATTACACTTCCTGAATTTTGGGACTTGAGAAGGGTCAGCCATTTTGAATTGGTCAAAGGGGAATTCAAAAACTATCCAAAGTCATCAACAAATAATCCGATATCAAAAAAGAATGCAAGGATTTATTGAAGAGAAAGCCTGCACAGCGAAAGCTCAAAACTAGAATAGTGTACTTCACCAAATAGTTGTGAAAACAAATCCAGTTAGCAACAGCGAATTAGTAGGTCTTGCCGGTAGCACGACAGAGAGAAAATTGAGTTCTTTGTTTACAATGAGTACTGAGTACCTGCACGACAGATGGCGCTGTTGAAGTACACCCCCTACCTGCATAGCGATCGCTGGCGGATTTTTTACGTAGAGTTTTCTGTCGAGCAGCAGAGCTGCAGCTTATATAATCACCGGCTAAGTTAAATATTGGAAAATACTGAACAAAAGCTGTTGTTTTCATATCTCTAACAAACAAATATAAAATACCAGATACAGTACCAATAATAGCGACATAACTAAAGTCAAAGTTCTACTAGACCAACAAAGTAGCAAAGGTATCTTAGCAGTAGTAAAAAAAAAAAAAAAATTCAGTAGGCATTATGATGAGTATGTAATATGTTTCAATTTTTAACAGCCGTAAGTTTCTTATTAACCCTATAAGGATTTAATGACGAACTTTAACATCATCTGTTCATATAACCATAAATGCCTTCATAGAAAATCTAGTTAGCTTTCTATTGTAACTTTCAGTTCCTTTCTACTTTTATTCCTTTGTTAGTCCCCAACAGGATCACCGAAGATTACCAGAGGGTTAACAAATTTCAATGATCATAACAGCTCAAGATAAAGGATACAACATTAAAGACGAAGGTTTGTAATCTCGTACAAAAAAATCAAATATATAAAGTTTTGATGAAGTTTGTTAAGACAACATACCTGAGAATGGGTTCAACACTTGCAAAATCAAGTTCTGGAGGCACAATAATCTCAGTCTCAGGATCCTTTGGTTCTTTGAGTTGTGTCAGCAAAGAGGTGCATGCATTAAGAATAGGACGATGTGCCTGTGTAAACATAGGAATATATTATAAATCAAAATACCAAAATTATAATTCCAAAAAATTTGTCATTTCCTTTTTTGAATTTTATGAATTACAGTATACCAAGAATACAGTAAATACCAGTTTAACATATTGACTGAAAAAGTCCTAGGTTTGTCTTGCAATAAAAAGATTTCAACTCAGATGCTTCGGAAATACGTTACATGCAGTTGAAAGTTTCCGTACTGTAGTTGCATTAAATGAAACACTTGTAAATTGAGGAAAAAATAGGCAAACAACAGTAGTTTATATTATCAAAGTGTTATACTTAATACTGGTAATGTATTATTGCCAATTAGTTCACCTTCTGTTCTTGGTATACTGATCAGTATTATTTTGTACTTTTTATTTCCTTAATTCCGAGGCAGTTTTTCACCATGTGAATTTCAGTGGGTTTTATTAGCCACTCATTTCCTATTAACGGGTTCTGAAATGTACTTAGATGGTCCTCTGGTTAATTGAAAGTTTCATCAGTTTTAATATCATAGTTGTATTTAAAAACATTTTGTCAAAATAACACAAGAACTCAATGGGCTACTTGTGTTTTCTTATTTTATCTTACTTTCCTCATACGGTTTTACAGTTTTGTACAGTTGCACAAAAATTGCTGTTACTGAATGATTTAATCATTTATGTCAGATTAATTATCCTTACAAATAAAATTAGATAATAGTATTTAAAAACATCCTATTAGTACTAAACAAATTTTAATTGAATTCACTTAAAATACATAATTACATTCTAAGTAAATTATAAACATATTCAAGTACCTAATTGCTCAGTAAACTATAATATGATTCTTTTGAAGTACTGTCTCATAGATCATTGTGAAAGAAATGCAACAGTGGCATTAACTTACCTTTACAACTTGACCACTTGAAAACTTGAGAACAACATCACATTCTTCTTCTCGATCAAAAAACGCTTCCAATCTCTGCAGGAGGTATGATGCCCAATTTTCTAGTTTAACAGTGGCTACGATGTCAGGGCTGTTACTTTCAGATCTATTGCCTGATGTGCATGGTCTATCAGGACTTTTAGAGGGCTTGTCTAATACATCTGGTTTAAATTCTTCTTCTGTTTTTTCTATCACAAGAGCTTCACAGTCATCTTCTATGTCAATTAGAGGTATTTTTTCATCCTTCACCTCAAGGGTTTCCATTTCACTGTCACCTGGAGGAAGTATACTTTGTACACTTCCATCTGATCCTACCATGTGTGAATTATTTTGATCGCCAGAGGTTGGATACGGAATGTCTTCAGATGATTTATCACGGGGTGGTTGATAACCAACATTCATTTCAGGCTTCAAAATAGAATGTAACAGGGAACTTTGTAAGGTTCCAGGGTACCCTATGTTACCCGAAATATCTTGGGTCACTTCAGGTAATAATGGCAATGCTACAACAGAGGTAGTGTCAGAACTAATGGCTGAGGTATTATTACTCAAACTCTGCAATGGCATCAACGGAACACCTGGGGTATTTGAGTGGCACAAAATAGGTGTCATAGGACATGCCACAGGACTTGCCATTATGTGAGACTGTGATGGTATAGTAGTAAAAACAATGGAAGAAACACTAGCTGGGGCGAGTCTCATCTGTTGCGTGCATGGGGAAACCACCTCTTGACT
The DNA here is from genome assembly GCF_036898095.1 of Palaemon carinicauda. Taxonomy (NCBI): domain Eukaryota; kingdom Metazoa; phylum Arthropoda; class Malacostraca; order Decapoda; family Palaemonidae; genus Palaemon; species Palaemon carinicauda. The sequence continues at coordinate 61,772,805 of NC_090763.1, forward strand.
AGCAATTGTGCATGGGGTTGATTTTACTGTTGATTCACTTCTTTTCTTTTTCTCATAGGAATTAGGCAAAATAATTTGAACATCACTCTCTTTGCCTTGGTTTTCCTCTGCTGAATTTGCAGTCCCAGGAGAATCTTCATCACTACAATCTTCATGATTTGTCTTCCTACTGTTTGTGCTCACAGACTTTTCATTTTGTGTGTGCATGGATTTAGATGAGTCACATCCTGCTCCATCAATCTGACTTGTCCATGCATCTGAAGACCCTTCATCTGCCTCCTTATCAGCATCCCTTAAGGGTAACTTTGACATATTACTTCTCAGCTTGTGCCTCTCTTTTCTTGCTTGCCTTCTACTACTACTTGATGCATAAGTTTTCCTTATATGACGGGCAAGATACCTTGTATGGCTGTTGGTAGATGACCCAGAACTTGTATTGCTAGTTGCACCACCGTATGTGACCTCACTTATAGCAACAACTCTTTCATGCTTCCCAAAACCTGAATTTTTGAAAGACTTAGTACTGTTACTTCTATTTGATTTATGCATTCCACCATCATGCTTAGAACTCTTTCTTCTTTTGGAACCACTACTAACTTTCTCTTCTACGTATGCATTTTCTATGTGCTCATATTCCCTTGCTCTTTTCTTCCCCCCTCGTCTTCTAGACTCCATTTTGTAATTTCTGAAATAAAAATTGTAATAAAACTTTAAAACTTCTACATACTATGTAAGAAACAAAACAAAAGAACATTTACTAACTTTTTCCTTTCCTCACTGGGCTATTTTCCTTGTTGGAACCCTTGGGATTATAGCATCCTGCTTTTCCAACTAGGGTTGTAGCTTAGCAAAGAATACTAAAAATAATAATAGTACTTACAATAATAAAAAAAGTTTCAACCTCCTTTGTACATCAATTTTCAGATATTTAATAAAAAATAAAAGGCAGATAATAGAATAAAACATTATCAACAGATACTTTATGATTTAAATCAAACTCAAAACCTCTACAATGTACATTAAAGATTTCAATTCTTGTTTATTTCAAGTGTCATGAAAAAGAAACAATATAAATTGTAAAGGGATTTTCACATAATAAAATCACTTTCACTATTCAGGACCATGTAGCATGCTTCCTCTGAGAAAAAATAATGACACAAAATTCTTGACTTTAAATATCTAAATAGTCTTACACAAGCCACAACATCGTTACCAAAATTATCTTCAATTTAAAAATTACATGAAAGATGTAATAATGTCACAGGTAACATTCACATAGATTCCAAAGTTACTATAGCTGATTAAGATCAAAATTACAGAACTGTAAGATTCACTGGTTTTGAGTCTCTTTAGAAATTTATCATCAATTGACTTTTAAGTTTATAGATACATTAGCATTTTGCCAGTTCTAGTTTTTTTTTATAACAACTTGTAGACAGACATAAAACTATCTCTTTCCCTGCTACAGGAGAAATCTCCTAAAATTTGCATTATTGCCCACTAAGCATGTTAAACCAATTCTCATTTTCATATTTAAAAGCAGGAAAATCTGAGCGATTACAAGTAAAGTACTGTAGTGATATCGCCTTCTTCAAAAGTACAGGTGGTGCAGTCTTTTACCTGTCACACATCTTAGCTTAAAACATTGGATAATATGCAGAGGTAAATGCCAAGAATAGAGCTTGGGAAAAAGCCATTCCTAGTAAAATATGACAAAATTGAAAGTAATTTGTATTTTTCCTAACTGTACAAATCTGAGTTCTTTACAAAGGAGATAGATCACAGTGCAAGCTGGAAAACGACTATAAAAACTTTTAGTGAGATGTTAACAATCGGTCCGATTATTACCAGTGGGTAGCAACGCCACAAATACGAACCCTCATTACATAGGCAGCTCAACCTACGGTGGATGGAAGTCCTCTCTCCCCGTGGCTGGAACATTAACAGAAGGGATCACTGCTTTTGAGCATGGAAATGCATGAGATGAGCATCTTGACACCTCATTAACTAGTGATAATGTCAGCGGGTCAACGACCCGGGCACAGGTGGAAATCAATTGTAGAACACAAACGTAACACCGTCTAGGACCGGAAAGAGGTTTGTGAATATAAACACTGTGATTTACCCAGACTCTATCTACCCCTCGTTAGGAGAATATGGACATAATGATAAATAACACCAGATATATTAGCTAATCAGCTAAATGGGGCTTACCCATAGTTTAATCAAGCCCGTTGACAGGCAAGACAGATACTGTGCACCAAGAGAGGGGAAGATGAAAACAAAAGAAGCTAGTCATTCTTTCCATTTATTCCGGACTAAATCCGTAACCTCAGTCCACAACCAACAGCTAATAGTTCTGTGAGGGAGCATATCTAAGGACCTATGTGTTACGTCTTGCAGGTAGTAGGCTGCAAAGGTAGTTTGGCACCTCCATACACCCACCTGTAGTACTTGTCACATAGGTTCTTTCTAAATGCAAAAAAGGTGCTTAAGCCCTGACTTCATGAGCTCTGGGCCAAGCCCTTCCGTGTTGGGAAAGGGGAGGGATTAAGAGCTCGGTCAATGACCAGCCTAATCCGAGAAGAAATCATGATCTAGGAGATTTTCTTTACCCTGACCATACTAACAAACGGGCGTTTCATATTAGCGCCAACTCCTCTCGTGAATACGAGATAGTGCCTTAGCACTCTCACAGGACACAAAAGCAGCTGATCAAGATCAATGGTTACTTCCCGAATACTAAAAATCGAAAAGGATGTAAATCTGGGGTCTGAAAAAGCTGGATTTTGAGTCTTCACAACAAACTCTAGGACAAAGTTGAATGAAATTATTTGTCCCCACACCCTTAAATGAGTGATGTAGGAAAGACCATGTAGCTCACTCCTCTGACTCTCTTAGCAGAGGCCAGGGCGAGTGAAAAGACTCTTGAGAGTCAGGTCTCAGTAAGAGACTCGACTCAGAGGCTTATAAGGGGCTCCCTTAAGGGAACGCAGGACTTCCGTGACGTTCCAAGGTGGCCTAACTTCCAACTGGGGGCAAGCTTGCTCAAAGTACAATATAAGCATAGACAACTACACTGAAGAGAAAATATCTTCTCCTTTCAGTCTAAAGACCTGACTCCAGGCTGAGCGATAGCCTCCTATGGCCGACACTGAGCAGAGTTTTTCCTTCCGGAGGCAAAGTAAAAACCTGATAATTAAAGGGATATTGGGTCCAAGAGGAGAGATGCCCCTTACCATGACACCACTGGCAAAACATCACCAATTTTCCTTCGTAAACTGAGGATGATAACCTCCTTAGGTATCCAGACATTTGTTTCTCCACTGGTTACAAAAACCCTCTCTGAGTGAGATACTGGATAATCTCCAGGCGTGAAGTCGTAGGGATGTGACTGATTTATGATTGATCTGGATGTGTGGTTGACACAACAGGTCAGGAAGGGGAAGTAACTTCCTTGGAACCTCCACCAGCAACAGCAGAAGGTCTGGCTACCATTCTGCCTGCGAAAATAGCAGAACTTTCTGAGCCACTGATAGGTTGGTTGCTGATCTGATGAGTTGAGTTTACTCACGAGGCAGAACAGGGGAACGCATAGACGTCCATGTTGTCCCACGGGTGTTGGAGGGAATCCTGCCTGTGGGCCCTGTACCAGCGAGCAGTACACCTGAAGTTCACTGTTCAGGAACATCGCAAATAGGTCTATGACTGGAGAACACCACAAAGTAATAACTTTGTTTACAATTTGAGAGCTTAAGACCACTCAGATCTAACGACAGTATCTGAGTTTTCTGGCTCAGATTGTCTGCCACTATATAGCTTTTACCTGGCATGAAACGGGCTGACAGCGAGATCGCATTGTCCTCTGTCCAACGCAGGATTTCTACGGCTAGTTGGCAAAGCCGTCATGAAACAGTAGCTCCTTGCTCGTTTAAGTACACCACTACAGCCATGTTGTCACTCATTAAAAAGTTGTAGGAAATGTTGAAAGGTGAAGATCATTAAATACAAGGGAAGAGAAAGCAGGTCTACGTCCCTAAGAATGTTGGAATTGAGACTCCTCCAACTCAGGTCTTTCTTCTGATCTGTCCCCACTGGAATGAACATTCTGGGAGGGTCTTAGCCCTAAGACCATAAGGTCTTCAGCTACCATTAAAGTGAGTGTATGTGAAGATGACTGGGTGGCACCAGGTGCTCTAATGAAGTCAGGTGATCTAACAGGTGCTGCCAGCCACTGATGGGGCAGCAAAGAGCCACTCTGAAGGAATGGTTGTGGCACTTCTTTGAATCTTGCAATGGGAAGATTTTTGCCTGAATGGTATTTATCCTCCTTTCCTGGTATACCATGTCCTGATTTGGCTCTAAATTTGACTTTTCCGTGTTTACCATGATTCCCAGATCTAGGCAAAATCAGAGAAGAAGGGTCTCCACCAAGTCTGCGAAGGTTAGCCAGTCGTCTAGATAACGAAGGAGACAAAGCACAGCACCCTGTATTGGTACACCTTGTTGTGCAATACAAACCCTCCTCCTTGAGGATGGATGGACGTGGATCTGGACGTATGCATCCTTTAGGTCCAATGATTTCATGAAGTCCTTTGGTCTTACTGCCAGCTTGACCATGACTGCGGTGTCCACCTTGAACGGAGTGATTGATGACCGGTCTCTAGTTTCCAGATGTCTCCTACGAGAAAAAATTGATTGTAAAATCCTAGGGATCCATAGAGGACCTCTTGGAGGGCGCCCTTCTCTCCAGGGTTTTGCCCCGTGGCACTACCACCCCTGCCACCCGAGTCTCACCCATCTCCGCACTGGTAGTATTGTGGGAAGGAAGCCACACCTATCACCCTGTAAAACACATTCGCCAGGTCACCCTCTCCTCCGCTTGCTGTCTTGTCATGAAAGGGCGGCCTTTTGGGATACCCCTCTTTAAGCTGGAATTACCTCTGCCCAACATTGAAGATCTTAGGGTCTTGTCTTGGTGCTGGAAAAGTCTTAGGCCCAGCTTGTGCCAAAGAGGGTAGGCCAAGATTTAACAGCCCTGTAAAGAAGAGTCTTGGCTCACCTTCCTCCACTTATCGGTCACCCCGTCGACGTCCTCGAGAGGAAGCAAGGACAAGGATCTTCAGGAGGATTTACAGAGAAGTATGATCTCCTTCCTCGGCACCTGTCTCTAAAACTTGGAGACAACAGCATCGTGGCACATTTCTCCAGGATCCAGTTGGCCCACTGGTTAGCAACGTTGTGTCAAGAACTCGGCCAATAAGGATAGGTCTTTGGTGGTAGCCAGAAAAACCCACCGTCCCCGACCCGTGGTCCATCTAGGAGGAGGCCTGAAGCGTAGCCTTCACCAACACCTTCATGTTTGCGGCGTCAGTGGGAGGATCACAACTGACTGGACTGACAGCTTCGAGTTCATGACCTGGGCTACAGCTGAAACGACCACAACTAAGGGGCAGAGAAGGGTCACATTAAGTACATTATAGTAATTTCTTTGCCTTACAAATAGTAGTGGAAACAATTTAGTGGAGCAGCCAGCCCTAAGGGAGTCCTTACTCACAAATATCTGCTAATTGACTTTTGCAATTGAACCAGCGGCAAGTTTAGACCACGGAAGCTCTAGTCATGCCGCCGTCTATGGTCACATCCCTCCCCTTAAGAGGAGATTAGGGAGCCTCACCAAGGTCGTTGAGTAGCCTCCTGCATGCCAGTGGACTCAAAATTGCCTTCCTGCCTGACATGAACCTTTAGTATGGCTGGAGATAGTAACTCACCTACAGAATTGTCAAATTGATCTGAATCACAGGGGGAGGAGGAGGGGTTCAACTTTAGCTATGCGAGTTGTGAGAGGCTACAGCGCATTGAACCTGCTTCTGAAGACTAGGGTCTCCCCAAAAATTTGAAAGACCAGTTCTTCAAGAGCATGTTCTTGTCCTTCCTCTCTCAAGTCTTACCAGTGAAGGAAGAAAAGATACTGGTGCCCTCTATCTGACCCTTAGTCTCAAAAGACTTTGCATGGGTTTAAACTGGGATGTTCAATGATTATAAGGCTTCTGAGTAAGAAGCCCACTAAACAACTTCAATTGGCGACAGCCTGTAAGAGTCAGTGAACAAGACTTCCCTCAGAGATCTTGATCCCTTGTGGGCCCAGGTGTGAAAGGTGTCCCACAGAGGTGTAACCTGCCTCTTCTTATGGCGCCTCGGGTTAGGCTTAATGGGATAAACCCCGAAGTCCTCCCAGAAGGGATCAAGCTCGGAAGCTGTAGGCTTGAACCTCTGTGTTTCTAGGTGATGTTGAAGCCTGGAAATACTGTATGTCCATAGGAGCGTGTTCATCCATTGGAACTGGCTCCAGAAGGGGGATGAGCAGATTCATGTTAACAGAAGCAAGCCTGTTCCCTTCAGCAGAGCAAAGTCTAGGACCAGAGGGAGCCTCAGAGGGTTGGGAGGACACAGATACCTTCCCAGTTTCTGAAAGTCTTTAACAGGATGGAAAACATTGCAGGATTTCTTAAAGCAGGCATGGTAACACACTGCCTTAAAGATCTCCTGCAACAAGAGCAACTCCTTGACGAACACAGTAGGATCAAGAGTGGGCTGCGAAGCCTGAACAGGAGCACCTGCTACCTCTTTTGGCAGGAGTTGCTCCACTGATCTCAGACGAGCATGATCCAAATGGGGGTGAGGGCACATGTACAGCAGTAGGTGTATGAGTGCGCGGATGTTTTGCACACTATCCGAGAAGTTAAGGTCTGCTTAAGAGATTGAGAGTACGAGGCACAGGTGGGCGAGCATTTATTTCATTTCAGCCAGGTGAGCGTGACAGTGATCACACCTGGCAAGCACGCGTGCGCTAATTAGGCGAGTCTCACGGGTTAGCCATCGGTCCGCCGGATAATCGCTGGAGAGATCATCAGCGAGCTCTGAAGGGCTAGGTCTCCCAGGCGACAAGTCATGCTGGCCCTGGCGAGCTACATAAGAAGATGTGCTCCCAGGTGGGGACAACCTCTTGCACTTGCAAGGGCGTTTGACGAAGAGACCCAAAGAGTCAGCTAGCTCAGAAGGGTAAGACTGCCAAGCCTGTCTTCGTTTTTCAAACTCACCCCAAGTGGAAAGAGCACCTGAGTACTACCACAGGGAACTGAAACCACCCTAAGGAGTGAGCACGATAGGGCAAGGCTTACCAGAGCACTAACTCGCACTTCTCCAACAGGAAATGATCTGCTACAGAGGACAAAGGTTTGGGGGACAAGGGACCGAACAGAAGGGACTTCCTCTTGTTGGTTCTTGAGAGGGAAAGGCCCAAGACAACCCCACCAAAAACAGATGTACTGTCCTGCTAAGCCCCAAGAACCAACACCTTCAGAACCCCATACTTCGATAGGGAACCCAAAAGTCCCATCAAAGGTTAAAGCAGATGCAAAGTGTCTTGGAATGCTGACTGCCCAGGGTAGGAAGGTTTTGTCACCTCACTACGGGAGATGGGCACAACTTCCTGACCCGAGGGTTGCCTAAGATGTAAACGGCCACCACTCTTACTGGATCAACCATCAGAGAAGGCCAAATGAGAAGGGGCAGAAGGAAGGGTACCAGTAGGAGGAAGTCGTTGGGATTTCTTAAACACCAAGGAAGACCCCACAGGCAAAGAATCACTTTTAGATTTCTCCATCCTCCTGCCATGCCGCTCCTACTGGGGGATGGCCACTTCCGACACTCATCGCATGGAGAAACCTTCATGCAGGAGTGTACTTTGAATGAAGGACAAAGGCGATAAGGATCCATCTCCATAGCTGACATAAATGTGCCGGACCACTATACCAGAACAAGCCAACATGTTGGCAACCTCAAGCTCACTCATGCCCGAAAAAAAAAAAGAACTATCAAAGCTTTCAAGAATGTCAGTACCAGGAACATGGAAGAGGACGTCCGCTCTCAATCACTGCTGAAATCAATGTGGGGTTGTTGTTAGTGAGGGGAGGATGGTGCCTCCCCGCTACCCAATGGTAACAATATCTCATTAACAGTTTTTATTGACATGTTCCAGCTTGCGCCGTCATCCATCTCCAATGTAAAGAACGAGGGCTTTTATTTATGTCGGAGCAAATGTTTAAATCTGGAGTAAAATCCTATATTTACTATATCTTTTTTAATGCACAGCCCTATCAAAGGATAAATATTTACTATTACTTTTACGTATGTAATAAAAATATGTTAAGGAAGGGGTAAAAGCAATAGTCAATTGCTTGGCTATGTTTTCATAAAATTTAGTAACTACACTAGGACCAATTTGGTCTATACCTTTAACTAAGCAAATACAAGCCAATGTTAAATTGAACTACATAATAATATACCTAAATTGATCGGGATATACTAGGCGTATATCCAGATATACTAGGTGTATATCCACTACCGATAGAAAATATACCATTCTTAACAGTTTACAGGTCACTCACAAATGGCAGAGGCAAAGGACAGGACAAGGTCCCAGAGACTGACCATATACATATATGATCAACACCCAAGCTAAGACCAGAGAGGGCCAGACAATGGTTGCCAATGACTCATCAGGTAGTCCTATGGGCTCCCCTAAACACCACATCCTTTGCTCACAAGGATGGTGAGATTGCAGACATTACTGGAAACTATTGAGCTTGAGTGGAACTCGAACCCACGTCTAACAGATTTCCAGGCAGGAATGTTTTAAATAGGCTACCACAAACCCTTAGGCTACATAATGCCGAGCAAAGATCGATAGCCTGTATAACTTGCTGTATTTACCAATAAAAATAAAAAAATGTTTTACATGGATGTTTGTAAAGTTAATGGTCATAGTCTCTTATTGTGAGTGCATTAATAGGAAGTCTTGTCAAACTTTTCATTATTGTTTTACTGTATTATCATGATACTCAGAGATTCTGGGCTTATAGCATCCTGCTTTTCAAACTAGGGTTGTAGCTCTACTTGTAATAATAACAATAGTTTTCACCTAATTAAAACTTTCACTTGCAGAAAATGATCAAGAATGGGAGGTAAATCAGTCGTTTTTTGCAGATGATACTGTACTGGTTGCAAACTCGGAAGAGAAGCTTGGCCGATTAGTGACAGAATTTGGAAGGGTATGTGAGAGAAGGAAGTTGAGAGTTGATGTTGGTAAGAGTAAGGTTATGATATGTATAAGAAGGGAAGGTGGTGTGAGGTTGAACATCATATTAAATGGAGAGTTACTTGAGGAAGTAGATCGGTTTAATTACTTGGGGTCTGTTGTTGCAGCAAATGGTGGAGTGGAAGCAGATGTATGTCAGAGAGGGAATGAAAAATGCAAAGTGTTGGGGGCAGTGAAGGGAGTTGTATAGAATAGAGGGTTAGGCATGAATGTAAAGAGAGTTCTGTATGAGAAAGTGATTGTACGACTGGTGGTTAAGTTTGATTAAATAGCTAAGGTTTGTTTAGTTAGGAAAAATACAAATTATCTACGAATTTGTAATTTGTTCCGTAACTGGAATACACACCACGCTATTTAATAGGGGTGACTCACACATTAGGAGGGTGGACGTCTCAGCCAATCTGACTTTTGGCTTTTACCCGAGTGTATCAGTACTCAAAAAATAAGGAGTCCCTGCGCCTTATTAAAACCTTGTTACGCAAGGTTCGCGGCCTGCGCAAGCTGTGTGTTGAGGTATGTAGAAGTGTGACTGTCCTGGTAAAGTTATTCCAAGTTCTTTAGAAGGAAAAACTGTGCAACTAGGACTTTCCCATTACCACCTCGTCAGTGTATGGGGATGCAACAGTATCAGTCTTAATACTAGATACACAAGGGAGCATGGTTTACCTGCAGTGGTTTGAGGTCAGCTATGCAGAGAACCCAGGATGCTGCTTTCCCCAAGAGAGGGGAGAATGAAGAAAAGAATAAGGGCCAGTCAAACCTTTTCATTCATGCAGACTAAAACAGGGTAACAATGCCCTCAACCTTCTGCTACTTGTCCAATAAGGAGCTTGAGGTTTTAAACCAGCTGCTGTACAGCCACCACAGGACCGACAGAGAACGTATCGAGTCTCCTGTGGGTCATGTCTTGCAAGTAGTGGGATGCAAACGTGGTCTGACGCTTCCACACCCCCAGCTTGAAGAACCTGAGTCACTGAGAAGTTTCTCTTGAATGCCAGGGACATAGCTATGCCCCTGACATCATGATTTCTGGGGCGACGTGACGGAGGAGGGTCTGGATTCAGTGCATAGTCTATGACCTTGCGAATCCACGTTGAGATGGTGTTCTTGGTGACCCTCCTCTTGGTCCTTCCTGTGCTGACAAATAGTGCAGGCACACGAGGACGGGTTGCGGCTGTTCTCTTAAGACACAGCCTCAAACTCCTCACTGGGCATAGTAAGAGATGGTCTGGGTCATCTGTTACAGTACGGAGACAAGAAATCCAGAAGGAGTCAAATCGTTGATCCGCTACTCCCGGGTTCTGAGTCTTAGCAATAAACTCAGGGACGAAGCTGAACGTTACCTCTCCCCATCCCCTTGAATGGGCGATGTCGTATGAAAGACCATGAAATTCACAGACTCGCTTGGCCGAAGCCAAAGCTAGCAGGAACATCGTCTTCCAAGTCAGGTGGCGATCAGTTGCCTGGCCTAATGGTTCATAGGGAGGTCTCACTTCTGACTGGGGGCAGGTAAGTTCATAACTCTGTATGAGTAAAGAAAGTTCTAGCGATGAAGAAATGTCCATTCCTTTCAGTCTGAAGGCGAGGCTTAAGGCCGAGCGATAGCCTTTCATTGCCGAGACTGATAGGCGCATTTCTTCATGCAAATACACGAGGAACGCCGCTATTGCTGGAATAGTGGCATCGAGTGGAGAGATACCCCTTCCACGACACTAACCACATTAGACTTTCCACTTTGCCTGGTAGACTGCTGCTGATGACTTACGCAGGTATCCAGCCATCCTAATCGCAAGTTGTTGCGAAAATCCTCTCTGAGAGAGGATATGCTGGATAGTCTCCAGGCGTGAAGTCGTAGTGTACCTACGGCTTTGTGGAATATGTTGGCATGTGGTTGAGAAGATTGTGTCATGGAGGGAGTTCTCTTGGGGGCTCCATTAGGAGCTGCAGAAGGTCCGGAAACCATTCTGCGTGATACCATAGCGGAGCTATGAGGGTCATTGAAAGATTGACCGATGTTCTGGTCTTGTTGAGTACCCTCCTCATCGGACAGAACGGGGGAAAGGCGTAAACGTCAATGTTGTCCCACCGTTGTTGGAAAGCATCTTGCCAGAGAGCCTTGGGGTCTGGGACTGGGGAACAATACATCGGGAGCCTGAAGTTCACGGCCGTTGCGAAGAGGTCCACAATCGGAGAACCCCACAAAGTCAGGACTTTCTTGGCTACTAGATGATCCAAAGACCACTCGGTACTCACTATCTGAGATGCTCTGCTCAAGTTATCGGCGAGCACATTCCTTTTGCCCCGAATGAAGCATGCCGATAGTGGTATCGAGTGGATTTCGGCCCATCTCAGTATCTCTCCTGCTGGATGGGATAGCTGCTGCGAAAAAGTACCTCCTTGCTGGTTGATGTAAGTCACTACTGTGGTGTTGTCGCTCATCACCACCACTGAGTGGCCTGTCAGAAACTGTTGAATGGCCAGAAAGACAGCCTTCATCTCTAGGAGATTTATGTGGAGGTACTTTTCTGACTCTGACCAGAGGCCTGAGGTCGTGTGGTGCAGCACGTGGGACCCCCCACCCTTTTTTTTTTTGAAGAGTCTGAGAACAGCATAAAATCTGGGGGGAGGACGAGAAGGTCCACTCCCTTTCATAGCTTCTCGTCTGTCACCCACCACTGGAGGTCTGTCAGTTCCGCTGATCCCATGGGAATTCGGATGTCCGGGGAGTAGTGAGCTTGATTCCACCGGGACTTGAGTTGCTACTGGAGGGATCGTCTGAGAATAGGTCTTGCAACCTTTCTCAGCCTTGTTATCCTGTCACCTGATGGGAAGGCTTTGAGGAGATTGGTGTCTATGATCATGCCTAAGTATATCAGTCTCTGTGTAGGAAGCAGAGACGACTTCTTGAGATTTACCATGATCCCCAGATTCTGGCAATGTCTCAGAAGTTTGTCTCGGTGTTGAAGAAGGGTTGACACCGAGTCTGCTAGGATTAGCCAGTCGTCCAGATAACGGAGGAGACGGATGCCAATCCTGTGTGCCCAAGATGACCCTAGGGCAAACACTCTGGTGAAAACTTGGGGTGCTGTGGAAACACCGAAGCACAGCACTTTGAACTAGTACTTTCTGTTGTCCAGGCTGAATCTTAAGTACTTCCTTGAAGACTCATGGAATGGGATCTGGAAGTACGCGTCCTTTAGGTCCAGTGTACAAATGAAGTCTTGAGGTCTTACTGCTAGTCTGACCGTGTCTGCCGTCTCCATGCTGAATGGAGTTTGTTTGACAAACTTGTTCAGGGCTGAGAGGTCGATGACTGGTCTCCAGCCTCCAGACGCCTTTCTTACAAGAAAGAGTCGACTGAAGTAGCCTGGGGGCCTGTCGAGGACCTCTTGGAGAGCGCCCTTCTTCAACAGGGTCTGGACTTCTGCCAGAAGGGCTTGCCCCCTTGCCTGGAGTCTAATGACACTGGATTCCTGGTCAAGGGAGGTAGAGATGTTATGAACGGGACACGATATCCTAGACGGATCACGGAGATTGTCAAGGAATCGGCCCCGAGTTGCTTCCACCGGTCTGAGCAACTTTGTAGGCATCCCCCCACTGGTGGAAACGCAGGGGGAGTGCCAATCCTAGCGTTTGCGGCCTCGGCTGCTCCCTCTAGGATTCTTTCCTCCCCTGGAGAACTTTTTGATTTTCCTGTCCTTGACAGGAAAGGGCTTAGACACCACTGTCTTCGCTGCTGTTTTCATCGTCATGGTCTTGGTTGGACAGGACTGCTGGGGTGCTAGAGGTTTATAGGGATTAGTTGTTAAAGCCCTGTGGAGGAGGGAGTCTCGACGAGACTTCCTCCACCTCTCAGCATCAAGTTCCACGTCCTTAGGCTCAAACAGATGGGCCCCCCCCTCTAGGGAGGAATGTCTGAACCTATTCATCTTGACGCTTGGGACCTGTTGGTGGAACCTCTCGGACACTGCATCTCGACGTTTCAAGATGGTGTTTGCCCACAAGTTCGAGACTTGGTGGGCAAGAAACTCGATTGTGAGAGTGCCTGAGAGTAAGAAGGCCTCCATTGCTTTCCTGGTATGCTCCTTGGAAAAATCCTTGGATAGTATCAGGATACCTAAAGTCCCAAACCAGATGTCCAGCCACGAAGTAGTTTGCATCGCATACTTGGTGACCTTTTCCCGGTTAAGGACCTCGGTTGCCAAGAACGAGACCTGCCGGCTGGAGTCTCTCTCAAGAGGGACTCCCCTGGTTAGCTCTTCCAGAGAGTGGTGAAGAGGAAGAGCTGAATTGGGTTACTCCAGGATCTCAAAGTACCTCCTTTGCTGTACGCGAGGAGGTGGGAGGAGCTTGTTCGTAGCGCCGCCACAGTTGGAGGAGGCAAACTCGGAGAACTGTTGAGAGATCTTGTCTCTGGTACTCTTCAACCCTTGAGACCAGGGCAGGGCAGGGCTGCACTGGTCTTTGAGGGTTTCTGAGTACCAAAGATGCGGTCTAAGACCGTGTCTTTGCCCTCTCGAGGGAATATCTCAGGGTCGGAAAACCCATTGAGAACCCTCATTAGAGTCAGAACCTGCCAGAATGCATGTTCTGATTCTTGTTGGTCTCCTCCTGATGTAGGACTCGTAGCGAAGTCTCCTTCTAACCCCAAGAGCTCTTCTTAGGGTAAGTCGCGGACATTCCTTGAGTGGCTGGCAGTCTCTGTTCTAGCCTTAATGGAGGACTGTGGTAGAGTTTTGGAGTCATAGGACTCCTTCCGAGGAAGGAGATGAGACACCAACATCGAAGGCCTGTGTGTCATGTCCCTCCTGGTCTCAGATTGCGGGGAACTCTACGCGTGAAGAGAAGTTTCCTCCATTGGTGCGATGGAAGTGTCTCTCCTCGCGCGGTTCCCTTGGTGATGGATGGTCTTCATCCGACCGGGAGGGAGAGTATCCCTGAGAAACTGGAGGAACTTGCCTTGATGGTCTGCAAGGAGTCAGCTTCACCCTCGGGGAAGTGACCGCATCAGAAATGCCTCATTTCCTCTTCAAAGGGGTAGAGGAAGCCATGGTTCCGTGTCTTAAGTCCAGAGCTATAGCTTGCTCTGATGAGCGGTCAGACAGGACTGGCTTGAAAGCCTGTGTTACAGCTCTGACTAAGGCACTGAACCAAGGCTGCTGACTGACGGATACACTGTCAGACAGATCCCCTGAAGGGAAAGGGACCGAAGGTTCCCTACGAGGAGTCACTGAAATAGTTGGGTCCGCTTTATAAGGCAGTTTAGGGATCCTGAACCCCTCAGCTTGTGTTTGTTTCCCTTCTCCCCCAGGGCGCGCTGGAATGCGTTTGAGGGGAGGGGAATGAGGCGATGGCGACCTTGCCGGGTGTAGATCCTGCGCCCGTGCCTGTTGGTGTGCGCGCTCGCGTGCGGGAGAACATTAGCGAGCATTAGAGTACCCTGTATAAGCGCGCGTGCGTAGGTGAGAGTTGGCGCGCGGGAGATATTTGGCGTGCAGGTGAGCGCAAATGTCCAGGAGAGCGCTGGCACGCCAGTGAGAGTTGGCGCGTAGATGAGGGCTGCAATGTGATTGCTGTCTCACCTACAGTGTTCTTGTGCGCCGGAGAATAATGGCAGGCAGGCATTCGTTGGCACGCGGGCGATGAATGGGGCACAGGCTGGTGCGTAGGAGAGTAAGGGCGCACAGGAGAGTGCTAACGCATGGGAGAGCACAAGCGCACTGGCGATCCTGGACGTGTGAGTGCAGGGTGCGCAGGTGAACGTGGGCGCGCGGCGCGCAGGTGAACGTGGGCGCGCGGCGCGCAGGCGAACGTTGACGCGCAGGCGCATGAGTTTGCTGCCTTCTGTGAGGGCAAGCAGGCGAAGGGGCGTGCCAAAACGCTGTAGAGTGACGAACAGTCTAACAAGCTGCTGGTGAGCGCTGAAGGTCTGTCGGATGGCGAGCTGCAGGGTGATGGCGCGCAGCTGCGCACTTTGGTAGAGCTACAGTAGGCTCTACCAATGACAGGAATGGTGATGGTAGGTCGGCAGGTCTGGAGGATAGATGGTCGGCGTGCCCTTTGTAAGGCTGACCATCCACCGAGGGGGATTGCGAAGGATCGGCAGGACCGAAGTCACAAGACTGGCTGCAGGAGCAGTGATGATTGATGTATGAAGGTCTGAATGCAGCGGAGGCTCCACTGCAGGGGACTTCAGCGATGACGATGAACCAAAGAGGCGCCTCTTCACCGCTGGTGAAGGGAAACCTCTAAGGCGAAGAGCAAGGCGTGCCTTCCGACGGATGCGCCCTCTGAGTTCCGTTGGATCAGCAAGCTGACCGTGCGCCACAGCAGTCCTCTGAAGAGGAGTCTCTATAAGTGAACTCCCCTGAGGGTGAGAAATACTTGCAGGAGAGACAGACGTTGAACTCAGTTTCCCCCTCGGAGGATGATCAAGAACGGGAGAAAATAAGTTGGCAGCAACCGCTGTAGAGACTGGAGTGGCAGAGGAGATGGATGAAACCACATGAGACACCTCTGACACAACAAGGGTCAGGGGATCTACCTCTGACGGCGACGATGACTGTTTAACAGAAGCATCCATGCGGAAGAACTGCAGCAAGGCTTAATTGGAGGGCGGACCCGTAAGCCCCAAGGAAGACCAAATTTGTAAGAGGGGAGTTAGCGACAAGGCTTCACCCGGGGGGAGAAGTGGGGCTGCTTCACTGGGGGAAGCAACATCATCTCTCGAGAACCGGGGTTGGCCGATAGTAACTTGGTCTACGCTACTACTTGACAGTCTCTCGTATGAGACCGAACAAGTAGGAGCTTCGGAGAAGGGTTGGGAGACTGAAGAGGCCTTGGGTTTTTCTTCCTTCAAAGAAACCTTAGAAGGAGAAATATCCCGGTTGGACCTCTTCTTCCACCGTCGCGCAAACCTCTCCCACTGGGAAGAAGACCACTCCCTACACTCATTACACTTACTAACACTATCACACCGTTGACCTCTGCATGAAGGACATAGGGTGTGAGGATCAGTCTCCATAGCCGACATATATGTCACACAAGGGCGGCCGATGAGTCCAGGGCAGGTGCGCATGGTCGCAGAAGTCAACTTCACACACACACTAAGAGAAAAGGAAAAAACAAAGTCATTAATGGTTGCCAATATTCGGCAAGGATGAAGAGCGGCAACGTCCGTTCACCATCCGAGCCGAAAGCAAAGTGACCTTAATCATAGGTGTGTGAGGGGGTGCGGTAGCAAGCTACCCTTCCCTACCCCCACTAACAAGCGGTGTGGGTAGTTAACCCTCGTTAAAAATTATTGGCTCGTCATTTCAGCTACGTCGAAAGTAATACCCCTATTAAATAATGTGGTTTGTATTCCAGTTACGGAATAAAAATGATTTAGCAGCTTCAGTGGATATGAATGTGTTGAGGTGGTTTGGCCATGTTGAGAGAATGGAAAATGGCTGTCTGCTAAAGATGGTGATGAATGCAAGAGTTGATGGGAAAAGTACAAGAGGAAGGCCAAGGTTTGGGTGCATGGATGGAGTAAAGAAAGCTCTGGGTGATAGGGGGCTAGATGTGAGAAAGGCAAGAGAGCATGCTAAAAATAGAAATGAATGGCAAGCGTTTGTAACGCAGTTCCTGTAGGCCTTGCTGCTTCCTCCGGTCACCTTGGATGACCACGGAGGTAGTAGCAGTAGGGGATTCAGCTTATCAAGCTTCATCTGTGGTGGATAACGGGGGAGGGTGGGCTGTGGTACCCTAACAGTACCAGCCAATCTTGATTGAGTCCCTCGTCAGGCTGGGAAGAGCGTAGAGAGAATAAGTCCCTCTTTTTTTTTTGTTCTTTTTTATGTCGGCTAGCCCCAAAATTGGGGGAAGTGCCTTGGTATATGGATGGACTAGCAGATATGTTTAAATTAACAATGGTTGCCTTTTGTTAAAAAAAAAAAAAAAAAAAAACTGGCAAGGAGTACAGTGGTGATGACTTGGGGTGTATGTATGATGACGGCCATGCTAGATAACTCCCTTATTTTCAATCCTATCACTGGGAATGCAACACTCCAAGATGGGTCACAGGGGGCGTTGCCCCATATTAGGTAAGTAAAGACACGTCTTGTAGATTAGGCTAGGTGAGGAAGTTTAGGTAAGGTAGTGTTCTATGCACACAGTAGGTCCTGTCCGTCATTATGTAAAGACTTCGATAATTTTTAATCTTAAAGGTTTCAGATAGTGTACTATGCGACTGTACATTAAGTCAAGACCTTAAGCTACTCTATATTCATTTTAAGTACCAATTCCTTCAATTAATAAATCACCAGACTGTCAAAAGAAAACTTAGTTAATTATAGAATACTATGAATTCCTTGGATATAAAAAAAAAACGTCTGCCCTAAAATCCCACTTCACAAACTTTATAAAGAATACAAAAACTTTTCCAGTGGTAAAAGGGAGAAAGGGTTATCTCCTCTGTGTGAGGTGGGAATGCAATGGAACATGGAGCGGAGCCTCTGCCGTTTATGGGGACAGCCCTTTGACCGGCCGAAAATCGAGGTAAAAAAAGTCCGAAATCGGCTCTTTTTTACGGGAATGATTTGTTAAATAATGTAGATTGACGGGACAGTATTAAATTGTAAAACCGAATGTTTCTTGAAATCGAGTAAAAAAAAGTCCGAAATCGGCTCTTTTTACGGGAATGATTACATGACGTGTCCTTAAAAACTACAAACTTAACGAAGGGGTAAATATGTAGATTGACGGGACAGTATTAAATTGTAAAACCAGTATTAAATTGTAAAACCGAAGGTTTCTTAGACTGGGATGACACGGGCTCTATCTATCGGGAAAGTTGGAAACTAAGTAGGAAAATCTGCTCTTTTTCGCGGGAATGATCACGGAATAAAATATTAAATTCACTAGTTTTGTAACTGCTTGTCCCAACAATCTACATACTAGGAACCCTCTGGTCATGGATGTCGGAAATGTGCGAGAAAAATGGACAACTAACCCAAAATTCCCCTCCTAACCTGACCTACAAGCCATGTCCTTACCTTCATCGTGAACTAAACGGGGGGGCTGACGCCCCCCTGCGACCCCCCAAACACTGTTGCTAACATACAAACCCCACAAACCAAACCTAACCAATCCTAGTAGTTCCCAGGTCACTACCCCTACCCGGGGGCAAGCCCCCGGACCCCCTTCGTAAGTCTCTCTCCTACAGAAAAGAAGTTCCATGTCCTTACCTTCATCGTGAACTAAACGGGGGGGCTGACGCCCCCCTGCGACCCCCCAAACACTGTTGCTAACATACAAACCCCACAAACCAAACCTAACCAATCCTAGTAGTTCCCAGGTCACTACCCCTACCCGGGGGCAAGCCCCCGGACCCCCTTCGTAAGTCTCTCTCCTACAGAAAAGAAGCTTTGGGCAGCACTCAAAATTATATCTTATCCACATGATCATATTATAGGTTACTCAGGCTTACCTTAAATTTCGTAGTCGCTAAAACCACATCAGGGCCACATCACCTGTTTTACACTTTTTACATGTACCTCTAAAATCCCTTAAGAGGCCTTCTCGAAATAAATAGTGAAAGAATTCGGGGGTAACACGAGTGAAATCACGTAGATGTATATATCTGAGGGTCTTAATTGCATCAATCTGATCAATACGGGAGATAAACTCGAAAATATCACTCACAGAGAAACTATACGGAACAGGTCTATCCATCACAGCGGTTAGACTTGGAAAGGGTCGGCTGTAGGTCAATCTCGGGTCATGGGGGGGATTAAAAATTTGAAATCACGCGGCCCACGAAAGGGTTAGTTCGGTTGCTTTGTTTGACACTGGCTTTATCTGACGAAATATCTTAACTAGATGCTGGATAACCTAACCTTTGTTTGTATATAAAACAAAATAGTATTCGGCATAATTTTGGGACGATTTCGAAAGAAATAACAATCTTAACAAGAGATTAAAATGAAAATTGTTGAAATTAGCGAAAACATACGTACGAACATCGAAAACTGTTCATGCTTGCGCGACCTGCTGATTTGCGAATCGAGCGCCGCCAAACGGGTGTTATTATAATCAGGCAGGAAACAATGATTGCGGGAAATTTTACGACCGAGTAAGTTGGCCGTGGCTTCAGCGTACGACGCATTGTAACGGCCTTTTTCTAACATAACATTTCATGATAAATATCCCAGCAGTATCAAATGTCACTAAACATGACGTGTCCTTAAAAACTACATACTTAACTAAGGGGTAAATATGTAGATTGACGGGACAGTATTAATTTGTAAAACCGAACGTTTCTTAGACTGGGATGACACGGGCTCTGTCTATCGGGAAAGTTGGAAACTATGCAGGAGCTACCCGTGACTTGCGTACGGACCATGCTGAACTTAGAAAATATTGCCGTGGTAAAGGTAAATTGTGTTATTAGTCAAAACGATAAATTAACATCATATTATGGTATGTTAGAAAATTGTAAAGAACATCAACCCCATAATGAAATACGATTTGGCTAGTAATAAGAAAGATATCCCTGTCCCCATAAACGGCAGACACCCCCATGGAGCTTAAGTGTATCAGGTGGGTTATGATGTGCAAAGGGTAAATTTCTGAGCTTTTTATGATAAAAGGTACTCTAGGCTAGGTAAGGTATGGACCCAGCATACACAGACAGGTTAGATTAGAATGTTACCATTACATTTTCTATGTCTTCTGTCCCTCTAGTAAGGATAGGGGGGCAAAGCATCCTGATCAGGTATGGATTGATGTAGTAGATAAGGATAGGTCAGGTACGGACTGATGTACTAGATTAGCTTAGGTCAGGTAGGGTATAATGTACTATGTTCGGTTAGGTAAGGTCAAAGGGTGTAAGTATGATGACGAGCACGTCCATAACTTATTTTCAACCGCTTTACAGCTTTCTACGGGGATGCAGGACCATTAGGTAAGTAGGTAAGGACATGGCTTGTAGGTTAGGTTAGGTGGGGTTCTATGTGAAGGAAGGTCAGTCCGTCGTTACATAATGTCTCCTAGGTCAGGTTAGGTAAACTCTGAGTAGAATAGATCCTAGTAATTTTCTCTCTTATACAAATATTACCCTGTATTTTTCCAACTGGTTATATTGTTTTATACATATCTGCCTTTTCAGACAGATTTGATGTTTTGGGGGAGAGTTTCCGGTTAATAAAAACCCCATTACTGTTCTATATACCTCTGGAGGACTATGGAAGAGGAAGTACGAATAGTTTGCTGAAAGAAATTACCTGAAATACGTGAAACACTAGATAATCTATTGGAAAAACACAGTTCATGCAACGGGGGAGAAATTAAAGAAGCTTAATATTACCTTAAAAAGAAGTAAATTCATGAAGTTAGCTTATCTAAATCTTCTACTTTACAAAGATTGTTGCTGTATGTATCAGCAGCATACACGAAACAACAACATTGCATTTTATAAGTTATGTTTATCGGTGAAATATTATCCCACAAGGGTTAACCCACAGCCACAGCTCATAATTCAGACCTTCGTCGAGTCTGTCACTTTCCTTGCCACTGCTAAAAACCACCGTATAATTACAGCTAAGCACGTGATTGAGTTTCACAATGAATAGCAACTTGCATCGTACCTTACAAAGTCATTATCTTGAGTAATAACGTGGAAGATGGCTCAGGGGACTCGGGGTATTGGTCAGATGTAAACAAAGCGAGAGACGGCCATGTTTTGGTTCGGTGACAAGTGAAAAGCGCAGGCGCAGAGACTCTATTATTACTTTCGTAGGGGAAGGGGGAACTCTTTCAAAGTGGCAGGAATGAAACATGAACAATTGTCTAAAACAAATGTGGTCAAAACAATTCAGATGAATATAAAAATTAACATAAAGGCAAATAAGTAAAACACAAGAAATAAGTCGTCAGACTAATCGACTATCTGAATCATGGCACAAATGTAGTAATTGGAAATCATCCATTCTCGTAAAGCTTTGCTCTTATTTACTCATAAAACATCAACTAAGACAATTTTATGCCGGAATTTAATCTAGTTTAGACTGTCAGCTAGAATTGTGGTGTTTGATTTACTATTAAAGATATGTTCATTCTCCAAAGTAGGCCTACAGTTCTCTGAGACGTTGAGCGACAAGAGTTCCATACTCAGAGATTTTAATGAAAGCGGGATAAATAGGAAGGTAACTATCATTATCAATATCAACAGGATTTGCTAAAGTTGAGTAAAACATGAAATGTCCCTTTAAGGATTCCAAGTGAAACATAGTTTGTGAAAAATAAATGTACATCATATAGAGGTATCGTGAAACGTCTTCGTATTCTTCTTCTTCTTCTTCATCTTCTTCTTCTTCTTATTATTATTGTTATTATTATTATTATTATTATTATTATTATTATTATTATTATTATTATTATTATTATTATTATTATTATTATTATTTTCACTTTTTAAACTGATTACGTATATTGTCATGAAGAAAATAGAAGAGGAAGGAAACGGTTTCAGAAATCAATTAATAAAGATAGAATCATTATTTTTTGCAGATGATGCCTTAATAATTGCACAGGATATACATAATGCAAAGCGTAACATTCAGATATTAGTAGAAACTAGTAAAAAATGTGGGTTGGAAATTAATAAAGAGAAGAGTAATATTATGATTTACAATATGAAAGAAAAGCCAGATAACATAGAGGGAATCAATGTAGTAGAAAGTTTGACATACTTAGGAATAAAGCTAGACAATGGTAGGCATATATTTAAAACTCAGAAAAGGGTAATGATAGAAAAGGCACAAAAAATAGCTAATCTAACATATTCAGTTATAGAGAAAAGTTGCAATAAAGTGATGATAGGAAAAACGTTCTGGAAAAGTATTGCTTTACCATCTATTTTGTATGGAACAAATGTTATAAATCTAACAGAAACTGAAATAGAGAAACTACAAAGAATAGAGAATGGGGTCTACAGGAAGATTTTAGGTGCCACTAAAAGCACAGCTAATACTGCTCTAAGAGGGGAGATAGGTGCATCTTCTATGAAAGCAAGGGTGATGGATGGGAAGCTGCAGTACTTAGATCGTACCCTGAATGGAAAGAAGGAAATACTGAAAATAATTATCCAGGATATTCAAGAAAAAGAAGGAAGATGGTGGAAACAACCTGCAAAGTATTTGGAAGAATTAAATTTAGGCATAAGACAAATAAGAAGAATGAACAAGGCAGAAATAAAGACGGAAACCAGAAAGTAGGATACTGAAAAGTGGAAAGAAGAAATAGAAAGTAAAGTGAGCTTAGAAATATATAGAACGTGGAAGAAAGAAATTAAAGAAGAGTTAATTTATGACAATACATTTGCTTCAGTGATATTTTTTAGAGCAAGAACTAATACGTTAAAACTAAATATTATAAATAGACACAATAGAGGGAATGTAAACTGTAATTTTTGTAAAAATGAGGAGGAAGATTTGATACATTTTTTGTTATTTTGCCAGGAATATAGAAAACAAAGGAATGAAGTAATTGAGCTACAACAACCATACGAGGAAGACCCAAAGAAAATAGTAGGATTATTTCTATTTAGTGAAACAAATATAGAAAAGAAAAAAGAAGTATTGAACATAATGTGGAAGAAAAGACAAAACAGTACAAGAAGATAAGCGTTAGAGGCGCCGTTGTAAAGGCTATGCCTCGCCCCAGAACCTGAACCTGAACCTGATTATTATTATTATTATTATTATTATTATTATTATTATTATTATTATTATTATTATTATTATTATTATTATTATTAGCTAAGCTATAACCACAGTTGGAAAAGCTGGAAGCTAAAAGCCCAGGGGCTTTGGTAATCGAACAACCCATTTTTGACAAGCCATGCTCTTTTTTAATATTTTGCTTCTGCATGGAGATCCCTTGCCAGTGCTATACCACCAAAGGCTATGAAGAGGTATATTATTGTTATTAAAGGTGTGACTAACTGTCCCTCATCATTTATATCTTATTGACACTTAATCTTCGAATTCCTTCAACGATTCCTTCAAGTAAGATTTCAAGTGCACATGAAACGACCATGCAAGAGAGAGTCCACGAATTTATACATTAGGCCTAGGTGTCAGGATAGACCTTGGGTGTCATATTAAACTTCCTTCGGGGAAACACACTCTGAGAGCTTGCTTACGTAAATAATTTGTCAGGCTATCCTGCAGAACACTCACTTTTCATAGAAATATATAATCAAATTATGGAAATGCAATATTAAAGTATCAGCTTTAAAACTAGTTTGTGGTGGCTGATGTGATAACGTCCCTGACTACTGAACGCCAGACTGTGTTCAGAGTCCTGCTCAAACTCGTTAATTTCTTTGGTGGCTGCAACCTCACTAACCTTATGAGCTAAGGAGGGAGGGGGGCGTTTGGGAGACCCTATAGGCCCATCTGTTGAGTCATCAGCAGCCATTGCCAGGCGCTCCTTGAACTTAGCTTGGGTAGAGAGGGACTTGGGCCCTGATCATATTTATATATGGTCAGTCTCTAGTGCATTGTCCTGCTCGATAGGGCAATATCACTACCCCTTGCTTCTGCCATTCATGAGCGGCCTTTAAATCTTTAAACGCTATGAGGCATAAAGTGATATATTATTTACTATTCTTTTTTGTAAGTGGATTCCTCCTTATAAACTTTATTCCTAAATCTAATATAGGGAAATGCGCCCTTAATCGTTAGATTTCTGTCAGCAAACGTTCTAGGTTTAACTTCGTCATGAATACTTATGAATAACCACGAAATATTACTAAAAATCTTGAAAAAAATATTCCAATTTACCCAAGTACTAAATTCTTTCCACCTTATACCTTACCTAGACGTAAATCGAACACGTTTTATATCGAGAATCTCAAGGTCACGTCAATTTTGCTTGCCAAGACACAGGATATCTATGGCCAAGACATCGCTCCATGAGTGTAACCATTCTTTATCACATCCAAGAAATCAAAATATGTGTGTTTTTTTTTTTTCTACTTACTTTAAGATCTACTTTTCCAGTCCTATCACATAGGGGAACTCAACTCTACAACGAGCGAACAAGGCCTACAAAATCAGTTTATCGTTTACATTCTTATGTATTCTGCATATCGCACAGCATATAACTGGTGTTTATCTAAGACTGGTTTTACGGGAAAGGTTAATGCTATCTAACTTTAAAACACAATAAAGTAAGAGGGTAAAGTGTGAGATTTCTTTATCTATAACGGAAAACATTTGTTGCTATCTAAGAAAACAGGAAAGGGCTAAAAGTGAACATGACTGACGTCAATTCTATTTTCCTGAATAAAACCAGCGAAATATATCCAACCAAGAGAAAATTAAAATGTTTACTTGCTATATCTAGATTTGCTTTTTTATGAAAAACATAAATTTCTTCTCTTTCTCAGAGAAGTGCAGTCAATAGAGTACCGTGATGACCTACCTCAACTTTATTTGAACTAAGGAAATTTGGTATCTATCATGAGTTGGCTTTTACCTATAAATTAAGAATGTGAAATCACCTTCTGAATGGATATAGATACTTTCATATTTCACCTCAACTCGCAAAATAGGTAGTAGGCTGGCCAGGGCACCAGCCACCCGTTGAGATACTACCGCTAGAGAGTTATGAGGTCCTTTGACTGGCCAGACAGTAATACATTGGATCCTTCTCTCTGGTTACTGTTCTTTCCCTTTGCCTACACAGACACCGAATAGTCTGGCCTATTCTTTACAATTCCCCTCTGTCCTCATACACCTGACATCACTAAGATTACCAAACAATTCTTCTTCACCCAAGTGGTTAACTACTGCAATGTAATTGTTCAGTGGCCACTTTCCTCTTGGTAACGGTAGAAGAGACTCTTTAGCTATGGTAAGCAGCTCTTCTAGGAGAAGGACACTTCAAAATCAAACCATTGTTCTCTAGTCTTGGGTAGTGTCTTAGCCTCTGTACCATGGTCTTCCACAGTCTTGGGTCAGAGTTCTCTTACTTAAGGGAACACTCGGGCACACTATTCTGTCTAATTTAACTTCCTCTTGTTTTGTTAAAGTTGTTATAGTTTATATAGGAAATATTTATTTTAATGTTGTTACTATTCTTTAAAATATTTAATTTTTCCTTGTTTCCTTTCCTCACTGGGCTATTTTCTCTGTTGGGGCCCCTAGACAAATAGCATCCTGCTTTTCCAACTAGGGTTGTAGCTTAGCATTAAATCGTAATAATAATAATAATAATAATAATAATAATAAAAGGAAAATATGTACTTCTCCCGGGCCAGGATTCGAGCTTATACACCAGAAGCGGAACCAAACTAGGCAATAATAGTCTTTTAAACCGCAGAACTGAGAGAGAGAGAGAGAGAGAGAGAGAGAGAGAGAGAGAGAGAGAGAGAGAGAGAGAGAGAGAGAGAGAGAGAGAGAGAGAGAGTTCTAAAATCTACTCACTAAAATTTGTCTTAATTTTCAGGAGCAGATTCGAATCCTGAATCCGGGGAAGCTATTAAAATAAGAAAATAATCTCCCTTTGGATATCTCCTCTGAAGGTCAAGTGATTTCATACCAAGAACTCTTTGTTGCTCAATATATGATTCACGAAAGTTAATGACTTCAAATACCATGATAGGCTGCATGTCTTGTAAGGTGAGATAGAGATATATTTCTATTGAACACAATAATGTGTTGATTTTCATCATGTATATGATAACCCCCCACACGAGCACACACACACACACACACACACACACACACACACACATATATATATATATATATATATATATATATATATATATATATATATATATATATATATATATATATATATATATATACTATATATACACACACACATACCTTAACTTGACAAAAAGGTTTGCGCATCGCCAATATCAGCAAAGCTCTACTAGTCAGGGCCACCCATACTAGGTTGGTTTGCTGGGAGCGATCAGACGAAATCAGCCACCTTCACTAATCCACACTAGCCAAAGTGGGGACGAAAACCGGCCAAACACCAGATAGGAATTGACATGTGTGGTACCTTTGTCCTACATTTTACTAGAAATGACTGCATTTGTTATATATGTATATATATATATATATATATATATATATATATATATATATATATATATATATATATATATATATATATATATATATATATGTATATGTATATATATTATATCACCATCCCTTCCTACGCCTATTGACGCAAAGTGCCTCTGTTAGATCTCACCAGTCGTCTCTATCTTGAAATTTCAATTCAATTCTTCTCCATTCATCATCTACTTCACTCTTCATAGTCCTCTGCAATGTAGGCCTGGGTCTTCCAACTCTTCTAGTGCCTTGTGGAGCCCAGCTAAACGTTAGGTGAACTAATCTCTCTTGGGGAGTGCGAAGAGCATGCCCAAACCATCTCCATCTACCTCTCACCATGATCTCATCCACATATGGCACTCAAGTAATCTCTCTTATATTTTCATTTCTAATCCTGTCCAGCCATTTAACTCCCAATATCCATCTGAGGGATTTGTTCTCAAGTCTACCAAATCTTTTGGAGATTGTGTCATTGTCATACCATGATTCATGTCGATACAGTAACACCGATCTCACTAAACTGACATATAGCCTTATTATTATATGTACTTTCAGACGATTCGAGTTCCAAATTATACTTACCCTAGCCATTGTCTGATTGACTTTTTTCAATATTTCACCACACACACACACACACACACCCCAGATCTACATTCAAGGGAGGGAATTGATGCAAAAAGAGTAGCATCATCTGCATATGCAACAAGCTATATATATATATATATATATATATATATATATATATATATATATATATATATATATATATATATATATATATATAATGTGTGGATTACATCTATACACATATGTACATATATACAGATATATGTATATATTATAATATATCTTTAATATAAAGTCATTTCTCTATAAATATTGACTTTTTTCAATATTTCACCACACACACACACACACACACACCCCAGATCTACATTCAAGGGAGGGAATTGATGCAAAAAGAGTAGCATCATCTGCATATGCAACAAGCTATATATACATACATATATATATATATATATATATATATATATATATATATATATATATATATATATATATATATATATATAATGTGTGGATTACATCTATACACATGTGTACATATATACAGATATATGTATATATTATAATATATCTTTAATATTAAGTCATTTCTCTATAAATATTGACTTTTTTCAATATTTCACCACACACACACACACACACACACACACACACACACACACACCCCAGATCTACATTCAAGGGAGGGAATTGATGCAAAAAGAGTAGCATCATCTGCATATGCAACAAGCTATATATATATATATATATATATATATATATATATATATATATATATATATATATATATATATATATATATATAGATATACATATAATGTGTGGATTACATCTATACACATATGTACATATATACAGATATATGTATATATTATAATATATCTTTAATATTAAGTCATTTCTCTAAATGGAATGGTGCTAGTGGTAAAAAACAGTCACTATATTATTATTATTATTATTATTATTATTATTATTATTATTATTATTATTATTATTATTATTTGCCAAGCTACAACCCTAATTGGAAAAGCAGAATGCTACAAACCCAGGGGCTCCATCAGGAAAAATTGCCCAGTGAGGAAAGAAAAGAAGGAAAAATAAAATATTTTAAGAACAGTAACGTTGAAATAAATATTTTCTAAATAAACTATAAAAAACTTTAACCTAACAAGAGGAAGAAAAATAAGATAGAATAGTGTGCCCGAGTGTATCAATACCTCAACTTCTTCACTCTGTACAATACAACTTCCATAACATGAATCGACCCATACACCTACAACGTAGGCTCATCAACGTTTTAACGTTTCCCCTTCCTTTTCACAGGATATAGTATATCATTATATACTTAAACGTACATGCTGTGCAGATCACTACTGTACTTTAATTGATCATACACACGAGAGTTTCTTCCATGGTCGGTAAATACGAAAGAAGCCTAGTGCCAGGGATGAGGTCTAGACCTATAGTAGCAGACGCAACCATAGGCAAAGTTTAGGCGCTTGGTCC
>NC_090763.1:61806166-61821166 GCF_036898095.1 Palaemon carinicauda
GTTCAACTGAGCTTCACAAGCCAATAGAAGAGTTGGAAACACAGGCCTACATGGCTGAGGACTATGAAGCGTGTAGTAGGAGATGATGAATGGAGAAGTACTGAATTAGAAGCTCAAGATAGAGAAGACTGGCGAAATCTAACCGAGGCCCTTTGCGTCCATAGGCATACGAGATTAATAATAATAATAATAATAATAATAATAATAATAATAATAATAATAATAATAATAATAATAATAATAATGATACGATATTTTAGATCCGGCATGAGAAAAAAAAAACTATTTATAATTTCAGCGTGACATTTCAATGTTGTCCTATTACTTACTATGATATTTTCTAGATCAAGGCCGTGTTGGAGCTACGCTTCAACCACCGACAAAAGAAAAAATAAGACGAAGATATATATATATATATATATATATATATATATATATATATATATATATATATATATATATATATATATATATATATCCACACCCCAAACACTTGCTCTTTATCATATTGGGGATTATTATTATTATTATTATTATTATTATTATTATTATTATTATTATTATTATTATTATTATTATTATTATTATAATTGCCACACTCCAAACACTCGCTCTTTATCATATTGGGGATTTTATTATTATTATTATTATTATCATTATTATTATTATTATTAAAGGGCTGGAGATTTACCAGCTCCATAAGTCCAATTTGACTCCTACGTAGCAGGCCAACCGAGACGTGTCCTAACTCGTCATCCTAGCTGCACGTCATCGTCTACGTCTTTCAACTCGAGGATAAGAGCGGGGACATGGAATCCAGCTGGGGGAATGGGGATATCCCCTTCCCCGTCCCAGTAAATTATCAACATGCTCACGGTAGCCTTTAGCTCTCAGACAAGCCGAGCCTTCTCCCACTCGATCGGCTGACCTTCAATTATTACTCGGACTCGGAAATACCTCTTCAGTCTGTCTGGGTACAAATGTCTGGCTGACGGGAAGCGTCATCGAGCGTGTATGTGTGTGTGTGTGTGTGTGTTTGTGTGTGTGTGTGTGTGTTTCTGGAGGTCCGTGCTCCTCCCCACCGCCCTTTTCTTCTTCTTTTCTGTTCTTTTGAATGTGAGTGAATCAATAGCGGAAATGACGGCCTGTCTGGAGTGGAGACTAATTTTTTTTTTGATAGGATGTTTGTTTTTGTTCATTCTAAGGGGAAATAGTCATTTAGAGTCTAGGCGGACAATCTGCGCTGTAACACGTTTAATTGAATCGCGAGTTTCTTATACAATTTCCGAACAGTTTTATGGCAAAATTCATGTGTACATTCACGTGCTGAGAGGTTGCAATTGCGGTTGCTTCAAGCGAAACGTGACACCAAATAAAAAAAATAAAAAAAAAATGCATTCGCAGTGCATAAAAAATGCATAGATTTGAATAAGTTGCATAAACTAGTTCGCCACAGTGGGAGGCATGCATGAGAAGACTGCGCAGTTCTATAATCACATATTGCAACAGAGCATCACTTTAAAATCGAAGGGGAGGCAGAGCTCTTATAGTGTCGTCATCAAGGAAATTCATAGTTTTTTTCTGCGTGAAACTAATGTACTAATATCAATTTACCAGTCAATTAGTCAACTTCGTTTAAAAGCAAAATAAACAAAAACTATGGCTGAGTGAACCCCATCGGAATGTTACGGTCAATATTCCAGACAGTCAGGGAAGCAGACAACGAAAAAAAATAAAAAGGGAAAACCTCAGCTATGTGCGTATGTTATTTTAAAGGAGGCTGGGGTTGGGGGGAGGTTAGGGGGGAAGGGGGGGGAGGGGGGATTAACCTCGCAGACAGACAATTGTCGAGCAAATAGCAAGCAACGCCGGAAAGGACACATTCTCCTTGACGATAACAGGAGTGAGTCACACGATTTACTCTAGCTATCATGTCATCATTTTAAGCAAGACGGAATAACATATGGTGTGTTCACTGAGGGATCCGATCGCTAATTTACCTCTTCAGTGACGTCACTGGAGTACATCGACTGAGTATTGCACCATGTCATTCTGTCAGTCGTATTGTCGCACCTTGCGATTATGGATGGTTGCTCTATATTTGGGAGCACTATTAGTGCCAGATTATTATTATTATTATTATTATTATTATTATTATTATTATTATTATTATTATTATTATTATTATTATTATTATTATTTCCTAGTTGGAAAAGCAGGATGCTATAAGCCCAGGGGCTCAAACGGGAAATAGGTGTCCAAAGTATGGATTAGTGTAAAAGAAGTGATATCATTAATGTTAATGATGCCAGAATTTGTTCTCTTCATTTCCGGACAGAAGATTACGAAATAAATTCTTCAATATGAACTGCTACCATAACTTTACCAGAGAAGTTATCACAGATTAAAGAAAACCGCAGTTCTCTCTTTAAATTTACCTGTTAAGAACGTAAAGTCGGACATGGTTTAACAATTTGTTTACAATCTCATTAGAGCAGTTTTTTTTTAGTGACAACTTCGGTTAATAAGTAGCCTGGACTAAAATGAAGTACAAAATTAGAATAGGCCTAGCCCATGCAATACATGAAGAAATTATCGGACTAAGGCTATCCATTTTTTTCTTTCATACTTTCTTTTTAGGAATGTAAAGTCCTTCGAACAAATGATTAGGCCTATACGTAGTGATCTATTTCTGAGTAGTCTTCCAGCGCAGACGATAATTAGGCCTATTTCCTTCATTTCTTAAAAACCCACAAAGGGATATCGTGGGGTCAGAGCGTTGAATCTGGTAATAAAAGCGTAAACCTATCGACCAGTCACGTAGTGTGTGGAGGATTTTGTAAATATTGGAGTAGAGTCTAAAAGTGGTATTGCAATGGAAGCCTTGAATTATCTGAGAGGTTATATAGCTCCTAAGTGCAGAAATAAATATATTTCCTAAGGATTCCCAAATAATGGAGGCCTAAACAACGGCTGGATCTCCTAAGTGAGGAGGAGTGTTGTTTAGGCCTAGTCTTGTATTTTTCAATAATTTAAAGAAAATAGAACAACTCTTTGAACATTTTCATGGGGGAACCAGGTGTTGATGGGATGACGAAATTAGTTCATATTTTCGGGGAATGAATTATTGATGTTCCAGAGGAAATAATGAAGTTCTTTATTGGGTGCAAAAATCCATTTTAGGGTGAAGATATTAAATGCTGAATGGAAGTCAGAATTTCTTATAAACAGGCAAAAACAAAATTTGAAAAATTCTTCAGCAATATTTTGTAAATAAAGGAACACTATGCTAATTCAATAAAAGTTGGGGATTTATTTTTTCATATTCATTCACCCTCGTCACTTTCGTTATTTGTATTCCAACAAGATTGTATTCAGTATGGCAAGGTATTAGATATCTTGATATAGCCGTTTTAAGAGAGAGAGAGAGAGAGAGAGAGAGAGAGAGAGAGAGAGAGAGAGAGAGAGAGAGAGAGAGAGAGAGAGAGAGAATATTTCCGTGAATGGAAATTGAGAACACCAGCATAGCAACGAATTACTTTCAAAGATATTGCATCAGTGACGTCATAGCGCAAGAGCCAAGCGACCGACGGTCTCACCTTATGTTATTCCATGTTGGTTTCAAGTTCAGCCGTGTCTGCGTGATATCCTTCAGGCTATTATTTCCAGGTTGTCTATCTGTGTCTGGGCGGTGCGAAGGATAATATGACTGTATGACATGGTTTAGTCTGCGTATTTTGAGACGATTGCAATATCTGCGGAAAATATGGACATTAATCTGTCATTAAACAAAACTTCGTTGAAAATATATTTAGACCATAAGAGCATTACCAAGGAACCGATTTTCATTTTCGATTTTTATATTTCTGTATTTTTTCCTGTCATCTATAAATCCACTTCTCCTCTCCCTCTCTCCTCAATATACACAGACAAATGAAAATACAAAAAGAATGAATATTAACATAAAGGAATACTAACAAACATATGAAAATAACTAAAACGTTTATCTAAGTTTGGCAATTTTTTCAGTTATGATCGAGATCGTAAGCCTAAGTAGGGTTAGCAGGCCAACCTAGCTGTTACTTGTCCTGTCACGTTGTTCATATTGAGTTAAATAATGCATCTGATATGGATTAAAATAATCGAATTATTTTAACTCAAGCCAACTTTTTTTATTTTTTTTTTTTTTTTTACAATATCAGGTTTTTCCTTAGTTGTACCTTGACCATGAATGGCCTCCCCAAGCTCAGCACTGGGCCATGTTGATATTGCCCCCCCCCTAAAAAAAAAAAAAGAAAAAAAAATCCAACCCCCTACCTTCGATCATGTTATTCAGCAGCACATTTAAAGTGACGTCCTTCTCGGTTTAAGTCGAATTATCATGTCCAATGTTCCATACTGTAGTGTTCAAGGATTTATTATTATAGATTTTTTTTTCTATTTTTACTTAAATGTTTAGGTTTACCTCAACCACAAGATAATATGTATAGAGCTAGGGCCAACTGTTTGAAATTAAACGATAGGAAAAGACATGAAGCGGGAGGTAGGGTAGAATGCAAACTATGTGGGGCAGTTAATGAAGACCTCGCCCACTTTATTCTTGAGTGTCCAGACCTCAGCGACGAAAGAAGAATAGTGGAATTGCAACAGCCGTATGAAGAAGAAAAGAAGAAGATAATAGGAAACGTGCTGTTCAAGAAAGAAGGAATAGAGAAAAGAAAAGAATATATCTATCAAATGTGGAAAAAAAAAGAGAGAAGAAAATACAAGAATTACAACAAAGAAGAAAACCAAGGAGGTGCCGATGGAAAGGCGAATCCCTCCGCCCAACAACAAGAACAAGAACAAGAACAAGATAATATAAACACAGCACAGTCACGACATGACGTCACACATCTACTAGTGTTGTTTATTCTGTTAAATTGGACGTTGATACTTATTACTGATTCTACTAAATCATTGTGTACGATGCTGTCTACACATCCTATTCAGTATGGTAGGTATTATACATGATTTCCTAGTGTGTGCACATAGAAATATAAAACTAATTTACTAAACACATAATCATCTGTAAAATTAATTATCCAACAGAGGAATAAGGATTAAATTCAGTCTCTAAACCCACATAAATGATCTTTTGTAAAGAGACTACATTTAATGCAACGATTTTGCTATAGACAAACCACAGGAGGTTGTTTTAAATATAAATCAATGTAAACGTTTTCAATTGAAATGTTTTTAATAAAGTGATATATATATATATATATATATATATATATATATATATATATATATATATATATATATATATATGTATGTATGTATATATATACAGTGTATATATATATATATATATATATATATATATATATATATATATATATATATATACAGTGTATATATACCATATATATATATATATATATATATATATATATATATATATATATATATATATATATATATATATATATATACAGTGTATATATACCGTATATATATATATATATATATATATATATATATATATATATATATATATATATATATATATATATATATATAAGGGGGAGCATGGATATTGTTTGAATAAAAGGTATTAAGCCTCATGTGGAGGAGTTAACATATCATTCATAACATTCGGTGAAGGAGTTAACATTTTATAACAGGCTAACACTAAAATTTGTCAACTGTATTGATTAGACCTAATATCTTATCTTATATTATATTTACAGGGGAGTCCATGACTCCAAGAAGGGGCCAGATGTCTTACTAAAATGGAAGAAGATGAAGAAGAAGACCGGAGTATTCGAGCAACACGAGGTTGTTTATACCGGTTCCGTATTCCAGAATACTTAAATCGAATTGTATCTCCCTGGTTAAGTGTTTTAAGTATACGAATTTAATAGTTTAGAAGAACATCAGTATTTTGATGCAAGATCAGTTCCAGGATTTCGACTAATGACAGTGCTTAACATTAACAAGACCCGGTTCCTGTCCAAGGTAAGCACATTTTACCGTTTCCTTGACTTTATGGCTCTATATAATGCTTGTAGTCGGGAATACTCGTAGGCCTACTTTACATTCGAGGTAGTAGCGCAGTAAGAATGTAATATCTTAGACTCGTAGTATAAAAAAAATATATTTTACAAGGAAATTTTCGCGATGAGTAGGCCTACCTGGTTATTGTTTACTTTACCACCGACATTAGACTTGATTTAGATGAAATATGTCGGTATTTTTGTAGTGAATTACATGGCAATGTAACCTAGGAAAAAAACTACTGTTTCTTATAGAAAAAATTACGATCTCTTCAGAAATGACACTCGTTTCCGTCGCAAATGAATAGTTTCAGAAATATATATACATCTATATCCTACGATAATGGGGGACCCCCAGTGGGAACTCGGGGTTTTGGGTGGGGAAAACATACTGGGGAAACGAAATATAATTGTTTTCCTATAGTAAATAACGTGAATTAGTGAATTTGATGTTTTCGAAATGTCGGTCTCATATTTATAACAATGTTAAGACTTTATCATTACTCAAATTAGTTTTTGAGATACTAGATAATGTTACTTTCGAATTTATGAATTGTTACAAGAACGTTTGGTAGAACATATCCTGACACTGCCATGCCTTTTACTGTAGTATAAAGTGGAGTTGGGCATAGCACCGTAGATGAGGTTAGGTTGCGATATATTGGAACGTAATTTTAATCTTATACAGGTAAGGACTTGCATTCTTTGTTACCTAATATGAAGTTCTCAAGGTTAGGTTAAGATAGGATGTTCCTGTGCACTGTGTACAGTGATTAGCAATGACATAATTGAACTTGTTTCTTTTTCCTTTTCTTCCCACTATTGGCTAGCCTTTTATCATTGGTGATGACTATTCAATTTTGCTTTTCCCTCTTAGAAATCCTGGTTTTTCCACTGTGGTCCCACTGAATGGCCTCCTTGGCCACAGTACCTGGTCATATAGACCCCATCCTATATACTCCATTCTAAAGTGGTCCTTTCATGATTGTTAGAATCAGGCCCAGAAATAAAAGTGCTTAGTTTATTTGTTAATCCAGGAGTTTTATGAATTTTGTTCGGAAATCTTGAAGTTTTAAATTTATTTCTTTTTTAATAATAGTTTTATAGGTTAAACACTACTATTCCACCATTATTTCTTTTGAAGGGGGATACAGTAATGTCTTAGCAAAGCATTTGCTATGGAAATGATTAATTGGTTAACAAAGTATGTGAAGTTTTAATTTCATATCTGTTTTATAATAATAGTTTTATAGGTTGAACACTACTTTTCCACCATTATTTTTTTTTTTTGTAGGGGATACAGTAATGTCTTAGCAAAGCATTTGCTATGGAAATGAATAATTGGTTAACAAAGTATATGTTGTGGAAATTATTTTAAAATTCTTAACTATCATAAAAAGCCTCTCAGGAAGACCATGGTTTGCTTACATTCTTACTGAAATATTGTCTTACAAGTATCATTTTACCAATAAACATTATAAGTATTGCTTTTTGAGCAATTTTAGGCAAAATTGGAAAATCAAGATATCTTTTGAGAGTAATGGTATTATTGACTGGCGTAAATTGATTTCGTGGTGGTACAGTATAACATTAGATTCTAGAAACAAACGCACGATGAGTTGGAATAAAGACCGTACGTACCGTCAGTTTCACAAGTAATTTTATCCTAATTAAATGTTTTTGCCACCAGTTTTTTAGTCACAGCAGCATTTTTTCAAGAACTGTAATACCATAAAATGAGTTTGATGGTGACAGTCATTGTGCCTTAGGTTAACTCCAAAACAATCCCACCCAATATGTTCTTTACCTAACCTAACCCTGCCAACCATAAATTTTTTTTTATAAGATTAATTATTACCAGAGATGTTGGATAAAAAATTAATAAATACCTTATTTTTCACCTGTAGTATTATCTCGCAGTGCTTACTAGTATTTTTTTTGCCTGCAGCTTATGCAACTTTTTTTTTTTCTTATATAAATAACCAACAAATAAGATAGGGATGCACTGTACAGTAATAAGTAGCATATTAAGTCCAACTTTAGTAAAGCAGATCTTTATCAGTTCGCTAATCCAGTAACTTGCATCCTCTTGATCGGTGTAGTCAGTTAGCCTATATGTTTGACTTGAATGTGAGCACAACTGAGATTTATTTAGTTCATTAATTTCTTACCACGCAGCTTTTAATTTCTTGCTTTTTAATCAGTACTCTCAAGTACAGTATTCTGATTTTCTTACATTACCTCATCTCATGTTTCACCCTGCATTTTCCATTTTGTATCGTTTGATAGAAGAAATATTGCTGTCATTCTCTCATTTACAAACATGTGGGTATTAGTATCACATACTTTGAATTTTGAATGGTAGCAGGAAACAGCACACAGGAAGAGTTAGTTTTTTCATACAAAATTGTACTACTTTTTTTTTTATTTAATTTCAAACTAGTGATTACAATTTATATACCATTTAGGAGATATTCTACTCGGCTATCTATAAACTGGAGGCCTAATTAATAGGAAACTATGTTCATTCCTCTCTGTACAGTAACTGTTGTGTTTCCTTACCTGTAAAACAGCTTATGGGGAAATCTCAGTACTAGTTTGTTACTGATGTTGGGAAGTTTAAGTCATATGGAAAGAAATAAAACTTTTAAGTGTCATTACACTTTTATTTCTTTTATCTTATTCATCAAACGTTTTCATTAATACCTTATCCCACACTACGTGTATCCAAAGGATGGCTCTGTCATTTGCTTCCTGTAGATCTACATCAGAACATGCAAGTTCCACTGGGTAGCAGCGGAGCATTTGGTCCATGGTCTTACGCGATTCAGCCTAGTGGCAGTCAGCATTAGTAACATATCCCCACTTCTGAAGTATATCTCTTGTTTTCCCAACCTTGGATCTAGCTTCATTTAAAGTGGTCCACTCCATTCTGTTAAGGGACGTTATACAAGATAGGTGATCGCTAGGGTTAGGTAGTGTTTCATTGGCTGAATTACAGTCATTCTCCCTCCACTTCATCAAACAGTAGGCAGAATGTTTTAGAGATTCAGAACCCTCCACGGCCATGGAGCCCTTTCTTGATTTTATTTGCCGTCGTGTTGCTGTATGTCCATGAAGTGGATGCCTTGGATCATTCATCTGTTTGACTCTTTCATTTTTGGTGATAGCATCCTATTGAATTAGAGGTGGTGTAATACTGGCCAGTCTATAGAGAGATGGTAGGGGTGTTGCCTTTAATGCTCCAGTGATTATTTGACAGGCTCTATCAAGCTCTGGATTCACTTTCTTTCCATGGAACAATATTTGCCACACTACTGAACAATATTCTGTAGTAGCATAACAGATTAGTAGAGCTGTTTGCTCAAGGGTTTTAGGATCTGCTCCCCAGCTGAGGTTGGCTAATTTGCTAAGCAGGTTATTTCTTGTTGATAGGTTTTTAGTTTGTTTATGCGTTCTTTAAAGGTAAGGGTTTGTCAAGAGTAACACCTATATATACTGGATGTGGGTGGGTATCTAATTTGTTATTTTCCTATATAATTTATAGTTTCCAGTTAGCTTGTTGATTGTTTAGGTGGAATCCACATACCTGCATTTTGCTGGGATTTGCATTGAGGTGTTATTTTTTATAGGATACTGAGAGAGATGATAAAGCATTTGATAGTCTCTTCTCTATTTTTTCAAAGGATCGTGACTGTGTGGCAATGCACAGGTCGTATGCTTATATGAGTGTACGTTTAGTACATCCTGAAACTCTGGTTGGTCATTTGTATAAGTGTTAAACAAAATGGGAGCCAGTACAGAGTCCTGCAGGAGACCGCTCTTGTTGGTCCTGTGCCTACCTGTCTCGCTGTCCATTTCTACAAAGAGTTGTTGCTTTACAAGGAGTGGCTATGATTCACACTGTATTTGCTACTTCAATTATTTAGGCAAGTTCTTCTTTTATTGTATTTCATACTGTACGCTTTAAAGAGCCATTACTCTTTTCATTCTTTTATCGTATTCATTATACGTTTTAAATCGCCATTACTCTTTTCCTTCTTTTATCGTCTTTTATATGTTTTAAAGCGCCATTACTCTTTTCGTTCTTTTATGTTTTAAAGCACCATTACTCTTCCTTTTATCATATTTTATACTTTTTAAAGCGCCATTACTCTTTTCATTCTTTTATCGTATTTTACACGCTTTAAAGCGCTAGTACTCTTTTCGTTGTTTTATCATATTAGTTCTACGTTTTAAAGCGTCATTACTCTTTTCCATCTTTATCATAGATTATACATTTTAAAGCGCCATTACTCTTTTCCTTCTTTTATCAACTTTTATGTTTTAAAGCGCCATTACTCTCTTACTTTTTAATCGTATTTCATACGTTTTAAAACGCCATTAATCTTTTCGTTCTTTTATCGTATTCATTATACGTTTCAAAGGTCTATTACTCTTTTCCTTTTCTTATCATGTTTTATTTATATATTTCAAAATGCCATAACTCTTTTCGTTATTTTATCATATTCAAAGGGCCATTACCTGTACTCATTTCATTCTTTTATCGTATTTTATACACTTTAAAGCACCATTTACATTTTTCCTTTGTTTATCGTATTTGTTATACATTTTAAAGTGCCACTTCTCTTTTCCTTCTTTTATCGTATTTTATACGCTTTAAAGCGCCCATACTCTTTTCATTCTTTTATTTTATTTTATACGTTTTAAAGTGCTGTTACTGTTTTCCTTCTTTTACATGTTTTAAAGCGCCATTACTCTTTTACTTATTTTATCATATTTTATACGTTTTGAAGTGCCATTACTCTTTTCGTTCTTTTATCGTCTTTTATATGTTTTAAAGCACCATTACTCTTTTCCTTCTTTTATCCTATTTTATATGTTTGAAAGCGCCATTACTCTTTTCGTTCCTTTATTGTATTTTATACGGTTTAAAGCTCCATTACTCTTTTCATTTTTTATCGTCTTTTATATGTTTTAAAGCACCATTATTCTTTTACTTCTTTTATCTCTTATATGTTTTAAAGCACCATTATTCTTTTACTTCTTTTATCGTATTTTACACGTTTTAAAACGCCATTACTCTTTTCGTTCTTTTGATATCTTTTATATGTTTTAAAGCGCTATTGCCCTTTTCCTTCTTTTGTCGTATTTTATACGTTTCCAAGCGCCATTACTCTTTTCATTTTTTTATTGTATTTTATATGTTTTAAAGCGCCATTACTCTTTTCATTCTTTTATCGTATTCGTTATACGTTTTAAAGCGTCATTACTCTTTTCCGTCTTGTATCGTCCTTTATAGTCTTTTATATGTTTTAAAGCGCCATTATTCTTTTACTTCTTTGATCATATTTTATACGTTTTAAAACGGCATTTCTCTTTTCGTTCTCTTAGCGTATTCATTTTTCGTTTCAATGGGCCATTACTCTTTTCCTTCTTTTGTTGTATTTTATACGTTTTAAAGGGCTAAAATGAACGAAATAAATACATTGAGAATCCAGAAGACGATGATTAAATTATAAACATTAAAGACACTCATGAATATAGTGTTGATCAACTTTTGAGTTATCATGAATGTCAGTACAACGGTCAAAATACATTTTATCAATATACATATAATGTTTATTAACTGCACATGAATAAAAGTAAATTTGTATTTGTTTGAACCTGAAAATAGACATGAGTAATGTATGCAATTATCCAGATATGTCTCCTGTAATACTTGGTTGACTGACATAGCTGGTCCATAACAGCTATGAGTGGTCAAACTAGACCATGGAATATCCTTAGGATTATAATTTTAATAATCGCAGCATATTTATGAGCGTCAGAATAAAAATATAATTCTTTAGCCGCCACCTTGATCCTTTAGGGCTTAGTCTTACTTTTTAAAAAATTTAAACTTACCCGCTGGTTATATAATAACAGAAGAATGAAGTTATTGTTATATAACCAGCGGGTATGTTCAAAAATTTATTTTGTTATGAAAATATAATTTTTAAACATTTAAACTTACCCGCTGGTTATATAATAATAGCTTTATTCTTCTGTTATTATATAACCAGCGGGTAAGTATGATCAAAAATTTATTTTATTATGAAAATATCATTTTTAAACATTTAAACTTACCCGCTGGTTATATAATAATAGCTTTATTCTTCTGTTATTATATAACCAGCTGGAAAGTATGTTAAAAAATTTATTTTATTGTGAAAATATCATTTTATCATCAAAATAACCCAGTTATAGCACTCCTTGTACCTGAAAACATAGAAAAAGACATTATTACTTGTATTCTTTCATAATTACTTATGAACATAGAGCATATTACAGATTTTTTCAGATCTCAAAGCAGCCATTTTGAATTTTCTAATTTTCCTAATTTTCCCCAAAAGGTGAAATCTCTTCAACCAACCAGATATTGTTGTATATATGCTCTAGATGAATAATCAGCTTTGAATATATATATATATATATATATATATATATATATATATATATATATATATAAATATAAAACAAAAGGGTGTAGGTAAAAAAATTGCTTGTCTGCTGCCGGACCACTTCGTGGTGTGATGAAAAATGACCAAACCCCAACATTATTAAGGAAATGTCTGAGGCTTTTAGCTTGTAGTGACCAGAAACAGCTGCATTTGTTGTTGTTGTTAATTTGTCCTATGGAATTATTATTCTTATTACAATTAATGATCAGGAATTTGTTTTAAGAATTAGGTGACTATTATCCCATGATTGTGGGATAACACGGGAAAAAATGACGACGTTATTCCATTCATAGTTTGCCTTAGTTTACTTTAAGGGCTGTTTTGCTGGTCCTATCACACAGGGAAACATTTAAGAATAATCTTAAGGCAATGTAGACCATAAAAACCCGATTATAGGTAAATAAGCCGATCTAAATTTGTTCATTTATTCATGAAGTTCTCCAATCAACCAAAATGTATGTAGATTTGCATTTCGATTCTCGGAATTGTAAGGCACTAGCAATGAGTTTGGTATTTTCGGGCAGTCGTTTACTAATGATGTTTAAGTCGTAGGTCAATGACTTTCCTGCTATTTACGCATTGCAGAAATTATAACCTGGTCTGTAACATCTTAAGCAACGATGCTGCATTACTTTTATGGGTTTTCGTCAGTTATGTAATGAACGGGAAATTGTATTTTGTTTTCATTCTGAAACGAAGCAAACTTGAAATAAAGAATTAAATGAGAGCTGGATAGGACGAAGGGTAAATGCACGTAAAAGCCGAAATGATCCTTGAATGAATGAAGAAATGCTTATAATGACAATTCTTTGTATAAAAGGAGAATTAAGTTTATGAGTTTATATATATATATATATATAATATATATATATATATATATATATATATATATATATATATATATATATATTATATATACATATATATTATATATATATTATATACAGTATATATATATATATATATATATATATATATATATATATATATATATATATTATATATATATATATATATATATATATATATATATATATATATAATGTGTGGGTGTGTGTGTGCGTGTGTGTACAGTGAAATGGCTCTAGGTATATAACAATAGGAGGCAGCTCCCTCTCTGAAATTACCTGATATTAAACAGTACATTACTACAAGGAATATTAACTCTCTCTCTCTCTCTCTCTCTCTCTCTCGCTCTCTCTCTCTCTCTCTCTCTCTCTCTCTCTCTCTCTCTCTCTCGATGTGACATTACTTGAAGTTAAACAGTACATTACTACAAGAAATAATAACTCTTTCTCTCTCTCTCTCTCTCTCTCTCTCTAGATGTGACATAAAGATACATTACTACAAGGAATTGTAACTCTCTCTCTCTCTCTCTCTCTCTCCTCTCTCTCTCTCTCTCTCTCTCTCTCTCTCTCTCTCTCTCTCTCTCTCCTCTCTCTCTTTCCTCCTTTTGTTAGGAAAGGCGCGACCTGTTTGTGCACTGGAAGAGGTCATGAGGACGGCGCGTAATCATAGAAGGGGCTATTTTTAGCCGCGTCTGTAGCCCCTCGGCTATGAGTCGAGTCTTCACTCGCCGACGTTGTTACATAATGTTCCAGTCAAGGAATTTCCCTCCTCTGTCTCCTCCAAATGATAAGGATAGAAAAAAAATATGTTGGTAATTGAACGCTGCTCCCAAGCGGAAATGTAAGGTGGGGTTTTGGACAGGTACCGGTTTTCCAGTAAATGGTGGACCGGGAAGGTCAACTTGAAGGAACCATTTAAAAAGACGATAATTCGGTAATGTGGACTACTAGCCTGGGAGGTAATTGCTAGCTTTTAAATGGGATAAATAATGGAAGGCACAATTAAGATCGGGACAATGAGTCCAGAGCTGTATTTACACATACACACACACATTATGTATATATATATATATATATATATATATATATATATATATATATATATATATATATATATATATATATATAATGAGGTAGTAGGTTGGCCAGGGCACCAGCCCACCCGTTGAGATACTACCGCTAGAGAGTTATGGGGTCTTTTGACTGGCCAGACAGTACTACATTGGATCCTCCTCTCTGGTTACGGTTCATTTTCCCTTTGCCTACATACACACTGAATAGTCTGGCATATTCTTTACATATTCTCCTCTATCCTCATACACCTGACAACACAGATTACCAAACAATTCCTTCATCACCCAAGGGGTTACTGCACTGTAATTGTTCAGTGCCACTTTCCCTCTTGGTAAGGGTAGAAGAGACTCTTCAGCTATGGTAAGCAGCTCTTCTAGGAGAAGGACACTCCAAAATCAAACCACTGTTCTCTAGTCTTGGGTAGTGCCATAGCCTCTGTACCATGGCCTTTCACTGTCTTGGGTTAGAGTTCTCTTGCTTGAGGGTACACTCGAGCACACTCTCCTATCTTATTTCTCTTCCTCTTGTTTTGTT
>NC_090763.1:61828667-61848667 GCF_036898095.1 Palaemon carinicauda
TCTCTCTCTCTCTCTCTCTCTATCTGGTTGGTTGAAGAGATTTCACCTTTTGGGAAAAATGAGGAAAATTAGAAAATCCAAAATGGCTGCTTTGAGATATGAAAAATCTGTAATATGCTCTCTTCCTAAGTAATAAATAAAAAAAAATGTCAAGTAATAGTGTCTTTTTCTATGTTTTCAGGTACAAGGAGGGCTATAACTGGGTTATTTTGATGATAAAATGATATTTTCATAATAAAATAAATTTTTGAACATACTTACCCGCTGGTTATATAATAACATTAGAATAAAGCTATTATTATATAACCAGCGGGTAAGTTTAAATGTTTAAAAATGATATTTTCATATTAAAACAAATTTTTGAACATACTTACCCGCTGGTTATATAACAATAGCTTTATTCTTCTGTTATTATATAACCAGCGGGTAAGTTTAAATGTTTAAAAAGTAAGACTAAGCCCTAAAGGATCAAGATGGCGGCTAAAAATTTATATTTTCATTCTGACGCTCATAAATATACTGCGATTATTGAAATTATAATCCTAAGGGTATTCGATGGTCTAGTTTGACCACTCATAGCTGTTATGGACCAGCTATGTCAGTCAACCAAGGATTATTATTATTATTATTATTATTACTTGCTAAGCTACAACCCTAGTTGGAAAAGCAGGATGCTATAAGCCCAGGGGCTCCAACAGGGA
Source organism: Palaemon carinicauda (assembly GCF_036898095.1). NCBI lineage: Eukaryota > Metazoa > Arthropoda > Malacostraca > Decapoda > Palaemonidae > Palaemon > Palaemon carinicauda. The sequence continues at coordinate 61,829,369 of NC_090763.1, forward strand.
AAATAGCTCAGTGAGGAAAGGAAAATAAGATATTTCAGGAAGAGTAACATTAAAATAAATATCTCCTATATAAACTATAAAAACTTTAACAAAACAAGAGGAAGAAAAATAAGATAGAGGAGTGTGCTCGAGTGTACCCTCAAGTAAGAGAACTCTAAACCAAGGCAGTGGAAGACCATGGTACAAAGGTTATGGCACTACCCAAGACTAGAGAACAATGGTTTGATTTTGGAGTGCCCTTCTAGAAGAGCTGCTTACCATAGCTAAAGAGTCTCTTCTACCCTACCAAGAGGAATGTGGCCACTGAACAATTACAGTGCAGTAACCCCTTGAGTGAAGAAGAATTATTTGTTAATCTGTGTTGTCAGGTGTATGAGGACAGAGGAGAGTATGTAAAGAATAGGCCAGTCTATTCAGTGTGTGTAGGCAAAAGGAAAATGAACCGTAACCAGAGAGAAGGATCCAATGTAGTACTGTCTGGCCAGTCAAAAGACCCCATAACTCTCTAGCGGTAGTATCTCAACGGGTGGCTGGTGTCTTGGCCAACCTACTACCTACGGGAGACATATCTGGATAATTGCATACATATGTCTACGGTTCAAACAAATACAAATTTACTTTTATTCATGGGCAGTTACTAAACATTATATGTATATTGTTAAAATGTATTTTGACTGTTGTACTGACATTCATGATAACTCAAAAGTTGATCAACACTATATTCATGAGTGTCATTAATGTTCATAATTTAATCATCGTCTTCTGGATTCTCAATGTATTTATTTCGTTCATTTTAGCCCTTTAAAATGTATAAAATACGATAAAAGAAGGAAAAGAGTAATGGCCCTTTGAAACGTAAAATGAATACGATAAGAGAACGAAAAGAGAAATGGCGTTTTAAAACGTATAAAATACGATAAAAGAAGGAAAAGAGTAATGGCCCTTTGAAACGTAAAATGATTACGATAAGAGAACGAAAAGAGAAATGGCGTTTTAAAACGTATAAAATATGATAAAAGAAGTAAAAGAATAATGGCGCTTTAAAACATATAAAAGACGATAAAAGAAGGAAAAGAGTACAGTAACGAATACGATAAAAGAATCAAAAGAGTAATGGCGCTTTAAAGCATATAAAATACAATAAAAGAATCAAAAGAGTAATGGCGCTTTAAAGCATATAAAATACAATAAAAGAATCAAAAGAGTAATGGCGCTTTAAAGCACATAAAATACAATAAAAGAATGAAAAGAGTAATGGCGCTTGGAAACGTATAAAATACGATAAAAGAAGGAAAAGGGTAATAGCGCTTTAAAACATATAAAAGACGACAAAAGAATGAAAAGAGTAATGGCGTTTTAAAACGTGTAAAATACGATAAAAGAAGTAAAAGAATAATGGTGCTTTAAAAAATATAAAAGACGATAAAAGAATGAAAAGAGTAATGGTGCTCTAAACCGTATAAAATACAATAAAGGAATGAAAAGAGTAATGGCATTTTAAAACGTATAAAATAGGATAAAAGAAGGAAAAGAGTAATGGCACTTTAAAACGTATAAAATATGATAAAAGAAGTAAAAGAATAATGGTGCTTTAAAATGTATAACAAATACGATAAACAAATGAAAAAGGTAAATGGTGCTTTAAAGTGTATAAAATACGATAAAAGAATGAAATGAGTACAGGTAATGGCCCTTTGAATATGATAAAATAACGAAAAGAGTTATGGCATTTTGAAATATATAAATAAAACATAAGAAAAGTTAAAGAGTAATAGACCTTTGAAATGTATAATGAAAACGATAAAAGAACGAAAAGATTAATGGCGATTTAAAACGTATAAAATACGATAAAAGAAGTAAAAGAGTAATGGTGCTTTAAAATATATAAAAGATGATAAAAGAAGGAAAAGAGTAATGGCAATTTAAAACGTATTGAATACGATAAAGAAGGAAAAGACTAATGGCGCTTTAAAGCGTATAAAATACGATAAAAGAATGAAAAGAGTAATGTCGCTTTGAAACGTATAAATAAAACCCGATAAAAGAAGGAAAAGAATAATGGATATGTTGAAATAATGAAAGGAGTTATGGCGCTTTAAAATGTATAAATAAAACCCGATAAAAGAAGGAAAAGAATAATGGACCTTTGAAACATATAATGAATACAATAATAGAACAAAAAGAGTAATCGCGTTTTAAAACGTATGAAATACAGTGAACCCTCGTTTATCGCGGTAGATAGGTTCCAGACGCGGCCGCGATAGGTGAAAATCCGCGAAGTAGTGATATCATATTTACCTATTTATTTAACATGTATATTCGGATTTTTAAAACCTTCCCTTGTACGTAGTACTGTTAACAAACCACCCTTTAATGTACAGAACACTTAATGCATGTACTACAGCACCCTAAACTAAAACAGGCACAAATATTAAAGACGATTTTATATCATGCGTTTCCTAAACACCTAAAAAGCACGATAAAAAATGGCAACCAATGTTTTGTTTACGTTCATCTCTGATCATAATGAAGAAACAAACTCATTTAGTGTACAGTACACATATATGTATAGGTTAGTTTTTGCATCGATTATATTGATTATACAGTACTGTATGTTGATTTTTTTATTACCAATGTTTTAGTTTACGTATTTTTCTTAGGACTTCCAAATGAAATGTTTTTCTTTATGACGCCGCCTGAAACGACGGCGTGTACGCTCAGTAAACAACCACGCTCAGAACAAACAAGGCATTTAACGCGCATGATGATAGTGATAAATAATGATACAGTACATACAGTATTTACAGTAAAAGCATTTACAAAATATGTAACCTTACAAATATAATTTATACAGTATTGTACGTAGCAAAGCAGGAAAAAATTTGAGAGAGAGAGAGAGAGAGAGAGAGAGAGAGAGAGAGAGAGAGAGAGAGAGAGAGAGAGAGAGAGAGAGAGAGAGAGAGAGAGAGAGAGATTGTTTTACGTACGTAAATGTAAATTTTAAACAAAAAAAATATGATAGGTTACAACATGTAGACTTTTAAAACCTTCCCTTTAACTTAATGCATACAGTACGTACAGTACTAAACTATAAAACAGGCACAAATCAGTTTTAGAATGTACAGTAAGAATATTAAAGTAAAAAATAAAGATTGTTACTGTACTCACCACGAAAGAAGTTGAAGAAAAACTTGAATGGTGATGGCGATGAATTTGCTGCACAGTAGAAATGATGATGATGAAGCTGATGATGTGTTCTACTGTGCAGCCAGGTAGTATTTTACGTCTCTTCAGACGGAGGTGTCTTTTCCTGGGACACCTCTTCAACTTCTTCCTGGGAAACTTCTTCAATTTCTTCCGAAGGCGTACTAGCAGGAGGAACTGGCTCTTTTTTGCGAGGCTGGAAGAACATTATGATAGGAAGTTGTTGCCGCTGCTTCTTTTTTCGATCCAAGAGCATTTTGTAGGGAGTCATGTCTTCATCGATCTTGTTGCAGAATTGCATCGAGCGAACCATATCCTCGTCCCACTCTTGCAACATTTCTTTCAACTCCTTCGCATGGTTGCAGGCCTTGGCAAGCCGTTCTAATGTTAAGCCCGTTTCTTCAACATTTTCTTGGGTCTCTTCCTGGGTATCACTCTCTTCTTCACTTGCCGATTTCGTCAGGTCTTCGAGGTCTGCGTCAGTTAGGGGCTGGGAATGGCAGTCCAACAACTCGTCGACGTCTTCAGTCGTCATGTCGCCAAACCCGTCACCTCCAATTATGGCAGCCAACTGCACAGATTTGCGTATTGCAGAGTGTTGGATTTCCGACGGAGTAAATCCCTTGTCGTCGTAAACAATATCGGGCCACAACTTCTTCCAGCTCGCATTCACGGTTGCAGGTTTCATCTCTTGAAGTGCCTTCTGAATATTCTGCAGGCACGTGGCTATGGTGTACTGCCGCCAGTACGCCTTCAAGTTAAAATCTTCATCCTCGTCATCTTGGGCAGCATCCACACACGCAACGAGGTCCGCCAAGGTGTTCTTCGTGTAGAGGGCCTTGAACGCCCTGATAACCCCCTGGTCCATCGGTTGAATTAATGACGTGGTGTTGGGTGGCAGGAACTCAACCTGAATGCCCTCATGCGACAGGTCAGTTGCGTGTCCACCAGCGTTATCCATAAGGAGAAGGATCTTGAATGGCAAGCCCTTCTCTAAGAGATATTTGCTGACTTGCGGGATAAAACACTGATGGAACCAATTGGAGGTCAGCATCTTCGTAATCCATGCTTTTTGATTATGCATCCAGTACACGGGAAGGAGATTCTTATTTTTATTTTTCAAAGCGCGAGGATTTTTCGACTTATAAATAAGCCCCGGCTTTAACAAAAATCCAGCAGCATTGCTACACATCACGAGGGTAACGCGATCCTTGAATGCTTTAAAGCCAGAGGCTTTGGCTTCCTCTTTGAACAGGAAAGCTCGCGACGGCATTCTCTTCCAAAACAAGCCAGTCTCATCCATATTAAAGACTTGTTCCGGCTTGTATCCACCTTCGGCGATAATATTCTTGAATGTCTGGTTCACGTAAGTTTCAGCAGCGGCAGTGTCAGCGGAAGCAGACTCCCCATGCAGGGAAACGCTTTTCAGGGCGAAGCGTTTCTGAAACTTCGCGAACCATCCTTTGCTGGCGGAAAAACGTTTCTGAGGCTGGGAATCAGTGGATGTCCCTGGTTGAGGATCATTTGCATCATCATCATCTTCAGCATGGTTGCCGTCGTCGTCTTTAGGTTCCTTTGCAGCAAAATTCTAATATAAGCTCAAAGCCTTTGTTTGGATGGTGTTCGTATCCAACGCTATGTTCTTCTTCCGGCAGTCGGCAATCCACACAACTAAAGCACCTTCCATGCGTACGATCGTTTTATTACGCGTTGTAACGACTCGCTTCGCTGATCTGCTAAAGGTGATTGCAGCCGTCTTTCTAATGTTCGCCTCGTCCTTCTTGATATAGCGAACAGTAGATTCGTTGATGCCAAAATGGCGGCCGGCGGCCGCGTAACTTCTACCATCTTTTAACATGTCGAGAAGCGTAACCTTCTCAGCTATCGTCATCATCCTTCGGTGGCGTTTAGGCTCACTACCAGCCTTAAGAGAAGCAGAACGCTTGGGAGCCATTACAGTAGGATTTACAGTAACAAAAAGTTCAACTTAAAAAAGTCGCACACAGCACAGATTCACACACTCAAGAACGTCTACTCAGCGATACGCGGTAACAGAGAGTGGACGATCCAGCCCCGCGAGAACTTAGATGCTGCGGGTAGGAGATGCGGGCAAAACACCAATCACAGGCTAGATAACAAAACTTGAGTTCTGATTCGTCATCTATCAGCGCTTGAACCAATCACAACCCGTCTTACAGTACTATGATGCGTTGGTTACCTACTCATAGAAGATGCCCCGCGCATACCGAACGTACGTAGATTAAGTAAATACCGTAATAATAATAAATAATGATAATAATACTGTACAGTAATAATAATAATAATAATGATAATAATAATAACAATAATAATTTTATTAACAACAACAACAATAATAATAACAATAATAATAATACAGCTTTACGTACGCTATTTTACGCCTCTCTCTCTCTCTCTCTCCCTCTCTCTCTTTCTCTCTCTCTCTCTCTCTCTCTCTCTCTCTCTCTCTCTCTCTCTCTCTCTCTCTCTCTCTCTCTCTCTCTCGTACGCTTATTCGAAATGTGATTTTTGCAATAAAGAATATTATTGGATGCAGTACTACGTACGTATACATACAAAAGATTCATGGAAAAGAAGCACATCCATTACAGTACACACCATTCTAATATGGTATGACTGCATCTGATTTGCATTTCATGTTCGATTTAATTTTACTACGTACTGTATACAGTACTGAATTATCGTATGATCACATTCTCTTTTCGTGTTTTATTTCTTTCTGTGCTGAATTATATATCATATGTAATGCAATGAACAATCAGTAAAAACAGATATTACTAATTACAGTATTAATGGAATTACAGGTAACAAAATATCGTATTTGGTTGTCTTCAGATTTCGCGGTATTTTCGAATTTTCCGGAAAATCCGCGATATGTATATATATATGGGTTATGGGAAAACCCCGCGAAGTGGTGAATCCGCGATTGTCGAACCGCGAAGTAGCGAGGGTTCACTGTACGATTAAAAAAGTAAAAGAGTAATGGTGCTTTAAAACATAAAAGATGATATAAGAAGGAAAAGAGTAATGGCGCTTTAAAACGTATAATCTATGATACAGAAGGAAAAGAGTAATGACGCTTTAAAACATAGAACTAATATGATAAAACAACGAAAAGAGTAATAGCGCTTTAAAGCATATAAAATACGATAAAAGAATGAAAAGAGTAATGGCGCTTTAAAAAGTATAAAATACGATAAAAGGAAGAATAATGGTGCTTTAAAACATAAAAGAACGAAAAGAATAATGGCGCTTTAAAACATATAAAAGACGATAAAAGAAGGAAAAAGAGTAATGGCGATTTAAAACATATAATGAATACAATAAAAGAATGAAAAGACTAATGCCCCTTTGAAACGTATAATGAATACGATAAAAGAACGAAAAGAGTATCGACGCTTTATAATGTATAAATAAAACACGATAATAAGGAAAAGAGTAAGGGTGTGTTAAAACGTATAACAAACGATAAAAGAAGGTTGTACAGTAATGGAGCTTTGAAACGTTAAATGAATATGACAAAGGAACGAAAAGAGTAATAGTGCTTTAAAATGAATAAATAAAACATGATAAAAAAAGGAAAAGATTAATGGTGCTTTAAAACATAAAATACGATAAAATAAGGAAAAGAGTAATGGCGCTTTCAACCGTATAAAATACGATGAAAGAACGAAAAGAGTAATGGCACTTTACAACATATAAAATAGGATAAAAGAACGAAAAGAGTAATGGCACTTTACAACATATACAATAGGATAAAAGAACGAAAAGAGTAATGGCACTTAACAACATATAAAATAGGATAAAAGAACGAAAAGAGTAATGGCACTTTATAACATATACAATAGGATAAAAGAACGAAAAGAGTAATGGCACTTTACAACATATACAATAGGATAAAAGAACGAAAAGAGTAATGGCACTTTACAACATATACAATAGGATAAAAGAACGAAAAGAGTAATGGCACTTTACAACATATACAATAGGATAAAAGAACGAAAAGAGTAATGGCACTTAACAACATATAAAATAGGATAAAAGAACGAAGAGAGTAATGGCGCTCTAAAATGTCAAACAAAAATTATCACCCTACCAGGCCGATCATGCTGCAGTTAGGTTATGAAATTAACTCAGTACATCGAGGATATATTTGAGAACAGAAAAACTACTGGGGCAGCCTTTGTAAGACCTAACAGCTACATACGATACTGTCCTCCTAAAACTTGCCTAAATAGTTGAAGTAGCAAATACAGTGAAAATCATGGCCACTCCTTGTAAAGCAACAATTCTTTGTAGAAATGGACAGCGAGACAGGTAGGCACAGGACCAACAAGAGCGGTCTCCTGCAGGACTCTGTACTGGCTCCCATTTTGTTTAACACTTATACAAATGACCAACCACAGTTTCAGGATGTACTGTACGTACACTCATATACGCACGCGACCTATGCATTGCCACACAGTCACGATCCTTTGAAGAAATAGAGAAGAGACTATCAAATGCTTTATCATCTCTCTCAGTATTCTATAAAAGATAACACAATGCAAATCCTAGCAAAATGCAGGTGTTTGGATTCCACCTAAACAATCAACAAGCTAACTAGAAACTATAGATTATATAGGAAAATAACAAATTAGATAACCGCCCCCTCCCCCACATCCAGTATATCTAGGTGTTGCTCTTGACGAACTCTTACCTTCAAAGAACGCACAAACAAACTAAAAAACTATCAACAAGAAATAACCTGCTTAGCAAATTAGCCAACATCAGCTGGGGAGCAGATCCTAAAACCCTTGAGCAAACAGCTCTACTAGTCTGTTATGCTACTGCAGAATATTGTTCAGTAGTGTGGCAAATATTGTTCCATGGAAAGAAAGTGAATCCAGAGCTTAGTAGAGCCTGTCAAATAATCACTGGAAAATTAAAGGCAACACCCCTACCATCTCTCTATAGACTGGCCAGTATTACACCACCTCTATTTCAATAGGATGCTATCACCAAAAATGAAAAGGTCAAACAGATGAATGATCCAAGGCATCCACTTCATGAACATACAGCAACACGACGGCAAATAAAATCAAGAAAAGGCTCCATGGCCGTGGAGGGTTCTGAATCTCTAAAACATTCTGCCTACTGTTTGATGAAGTGAAGGGAGAGTGACTGTAATTCACCCAATGAAGCACTACCTAACCCTAGCGATCACCTACCTTGTAGAACGTCCCTTAACAGAATAGAGTGGACCACTTTAAATGAAGCTAGATGCAAGGTTGGGAAAACATGAGATATACAGTACTTCAGAAGTGGGGATATGTTACTAATGCTGACTGCCATTAGACTGAATCGCCTAAGACCATGGACCAGATGCTCCGCTGCTACCCACTGGAACCTGCATGTTCTGATGCAGATCTACAGGAAGCAAATGACAGAGCCATCCTTTGGATACACGTAGTGTGGGATAAGGTATGAATGAAAATGTATGATGAATAAGATAAAAGAAATAAAAGTGAAATGACACTTTAAAGTTTTATTTCTTTCCATATGACTTAAACTTCCCAACATCAGTAACAAACTAGTACTGAGGTTTCCCCATAAACTGTTTTACAGGTACGGACACATAACAGTTACTGTACTGAGAGGAATGAACATAGTTTCCTATTAATTAGGCCTCCAGTTTATAGATAGCCAAGTAGAATATCTCCTAAATGTTATCATAAATCATAATCACTAGTTTGAAATTAAATAAAAAAAGTAGTACAATTTTGAATGAAAAAACTAACTCTTCCTGTGTGCTGTTTCCTGCTACCATTCAAAATTCAAAGTATGTGGTACTAATACCCTCATGTTTGTAAATGAGAGAATGACAGCAATATTTCTTCTATTAAGCGAAGCCAAATGGAAAATGCGGGGTGAAACATGAGATGAGGTAATGTAAGAAAATCAGAATACTGTGAGAGTACTGATTAAAAAGCAAGAAATTAAAAGCTGCGCGGTAAGAAATTAACGAACTAAATAAATCTCAGTTGTGCTCACATTCAAGTCAAATATATGACTGACTACACCGATCAAGAGGATGCAAGTTACTGGATTAGCGAATTGATAAAGGTCTGCTTTACTCAAGTTGGACTTAATTTAATATGCTACTTATTACTGTACAGTACATCCCCATCTTATTTGTTGGTTATATATATAAAAACAAGTTGCATAAGCTGTATGCAAAAAAATACAAGTAAGCATTGCGAGATAATACTACATGCGAAAAAAAAGGTATTTATTAATTTTTCATCCAACATCTCTGGTAATAATTAATCTTATAAAAAGATTTATGGTTGGCAGGGTTAGGTTAGGTAAAGAACATATTGGGTGGGTTTGTTTTGGAGTTAACCTGAGACACCATGACTGTCACCATCAAACTCATTTTATGGTATTACAGTTCTTGAACTGTGACTAAAAAACTGGTGGCAAAAATATTTAATTAGGATAAAATTACTTGTGAAACTGACGGTACGTACGGTCTTTATTCCAACTCATCGTGTGTTTGTTTCTAGAACCTAATGTTATACTGTACCACCACAAAATCAATTTTCGCCAGTCAATAATACCAATACTCTCAAAAGATATCTTGATTTTCCAATTTTGCCTAAAATTTCTCAAAAAGCAATACTTATAATGTTTGTTGGTAAAATGATACTTGTAAGACAATATTTCAGTAAGAATGTAAGTAAACCATGGTTTTCCTGAGAGGCTTATTATGATAGTTAAGAATTTTAAATTAATTTCCACAACATATACTTTGTTAACCAATCATTTATTTCCATAGCAAAGGCTTTGCTAAGACATTACTGTATCCCCTACAAAAAAAAATAATGGTGGAATAGTAGTGTTTAACCAATAAAAGTATTATTAAAAAACAGAAATGAAATTAAAACTTCAAGATTTGCGAACAAAATTCATAAAACTCACGAATTAACAAATAAACTAAGCACTTCTATTTCTGGGCCTAATTCTATCTAACAATCATGAAGGGACCACTTTAGAATGGAGTATATGGGATGGGGTCTATATGACCAGATACTGTGGCCAAGGAGGCCATTCAGTGGGACCACAGTGGAAAAACCAGGATTTCTAAGAGGGAAAAGCAAAATTGAACAGATCCATCACCAACGATAAAAGGCTAGCCAAGAGTGGGAAGAAAAGGAAAAATAAATAAGTTCAATTATGTCATCACTAAGTTGGAGCAAATGCTTTTTTGTTGACCAGGCGGACATGAGTCTTTTTATAGTTTATTTATGACATATTTGTTTTTGATGTTGTTAATAGTTTATATATGACATGTCTGTTTTGACGTTGTTACTTATTTTAGAATGATTTATTGTTAATTTGTTCTCTTCATTTATTTATTTCCTTATTTCCTTTCCTCACTGGGCTATTTTTTCCTGTTGGAGCTCTTGGGCTTATAGCATCTTGCTTTTCCAACTAGGGTTGTAGCCTGGATAGTAATAATAATAATAATAATAATACTGTACACAGTGCACAGGAACATCCTATCCTAACCTAACCTAGAGAACTTCATATTAGGTAACAATGAATGCAAGTCATTACCTATAAAAGATGAAAATTTTGTTCCAATGTATCGCAACCTAACCTAATCTAGGGTGCTATGCCCAACTCGGTATTATTACAGTTTCATTCATTATGGGAAATCTATTATAATAATATATTTCCCGAGTAAAGCAAGTCTTTTGTAGTATTTCTGTAAAATATTATCTGTCGCAAATGCCTAGTTCTTTATATATTGACGATCAAACTCACGCTACTCATGTCTTCCTCCCAGATTTTTTCTAAGTCTGTTGTTATTGTTGACTGTCTTGTATTTGCTTAAATGAGCCCTGTAACCACTATAATCCACTGACAAACTAGTCCACTATGAAGTCTTACACGTTTGGCCAATCACAGCGCCTGTCCACTATGACGTCATACATGTTTGGCCAATCACAGCGCGACAATACAACTGCGCGACAATACATTATCTTCCCAGGCATTTCATTTCGTTCTTAGACATGGAGACCATAGAAAGCACGTCATCTCATGTTGCACAAGAAGTTGAAATTCCATCTTCTTGTCCTGACTGTTTCCTAACTTACAATGAATTTGTTGAAAAACTAGTGCATTTGTGCCAGAGACACAATTTTATTTTACAAAATAAAAATTGTCCTGCATGCCAAGGAACCTTCCCAACGGCTTCACGTTTTCCTCAAAGCAGCAGCACATCTTTATGAACCAACAGTTTAAGGTAAGCTTCATTAATTTATAGAGTATATTATAATGGTGATAGTATAACGATGTATACAGCAGTACCATCACTTTGGATTTGGTTTAATGGATGTGTTAGGTAGTGGCTGTAAGGGGGGGGGTCGCAGGGGCTAGGCCTAGGTAGGGGTACAGGGCCCTAGGTTAGGTGGCTGTATTAGGTTCGGTAGTGTCCCGAAAATCACTGTGGCCTTCAGGGGGGTCACAGGGGGGTCACAGGGGGGAGGAGCCCCCCCCCCCCCCCCCCCCGGTAGGCCTAGGTAGGGATACAGGGCCCCTATGCTAGGTTAGGTGGGTTTTCTTAGGTTCAGTAGTGCCCTGAAAATCACTGTGGCCTTAACGGGGGGTCGAAAGGGGGGTCGCAGGGGGGGCGGAGGCCCCCCCCCCGGTAGGGCTAGATAGGGGTATAGGGGGAGGGGTGGTGGAAGGATAAGTATTCATTTATTGCAAATATCATTTGATGCCCCCCCCCACCCAAAACCCCGGTTCCCACCTGGTGTCCCCCATAATTGTTGGGATGAAGTAGGGTCTTTCTGCATTCTGGGACAACTTGTTGTTTTAACTCCAATTACATCGTAAATCTCTAAATCGGATGGTTTGCGGTCAAAATAAACGTTAAATTCGTTGAAACTACACTATTTCTGATGCAACAAATATATTTTTATTCCAGTTTCCCCATAATGGATGAAACTGTAAATTTACCCAACTTTATACTACAGTAAAAGGCATGGCAGTGTCAGGCTATGTTCTACCAAACGTTCTTGTAACAATTTATAAATTCGACAGTAACATTATCTAGTATCTCAGAAACTAATTTGAGTATTGATAAAGTCTTAACATTGTTATAAATATGAGACCGACATTTCATCTAAACCAAGTCTAATGTCGGTGGTAAAGTAAACAATAACCAGGTAGGCCTACTCGTCGCGAAAATTTCCTTGTAACATATATATTTTTTTATACTACGAGTCTAAGATATTACATTCTTACTGCACTACTACCTCGAATGTAAAGTAGGCCTACGAGTATTCCCAACTACAAGCATTATATAGAGGCATAAAGTTAAGGAAACGGTAAAATGTGCTTACCTTGGACAGGAACCGGGTCTTGTTAATGTTAACCACTATCATTAGTCGAAATCCTGGAACTGATCTTGCATCAAAATACTGATGTTTTTCTAAACTATTAAATTCGTATACTTTAAACACTTAACCAGAGAGATAAAATTTGATTCAAGTATTCTAGAATCGGTACTGAGTCTATAAACAACGGTATAAACCAGGGTTGCCAAATTATTTCGACTGGATTATCGTACATGAGCCTTAGAAATGTCGTTTTTCAACCAAAATTATCATACACAGTTTCAATATAATTATTAAGGAGTCACATGATTGACTTATTTCAAAATATTTTAGTATAATTGTTTAATTAAACACATGTATATACCTAAGGTATGTATCGTACATCGTACTGGACCTAAAATAACCGTACATGTAGGATAATTATCGTATGCATGGCACCCCTGGTATAAACTCCATTTTAGTAGGACATCTGGCCCCTTCTTGGAGTCAACGGACTCCCCTGTAAATATAATATAAGATAAGATATTAGATCTAATCAATACAGTTGACAAATTTTAGTGTTAGTCTGTTATTAAATATTAACTCCTTCACCGAATGTTATGAATGATATGTTAACTCCTCCACATGAGGCTTAATACCTTTTATTCAAACAATATCCATGCTCCCCCTTCCATATATATATATATATATATATATATATATATATATATATATATATATATATATATATATATATATATATTATATATATATATATCACTTTATTAAAAACATTTCCATTTAAAACGTTTACATTGATTTATATTTAAAACAACCTCCTGTGGTTTGTCTATTGCAAAATCGTTGCATTAAATGTAGTCTCTTTACAAACGAACATTTATGTGGGTTTAGAGACTGAATTTAATCCTTATTCCTCTGTTGGATAAGTAATTTTACAGATGATTATAATGTGTTTAGTAAATTAGTTTTATATTCCTATGTGCACAACTAGGAAATCATGTATAATACCAACCATACTGAATGGGATGTGTAGACAGCATAGTACACAATGATTTAGTAGAATCAGTAACAAGTATCAACGTCCAATTTAACCCTTTTACCCCCACCATAAGGTTAAATTTCGAGCACATTTTGCTATATATTTTTTTGAAATTGCTCTAACAGGCTTAATTTTTGTCCTAGAGAGGTCAGGTTGGTCTCATTCTTTTGGAAAATGCCTGAAGTTTCTCATAAAATTATCAAAAAGATGTAAAAAATGTAATTAACAGTGTTTTGCAAGAACGTACCGGTACGTCCTTTGGGGGTGTTAACAGAAGAAAGAACACTAGTAGACTGTGTGTGACGTCACGGCGTGACTGTGCTGTGTTTATATAATCTTGTGGTTGAGGTAAACGTAAACATTTAAATTAAGTAAAAATAAAAATAAAACTATAATAATAAATCCTTGAACACTACAGTATGAAACATTGGACATGAAAATTCGACTTAAACCGAGAAAGACGTCACTTTAAATGTGCTGCTGAATAACATGATCGAAGGTAGGGGGTTGGATTTTTTCTTTTTTTTTTGGGGGGGGGGGGCGGCCAATATAGCCCCGTGCTGAGCTTGGGGAGGCCATTCGTGGTCAAGGTACAACTAAGGAAAAACCTGAAATTGTAAAAAAAAAAAAAAAAAAAAAAAAAAAAAAAAAAAAAAAAAACTGACAACGCTTGAGTTGAAATAATTCGATTATTTTACACCATATCAGATGCATTATTTAACTCAATAAGAATATCGTGACAGGACAAGTAATAGTTAGGTTGGCATGCTAACCCTACTTAGGCTTACGATCTCGGTCATAAGTGAAAAAATTGCCAAACTTTGATAAACATTTTAGTTATTTTCATATGCTTGTTAGTATACCTTTTTGTCAATATTCATTCTTTCTGTATTTTCATTTGTCTGTGTGTGTTGAGGAGAGGGAGAGGAGGAGTGGATTTATAGATGACAGAAAAAATACAGAAATATAAAAATCGAAAATGAAAATCGGTTCCTTGGTTATTACTCTTAATATGGTCTAAATATATGAGAGATTAATGTCCATATTTTCCGCAGATATTGCAATCGTCTCAAAATACGCAGACTAAACCATGTCATACAGTCATATCATCCTTCGCACCGCCCAGACACAAATAGACATCCTGGAAACAATAGCCTGAAGGATATCACGCAGACACGGCTGAACTTAAAACCAACATGGCATAACATAAGGTGAGACCGTCGGTCGCTTGGCTCTTGCGCTGTGACGTCACTGATGCAAGTCTACTTGGCAGTGCACTTAATGGTTATGTTTTCTCTCTCTCTCTCTCTCTCTCTCTCTCTCTCTCTCTCTCTCTCTCTCTCTCTCTCTCTCTCTCTCTCTCTCTCTCTCTCTCTCTCACTTAAAACAGCTATATCAAGATATCTAAGACCTTGCCATACTGAATACAATCTTGTTGGAATACAAATAACGAAAGTGACGAGGGTGAATGCTCTCTCTCTCTCTCTCTCTCTCTCTCTCTCTCTCTCTCTCTCTCTCTCTCTCTCTCTCTCTCTCTCTCTCTCACTTAAAACAGCTATATCAAGATATCTAAGACCTTGCCATACTGAATACAATCTTGTTGGAATACAAATAACGAAAGTGACGAGGGTGAATGAATATGAAAAAAAAATCCCCAACTTTTATTGAATTAGCATGTTCTTTTATTTACAGAATATTACTGAAGAATTTTTCAAATTTTGTTTTTGCCTGTTTATAAGAAATTCTGACTTCCTTTCAGCATTTAATATCTTCACCCTAAAAGGGATTTTTGCACCCTATAAAGAACTTCATTATTTCCTCTGGAACATCAATGATTCATTCCCCGAAAATATGAACTAATTCCGTCATCCCATCAACACCTGGTTTCAACTGTTCCCCCATGAAAAGGTTCAAATAGTTGTTCTATTTTCTTTAAATTATTGAAAAATTCAGGACTAGGCCTAAACAACACTTTCCTCCTCACTTAGGAGATCCAGTCGTTGTTTAGGGCTCCATTATTTGGGAATCCTAAGGAAATATATTTATTTCTGTACTTAGGAGCTATATAACCTCTCAGATAATTCAAGGCTTCCATTTCAATACCATTTTCAGACTCTACCGCAATATTTACAAAATCCTCCATATACTACGTGACTGATCGATAGGTCTATGCTTTTATTACCAGATTCAACGCTCTGACCCCACGATATCCCTTAGTGGGTTTTTAAGAATGAAGGAAATAGGCCTGATTATTGTCTGCACTGAAAGACTACTCAGAACTAGATCACTACGTATAGGCCTAATCATTTGTTCGAACGACTTTACATTCCTAGAAAGAAAGTATGAAAGAAAAAAAAATGGATAGCCTTAGTCCGATAATTTCTTCATGTATTGCATAGGCTAGGTCTATTCTAATTTTGTACTTCGTTTTAAGAATTTAGGCCAGGCTACTTATTAACCGAAGATATGTCACTAAAAAACTGCTCTAATGAGATTGTAAACAAATTGTTAAACCATGCCAGAATTTACGTTCTTAACAGGTAAATTTAAAGAGAGAACTGCGGTTTTCTTTAATCTGTGATAACTTCTCTGGTAAAGTTGTGGTAGCAGTTCATATTGAAGATTTTATATCGTAATCTTCTGTCTGGAAATGAAGAGAACAAATTCTGGCATCATTAACATTAATGATATCACTTCTTTTGCATACATTAATCCCCATACTTTGGACACCTATTTTCCTTGTTTGAGCCCCTGGGCTTATAGCATCCTGCTTATCCAACTAGGGTTATACCTTAGCAATTAATAATAATAATAATAATAATAATAATAATAATAATAATAATAATAATAATAATACTCTGGCACTAATAGGGCACCCAAATATGGAGCAACCATCCATGTCTGTTTTGACGTTGTTACTTATTTTAGAATGATTTATTGTTAATTTGTTCTCTTCATTTATTTATTTCCTTATTTCCTTTCCTCACTGGGCTATTTTTCCCTGTTGGAGCCCCTGGGCTTATAGCATCTTGCTTTTCCAACTAGGGTTGTAGCTTGGATAATAATAATAATAATAATAATAATAATCGCAAGGTGCGACAATACGACTGACAGAATGACATGGTGCAATACTCAGTCGATGTACTCCAGTGACGTCACTGAAGAGGTAAATTAGCGATCGGATCCCTCAGTGAACACACCATATGTTATTCCGTCTTGCTTAGAATGATGACATGATAGCTGGAGTAAATCGTGTGACTCACTCCTGTTATCGTCAAGGAGAATGTGTCCTTTCCGGCGTTGCTTGCTATTTGCTCGACGATTGTCTGTCTGCGAGGTTAACCCCCCCCCCCCACCCCCCCTCCCCCCAACCCCAGCCTCCTTTAAAATAACATACGCACATAGCTGAGGTTTTCCCTTTTTTGTTTTTTTTCGTTGTCTGCTTCCCTGACTGTCTGGAATATTGACCGTAACATTCCGATGGGGTTCACTCAGCTATAGTTTTTGTTTGTTTTGCTTTTAAACGACGTTGACTAATTGACTGGTAAATTGATATTACTACATTAGTTTCACGCAGAAAAAAACTATGAATTTCCTTGATGACGACACTATAAGAGCTCTGCCTCCCCTTCGATTTTAAAGTGATGCTCTGTTGCAATATGTGATTATAGAACTGCGCAGTCTTCTCGTGCATGCCTCCTACTGTGGCGAACTAGTTTATGCAATTTATTCAAATCTATGCATTTTTTATGCACTGCGAATGCAATTTTTTTTATTTTTTTTTATTTGGTGTCACGTTTTGCTTGAAGCAACCGCAATTGCAACCTCTCAGCACGTGAATGTACACATGAATTTTGCCATAAAACTGTTCGGAAATTGTATAAGAAACTCGCGATTCAATTAAACGTGTTACCCCTTAGAATGAACAAAAACAAACATCCTATAAATAAAAAAAAAAAAAATCAGTCTCCACTCCAGACAGCCCGTCATTTCCGCTATTGATTCACTCACATTCAAAAGAACAGAAAAGAAGAAAAGGGCGGTGGGGAGGAGCACGGACCTCCAGAAACACACACACACACACCAGTGTTGCCAGGTATGGGGTATTTATCCCTAGATTTGGGGATTTTGGGTGTCTGATGGGGATATTCCGTACAAATTTCTATGATGAAGAAACAGAGATGAGTAAACCTTTCTATTGTTGCAATTAGTTTGGAGTATAGTGAGTAATGTCTATATTAGTAAAGCCTACAGGATCAGGAGAAAATATAATCGTGGAAATGGGGATTTTTGGGTCGTTTTGGGGATTTTTTATCATGAGTTTTGGGGATTTTTAGGCTAACCCATCTGGCAACACTGACACACACACGTACACGTTCGATGACGCTTCCCGTCAGCCAGACATTTGTACCCAGACAGACTGAAGAGGTATTTCCGAGTCCGAGTAATAATTGAAGGTCAGTCGATCGAGTGGGAGAAGGCTCGGCTTGTCTGAGAGCTAAAGGCTACCGTGAGCATGTTGATAATTTACTGGGACGGGGAAGGGGATATCCCCATTCCCCCCAGCTGGATTCCATGTCCCCGCTCCTATCCCCGAGTTGAAAGACGTAGACGATGACGTGCAGCTAGGATGACGAGTTAGGACACGTCTCGGTTGGCCTGCTACGTAGGAGTCAAATTTGACTTATGGAGATGGTAAATCTCCAGCCCTTTAATAATAATAATAATAATAATAATAATAATAATAATAATAATAATAATAATAAAATCCCCGATATGATAAAGAGCAAGAGTTTGGAGTGTTTGGATACATACATATATATATATATATATATATATATATATATATATATATATATATATATATATATATATATATATATATATATATATATATTCACATCTCTTCGTCTTATTTTTTCTTTTGTGGGTGGTTGAAGCGTAGCTCCAACACGGCCTTGATCTAAAAAATATCATAGTAAGTAATAGAACAACATTGAAATGTCAAGCTGAAATTATATTTTTTTTCTCATACCGGATCGGAAATATCGTCTTATTATTATTATTATTATTATTATTATTATTATTATTATTCATCTCCTATGCCTATGGACGCAAAGAGCCTCGGTTAGATTTCGCCAGTCTTCTCTATCTTGAGCTTCTAATTCAGTACTTATCCATTCATCATCTCCTACTTCACGCTTCATAGTCCTCAGCCATGTAGGCCTGTGTTTCCAACTCTTCTAGTGGCTTGTGAAGCTCAGTTGAACGTTTGCTGAACTAATCTCCCTTGGGAATGCGAAAAGCATTCCCAAACCATCTCCATCTATCCCTCTCCATGATCTCATCCACATATGGCACTCGAGTAATCTCTCTTATAGTTTCATTTCTAATCCTGTAATCTTTATTATTATTATTATTATTATTATTATTATTATTATTATTAGCCAAGTTACAACCCAAGTTGGGAAAGCATGATGCTATAAGCCCAAGGACCCCAACAGTGAAAAATAGCCCACTAAGGAAAGGAAATATAGGTAGATATACTACAAGAGCAGTAATGAACAATTGATATAAGATATTTTAAGACTGGTAACAACCTTAGAATAGATCTTTCACACATAT
>NC_090763.1:61861167-61902298 GCF_036898095.1 Palaemon carinicauda
CAACTGTGGTTATAGCTTAGCTAATAATAATATTAATAATAATAATAATAATAATGATAATAATATGAAGAAGAAGAAGAAGGAGAAGAAGAAGACGAAGACCTTTCGCGAGACCTCTATATGGTGTACATTTATTTTTCACAAACTATGTTTCACTTGGAATCCTTAAATGGGCATTTCATGTTTTACTCAACTTTTGCAAGTCCTGTTGATATTGATAATGATAGTTACCTCAATCCAGGAAGACAATTGCTTCCTATTTATCCCGCTTTTATTAAAATCTCTGAGTATGGAACTCTTGTCGCTCAACGTCTCAGAGAACTGTAGGCCTACTTTGGAGAATGAACATAACTTTAATAGTAAATCAAACACCACAATTCTAGCTGACAGTCTAAACTAGATTAAATTCCGGCATAAAATTGTCTTCGTTGATGTTTTATGAATGATTAAGAGCAAAGCTTTACGAGAATGGATGATTTCGAATCACTACATTTGTGCCATGATTGTCGATTAGTCTTACGACTTATTTCTTGTTTTTTTTTTAACTTATTTGCCTTTATGTTAATTTTTATATTCATCTGAACTGTTTTGACCACATTTGTTTCATTTCTGCCCACTTTGAAAGAGTTCCCCCTTCCCCTACGAAAGTAATAATAGAGTCTGCGCCTGCGCTTTTCACTTGTCACCGAACCAAAACATGGCCGTCTCTCGCTTTGTTTACATCTGACCAATACCCCGAGTCCCCTGAGTCATCTTCCACGTTATTACTCAAGATAATGGCTTTGTAAGGTACGATGCAAGTTGCTATTCATTGTGAAACTCAATCACGTGCTTAGCAGTAGTTATACGGTGGTTTTTAGCAGTGGCAAGGAAAGTGTCAGACCCGACGAAGGTCTGAATTATGAGCTGTGGCTGTGGGTTAACCCTTGTGTGATCATATTTCACCGATAAACATAACTTATAAAATGCAATGTTGTTGTTTCGTGTATGTAGCTGATACATGCGGCAACAATCTTTGTAAGGTAGAAGATTTAGATAAGCTAACTTCATTAATTTACTTCTTTTTAAGGTAATATTAAGCTTCTTTAATTTCTCCCCCGTTGCATGAACTGTGTTTTTCCAATAGATTATCTAGTGTTTCACGTATTTCAGGTAATTTCTTTCAGCAAACTATTCATACTTCCTCTTCCATAGTCCTCCAGAGGTATATATAACAGTAATGGGGTTTTTATTAGCCGGAAACTCTCCCCCAAAACATTAAATCTGTTTGAAAAGGCAGATATGTATAAAACAATATTACCAGTTGGAAAAATACAGGGTAATATTTGTATAAGAGAGAAAATTACAAGGATTTATTCTACTCAGAGTTTACCTAACCTAACCTGACCTAGGAGACATTATGTAATGACGGACTGACCTCCCTTCACATAGAACCCCACCTAACCTAACCTACAAGCCATGTCCTTACCTACTTGCCTAATGGTCCTGACCTAACCTAATCTAGTACATCAGTCTGTACCTGACCTAACCTAATCTACTACATCAGTCTGTACCTGACCTAACCTAATCTAGTACATCAGTCTGTACCTGACCTAACCTAATCTACTACATCAGTCCATACCTGATCAGGATGCTTTGCCCCCCTATCCTTACTAAAGGGACAGAAGTCATAGAAAATGTAATGATAGCATTCTAACCTAACCTGTCTATGTATGCTGGGTCCATACCTTACCTGGCCTAGAGTACCTTTTATCATAAAAACCACAGAAATTTACCCTTTGCACATCATAACCCACCTGATACACTTAAGCTCCATGTTCCATTACATTGGATTCCCACCTCACACAGAGGAGATAACCCTTTCTCCCTTTTACCATTGGAAAAGCTTTTGTATTCTTTATAAAGTTTGGGAAGTAGGACTTTAGGGCAGACGTTTGTTTATATCCAAGGAATTCATGGTATTCTATGATTAACTAAGTTTTCTTTTGACCGTCTGGTGATTTATTAATTGAAGGAATTGGTACTTAAAATGAATATAGAGTAGCTTAAGGTCTTGACTTAATGTACAGTTGCATAGTACACTATCTGAAACCTTTAAGATTAAAAATTATCGAAGTCTTTTCATAATGACGGACAGGACCTACTGTGTGCAAAGAACACTACCTTACCTAAACTTCCTCACCTAGCCTAATCTACAAGACGTGTCTTTACTTACCTAATAAGGGGCAACGCCCCCTGTGACCCATCTTGGAGTGTTGCTTTCCCAGTGAGAGGATTGAAAATAAGGGAGTTATCTAGCATGGTCATCATCATACATAGACCCCAAGTCATCACCACTGTACTCCTTGCCAGTTTTTTTTTTAATAAAAGGCAACCATTGTTAATTTGAACATATCTACTAGTCCATCCATATACCAAGCCACTTCCCCCAATTTTTGGGCTGGCCGACATAAAAAAAAGGGGACCTATTCTCTCTACGCTCCTCCCAGCCCGACGAGGGACTCAATCAAGTTTGGCTGGTACTGCTAGGGTGCCACAGCCCACCCTCCCCCATTATCCACCACAGATGAAGCTTCATAAGCTGAATCCCCTACTGCTGCTACCTCCGTGGTCATCCTAGGCGACCGGAGGAAGCAGCAAGGCCTACCGGAACTGCGTTACAAACGCTTGCCATTCATTCCTATTTTTAGCACGCTCTCTTGCCTTTCTCACATCTAGCCTCCTATCACCCAGAGCTATCTTTACTATATCCATGCACCCAAACCTTGGCCTTCCTCTTGTACTTCTCCCATCAACTCTTGCATTCATCACCATCTTTAGCAGACAGCCATTTTCCATTCTCTCAACATGGCCAAACCACCTCAACACATTCATATCCACTGTAGCTGTTAAATCATTTTTGTTCCGTAACTGGAATACAAACCACATTAATTAATAGGGGTATTATTTTCGGCGTAGCTGAAATGACGAGCCATTAAGTTTTAACGAGGGTTAACTACCCACACCGCTTGTTAGCGGGGGTAGGGGAGGGTAGCTTGCTACCGCACCCCCTCACACACCTATGATTAAGGTCACTTTGCTTTCGGTTCGGATGGTGAACGGACGTTGCCGCTCTTCATCCTCGTTGAATATTGGCAGCCATTAATGACTTTTGTTTTTTCCTCTTCTCTTAGTGTGTGTGTGTGTGAAGTTGACTTCTGCGACCATGCGCACCTGCCCTGGACTCATCGGCCGCCCTTGTGGGACATATATGTCGGCGGTGGAAACTGATCCTCACACCCTATATCCTTCATGCAGAGGTCAACGGTGTGATAGTGTTACTAAGTTCAATGAGTGTAGGGAATGGTCTTCTTCCCAGTGGGAGAGGTTTGCGCGATGGTGGAAGAAGAAGTCTAACCGGGATATTTCTCCTTCAAATGTTTCTTTGAAGGAAGAAAAACCCAAGGCCTCTTCTTCCATCTCCCGACCCTTCTCCGAAGCTCCTACTCGTTCGGTCTCTTACGAGAGACCGTCAAGTAGTAGCGTAGACCAAGTTATTATCGGCCAGCTCCGGTTCTCGAGAGATGATGTTGCTTCCCCCAGCAAAGCAGCCCCACCTCTCCCCCCGGGTGAAGCCTTGTCACTAACTCCCCTCTTACAAATTTGGTCTTCCTTGGGGCTTACGGGTCCGCCCTCCAAGGAAGCCTTGCTGCAGTTCATCCGCATGGGTGCTTCTGTTAAACAGTCACCGTCAGAGGTAGATCCCCTGACCCTTGTCGACATTGTTGTGTCAGAGGTGTCTCATGTGGTTTCATCCATCTCCTCTCCCACTCCAGACTCTACTGCGGTTGCTGCCAACTTAGTTTCCCCCGTTCCTGATCATCCTCCGAGGGGGAAACTAAGTTCAACGTCTGTCTCTCCTGCAAGTGTTTCTCACCCTCAGGGGAGTTAACTTATAGAGACTCCTCTTCGGAGGACTGCTGTGGCGCACGGTCAGCTTGCTGATCCAACGGACCCCAGAGGGCGCATCTGTCGGAAGGCACGCCTTGCTCTTTGCCTTAGAGGTTTCCCTTCACCAGTGGAGAGGAGGCGCCTCTTTGGTTCATCATCATCGCTTCAGTCCCCTGCAGAGGAGCCTCCACTGCATTCAGACCTTCATACATCAATCATCACTGCTCCTGCAGCCAGTCTTGTGACTTCGATCCTGGACCTCTCTGCCGATCCTTTGCGATCCCCCTTGGTGGATGGTCACCCTTACAAAGGGCACGCCGACCATCCATCCTCCAGACCTGCCGACCTACCATCACCATTCCTGTCATTGGTAGAGCCTACTGTAGCTCTACCAAAGTGCGCAGCTGCGCGCCATCACCCTGCAGCTCGCAATCCGACAGACCTTCAGCGCTCACCAGCAGCTTGTTAGACTGCTCGTTATTCTACAGCGCTGCGGCACACCCCTTCACCTGCTCGCCCTCACAAAAGGCAGCAAACTCATGCGCCTGCGAGCCAACGTTCGCCTGCACGTAAGCGCTCTCCTGCGCACCCTGCGCTCACACGTCCAGGGTCGCCAGCGCCCTTTTGCGCCTACGCGCCCTGCGCGCCAATGCTTTCCCATGCGTTAGCACACTCCTGTGCGCCCTTACTCTCCTACGCGCCAGCACTCTTCTGCGTGCCAGCCTGTGCACCATTCATCACCCGCGCCCCATTATTCTCCGGTGCACAAGAACACTGTAGGTGAGACAGCAATCACATTGCAGGCCTCATCTACGCGGCAACTCTCCTGGACATTTGCGCTCACCTGCACGCCAAATATCTCCCGCACGCACGCACAGAGACATGCGCGCGCCACCACGTGCCCGCGCGCCAATACAGGGTACTCTCCTGCGCGCCAGTGTTCTCCCGCGCGCAAGCACGCACACCAACAGGCACGGGAGCAGGATCTACACCCGGCAAGGTCGCCGTTGCCTCAGTCCCCTCCTCTCAAATGCATTCCAGCGCGGCCTGGGGGAGAAGGGAAACAAACGCAAGCTGAGGGGTTCAGGATCCCTAAACTGCCTTCTAAGGTGGACCCACCCATTACAGTGACTCCTCATAGGGAATCTTCAGTCCCTTTCCCTTCAGGGGATCTGTCTGACAGTGTATCCGTCAGTCAGCAGCCTTGGTTCAGTGCCTTAGTCAGAGCCGTAACACAGGCTTTCAAGCCAGTCCTGTCTAACCGATTATCAGAGCAACCTATAGCTCCGGACTTAAGACACGGAACCATGGCTACCTCTACCCCTTTGAAAAGGAAAAGAGGAATTTCTGACGCGGTCACTTCCACGAGGGTGAAGCTGACTCCGTGCAGTCCATCAAGGCAAGTTCTTTCAATTTCTCAGGGGTACTCTCCCTCCCAGTCGGACGAAGACCATCCGTCACCAAGGGAACCGCGCGAGGAGAGAGACTCTTCCATCGCACCAATGGAGGAAACTTCTCTTCATGCGGAGAGTTCCCCGCAATCTGAGACCAGGAGAGACATGACACACAGGCCTTCGATGTTGGAGTCTTATCTCCTTCCTCAGAAGGAGTCCTAAGACTCCAAAACTCTACCACAGTCCTCCATTAGGGCTAGAACGGAGACTGCCAGCCACTCTAGGAATGTCCGTGACTCACCCTAAGAAGAGCTCTTGGGGATAGAAGGAGACTTCGCTGCGAGTCCTACATCAGGAGGAGACCAACAAGAATCAGAACATGCATTTTGGCAGGTTCTGACTCTTAATGAGGGTTCTCAATGGGTTTTCCGACCCGGAGATATACCCTCGAGAAGGCAAAGACACGGTCTTAGACTGCGTCTTTGGTACTCAGAAACCCTCCAAGACCAGTGCAGATCTGCCCTGGTCTCAAGGGTTGAAGAGTACCAGAGACAAGATCTCCCAACAGTTCTCCGAGTTTGCCTCCTCTAACCGTGGCGGCGCTACGAACAAGCTCCTCCCACCTCCTCGCGTACAGCAAAGGAGATACTTTGAGATCCTGGAGGAACCCAATTCAGCTCTTCCTCTTCACTACTCTCTGGAAGAGCTAACCAGGGGAGTCCCTCTTGAGAGACTCTCCAGCCGGCAGGTCTCGTTCTCGGCAACCGAGGTCCTTAACCAGGAAAAGGTCACCAAGGATGCGATACAAACTACTCCGTGGTAGGACTTCAGGTATCCTGATACGATCCAAGGATTTTTCCTAGGAGCGTACCAGGAAAGCAATGGAGGCCTTCTTACTCTCAGGCACTCGCACGATCGAGTTTCTTGCCCACCAAGTCTCGAACTTGTGGGGAAACACTATCTTGAAACGTCGAGATGCAGTGTCTGAGAGGTTCCACCAACAGGTCCCAAGCGTCAAGATAAATAGGCTCAGACATTCCTCCCTAGAGGGGGCCCATCTGTTTGAGCCTAAGGACGTGGAACTTGATGCTGAGAGGTGGAGGAAGTCTCATCGAGACTCCCTCTTCCATAGGGCTTTAACAACTAAGCCCTATAAACCTCTAACAACCCAACAGTCCCGTCCAACCAAGACCGCGACGACGAAAATAGCAGCGAAGACAGTGGTGTCTAAGCCCTTTCCTGTCAAGGACAGGAAAGTCAAAAAGTCCTCCAGGGGAGGAAAGAATCCTAGAGGGAGCAGCCGAGGCCGCAAACGCTAGGATTGGCACTCCCCCTGTGTTTCCACCAGTGGGAGGATGCCTACAAAGTTGCTCAGACAGGTGGAAGCAACTCGGGGCCGATTCCTGGACAATGTCCGTGATCCGTCTAGGATATCACATCCCGTTCATAACATCTCTACCTCCCTTGACCAGGAATCCAGTGTCATTAGACTCCTTTGCCATGGGATCGGCAAGGGGGCAAGCCCTTCAGGCAGAAGTCCAGACCCTGTTGAAGAAGGGCACTCTCCAAGAGGTCCTGGATGGGCCCCCAGGCTTCTTCAGTCGACTCTTTCTTGTAAGAAAGTCGTCTAGAGGCTGAAGACCAGTCATCGACCTCTCAGCCGCCCTGAACAAGTTTGTCAAACAAACTCCATTCAGCATGGAGACAGCAGACACGGTCAGACTAGCAGTAAGACCTCAAGACTTCATGTGTACACTGGACCTAAAGGACGCGTATTTCCAGATCCCAGTCCATCCGTCTTCAAGGAAGTACTTAAGATTCATCCTAGACAACAGAAAGTACTAGTTCAAGGTGCTGTGCATCGGTCTTTCCACAGCACCCTAAGTTTTCACCAGAGTGTTTGCCCTAGTGTCATCTTGGGCACACAGGATTGGCATCCGTCTCCTCCGTTATCTGGACGACTGGCTAATCCTAGCAGACTCGGTGTCGACCCTTCTTCAAACTTCTGAGACTTTGCCAGGATTTGGGGTCATGGTAAATCTCAAGAAGTCTTATCTGCTTCCTACACAGAGACTGGTATACTTAGGCATGATCATAGACACCAATCTCCTCAAAGTCTTCCCATCAGACGACAGGATAACAAGGCTGAGAAAGGTTGCAAGACCTACACTCAGACGAGAAGAACTTCCAGCCCAAACTTGGTTACGTCTCCTCGATCACCTTTCATTGCTGGCCCGTCTAGTTCCCAATGGTCGCCTCAGGATGAGATCCCTCCAGTGGCAACTCAAGTCCCGGTGGAATTAAGCTCACGATTCCCGGATATCCAGAATCCCATGGGATCAGCGGAACTGACAGACTTCCAGTGGTGGGTGACACGAGAATCTATGAAAGGGAGTGGACCTTCTCGTCCTCCCCCCCGGATTTGATGCTGTTCTCAGACTCTTCAAAAAAAAAAAAAAGGGTGGGGGTGCCCACGTGCTGCACCACACGACCTCAGGCCTCTGGTCAGAGTCCGAAAAGTACCTCCACATAATCTCCTAGAGATGAAGGCTGTCTTTCTGGCCTTTCAACAGTTCCTGGCAGGCTACTCAGAGGTGGTGATGAGCGACAACACCACATTAGTGGCTTACATCAACAAGCAAGGAGGTACTTTTTCGCAGCAGCTATCCCATCTAGCAGTAGAAATACTGAGATGGGCCGAAATCCACTCGATACCACTATCGGCACGCTTCAATCGGGGCAAAAGGAATGTGCTCACCTATAACCTGAGCAGAGCATCTCGGATAGTGAGTACCGAGTGGTCTTTGGATCATCTAGTAGCCAACAAAGTCCCGACTTTGTGGGGTTTTCCGACTGTGGACCTCTTTGCAACGGCCCTGAACTTCAGGCTCCCGATGTATTGTTCCCCAGTCCCAGACCCCAAGGCTCTCTGGCAAGATGCTTTCCGGCAACGGTGGGACAACATCGACGTTTACGCCTTTCCCCCCTATGAGGAGGGTGCTCAACAAGACCAGAACATCGGTCAATCTTTCAATGACTCTCATAGCTCCGCTATGGCATCACGCGGAATGGTTCCCGGACCTTCTGCAACTCCTAACGAAGCTACCGAGAGAACTCTCTCCACGGCACAATCTGCTCAAACAACCACATGCCAACATCTTCCACAAAGCTGTAGCTTCGCTACGACTTCACCCCTGGAGACTATCCAGCATCTCCTCTCTGAGAGAGGATTTTCGCAGCAAGTTGCTGTCAGGATGTCTGGACATCTGCGAAAGTCATCCGCAGCAGTCTACCAGGCAAAGTGGAAAGTCTTCTGTGGTTGGTGTCGTGCAAGGCATTTCTCTCCACTCGATGCCACTATTCCAACAATAGCGGAGTTCCTCGTGTATTTGCGGGAAGAAATGCGCCTTTCAGTCTCGGCAGTGAAAGGCTATCGCTCAGCCTTAAGTCTAGCTTTCAGGCTGAAAGGAATGGACATTTCTTCATCGCCAGAACTTTCTCTACTCATTCGTAGTTATGAACTTACCTGCCCTCAGTCGGAAGTGAGACCTCCTCCATGGAACGTGGTTCGAGTTCTCAGGTCTCTTAAGAGACCTCCCTATGAACCATTACGCCAGGCATCAGATCGCCACCTAACCTGGAAGACGGTGTTCCTACTAGCTTTGGCTTTGGCCAAGTGTGTTAGCGAACTTCTTGGTCTCTCGTATGACATCGCCCATTCAAGGGGATGGGGTAGGTATCGTTCAGCTTCGTCCCTGAGTTTATTGCTAAGACTCAGAATCCTGGAGTAGCGGATCCTCGGTTTGACTCCTTCCGGATTTCTAGTCTCCGTTCTGTAACAGATGACCCAGACCAT
Organism: Palaemon carinicauda; assembly: GCF_036898095.1. Taxonomy (NCBI): domain Eukaryota; kingdom Metazoa; phylum Arthropoda; class Malacostraca; order Decapoda; family Palaemonidae; genus Palaemon; species Palaemon carinicauda. Next base: position 61,870,348 of record NC_090763.1, read on the forward strand.
CTCTTACTATGCCCAGTAAGAAGTTTGAGGCTATACCTTAAAAGAACAGCTGCAGTCCGTCCTCATGTGCCAGCGTTATTTATTAGCACAGGGAGGACGAAGAGGAGGGTCACCAAAAACACCATCTCTGCATGGATTCGCAGGGTAATTCATCTGGCCTTGAATCCAGATCCTGGTCCGTTACGTCGCCCTAGAGCACATGATGTCAGGGGCATAGCTATGTCCCTGGCCTTCAAAAGAAATTTCTCTGTGAAGTAGGTCCTGCAAGCGGGGCTGTGGAAGCATCAGACAACGTTCACAGCCCATTACCTGCAAGACGTGACCCACAGGAGGCTCGATACGTTCTCTATCGGCCCTGTGGTGGCTGGACAACAGCTGGTTTAAAACCTCAAGCTCCTTATTGGACAAGTAGCAGAAGGTTGAGGGCATTGTTACCCAGTTTTAGTCTGCATGAATGAAAAGGTTTGACTGGCCCTTATTCTTTTCTTCATCATCCCCTCTCTTGGGGAAAGCAGCATCCTGGGTTTTCTGCATAGCTGACCTCAAACCACTGCAGGTAAACCATGCTCCCTTATTTTCCTAGTACTGTATTAAGTTAATACTGTTACGTCCCCATACCTTGACAAGGTGGTATTGGGAAAGTCCTAGTCTACAAGTTTCCATCTGAAGAACTTCAGAACAACTTCCTAGGACGAGTCCCACTTCTTCATACCTTCACACACAGCTTGTGTAGGCCGCAGTCCTTGCGTGGCAAGGTTCTAGCGAGGTGCAGGGACTCCTTATTTCTTGGGTGCTGACACACTCAAATAACGAGTCCCCGGGCAAAACCAAAAGCCAGTACTGTACTGGCTGGGACGTCCACCCTTCCTAATGGGTGAGTCACCCCTATTAAATAGCGTGGTTTGTAACCCAGTTACGGAACAAATGACAAATTTGTAGATAATTTGTATTTGGTGCTACTATAGTGTGAGGTCTACCGCCATATGACGCCTACCCAGGTAGAGGGTGAGGTCTACCGCGTGACCAGCGTCCCAGAGCCCCGCACCTAACCATAAAAAAACGTGACCTGTCCACGTGAACAGCCCATATAAAAGGAAGCAAATGGAGCTCCTAAATCTTGCTACTGGTCGACCAAGGGAATGGCCCATGCCAACGAGAACTATTGGCTATAATCTACAGTAAGCAAACAAGCATACTCCTACATAAGGACGCTAAAACGATGATTCTGTTGGTCGTCAGCTGTTCCAGTCTCATCTTGATCATTTTTTGCCGGAAGGAGATGAGAAGAAATTCCAATGACCTATTTGTGTCATTCTTAGAATATGTACGAAGTGTGTATCGCTAGGATAAATGTACGGAAATATGTGATAACATGTTTGATGTACGAAGAGTGTATCGCTAGAATAAATGTATGGAAATATATGATATGTTTATTTTTACTTTTATTCATTTTTTTTAATGTAATTAGAAATCCAATTAACTATTTCAGGTATTTCTAAGATATGTTTAAATTAAGTGTTTGTTGCTTAAACAAATGTATGAAATGTGTTTTATCTATGAGGGACGGATAAATCAACAGTAGACCTCACGCTATAGTACTAACGGGAGGTAGATCTCACGCTATAGTGTGGTAGACCTCACACTATAGTAGCACCTTGTATTTTTCCTAACTATACAAACCTTAGCTATTTAAGCAAACTTACCTGCCAGCTCTATCCCCCTTGAAGTCCTACCTCCCAGCAAAGTGAGTTCAAGCACGTGTGTGTGTTAGGGAGGGGGGTAGCAAGCTACCCTCCTCTACTCCCGCTAACTAGCGGTGTGGGTAGTAAACCCTTGTTGAATTTTAATGGCTCGTCATTTCAGCTACGCCGAAAGTAATACCCCTATTAAATAGCTAAGGTTTGTATACAGTGATACCTCGGTACTCGACCATAATCCGTTCGAGATCCGTGTTCGACCTCCGATTTGTTCGAGTACCGAATTTTTTTTCCCCATAAGAAATAATGGTATATATTCTATTCCGTTCCCAAGCACTCGAACAGGCCCAAAATATTAATAAAACGTGTACCTAAACAACAATAATTATCTAAATGTGTATGAAATTGGTCAGAAAATCCTATAAAACAATTTTAAACCATTTACTGTACTAAAATAAAACAATTTTAAACCATTTTCTGTACTGTAGTGAACATACCTTTGAGCAGCGGTTCGATGGCATACAGGGATGGATGTGGAGAGGATGGAAGGGGGAGGTTACTGCTTGGAAGGAGAGTCCCCTTCCATGATGTGGCGGGGTAGTTCTCCTTCAGGAGTTGTTTCTCTCTCCAATGAAAGGGTGGGCAGATCTATTTCAGGGGTTTCTTCTCTTCTTTGTCTCTTCTTTGGAGGAGAAACAGGCTTTGATGTAGCAGCTTTCTTTTCTTTTGTGAAAAACTGGTCTATTGTTAATTGTTTCTTCCTCCTCTGCAGTATTCTTCGAAAATGATACATGACACTATCATTAAACATATGCACTGCCCGGTTTGCTACTGCAATTTCTGGGTGGTATTTTTCAGCAAAAGCCTGCACATCTGCCCACTTGGAACAAATTTCATTGATGAGAGAACTTGGAACATCCTCCCTTACCTCATCCTCTTCTGAAGATTCCTGCTCCACAATCAGATCCTGCTGCTGTTGTTGTTGCAGGTGCAACAATTCCTCCACAGTCAACTCGGTAGAATGGCTTTCTACAAGCTCATCAATATCATCCTTGTCGACCTCAAGCCCCAAACTCCTGCCCATGACAACAATTTCCTCAACGACATCAGTGTCATCAGAAATTACAGGGGTAGCAGTGCTTGGACCCGCCTCTGGTTGGAAACCTTCAAACTCCCTCTCTGTGACACATGATGGCCACAGCTTACGCCAGGCAGAGTTCAATGTCCTATAGGTCACACCTCGCCAAGCTTGGTCAATCATGTTAACAGAGTTGAGGATGCTGAAGTGTTCCTTCCAGAATTCCTTTAGGGTCAACTTCGTGTCACTGGTCACTTCAAAACACTTTCTGAAAAGGGCCTTGGTATAGAGTTTTTTGAAGTTTGAAATGACCTGTTGGTCCATGGGCTGGAGTATGGGAGTAGTATTGGGGGGCAAGAATTTGATTTTGATAAAGCTGTATTCTTCTTTCAAGTCATCCTCGAGACCTGGAGGATGTGCAGGAGCATTGTCCATAACCAGAAGACATTTCATTGGCAAGCTCTTTTCAATGAGGTAAGCCTTAACCTGGGGGGCAAACACTTCGTTTATCCACTCAGTAAAGAATTGTCTTGTGACCCAAGATTTAGTGTTCGAGCGCCACATAACTGGTAGTGCACTTTTACAAATATTATTTCGTTTGAACACCCGGGGGTTGTCCGAGTGGTACACTAACAAGGGTTTGATCTTGCAATCGCCACTTGCATTTGCACACAGCAACAATGTTAGCCTATCTTTCATTGGCTTGTGACCTGGCATCTTCGTCTCGTCCTTGGTAATGTACGTATTGGCTGGCATTTTCTTCCAAAATAACCCAGTCTCATCACAATTAAAGACTTGTTGTGCGATCAAATTTTGTTCATTTATGTACCGATCGAATTCCCCCACGTATTTATCGGCTGCAATTTGATCCGAACTAGCTGCCTCCCCATGCCTAGTAACACGATGAATACCTGTTCTATTACGAAACTTTTCAAACCAACCCCTGCTCGCTTTAAATGTAAATGAATCACTTTCACTGGTACTCGGACTTTTCTTCACTAATTCTTCATAGATATGCAACGCTTTTTCACAAATGAACGCTTCACTAACACTTTCCCCGGCCAACTGTTTTTCTTTAATAAATATTAAAAGCAACTTTTCCATCTCCTCAATCACTTGTGGCCTTTGCTTAGTTACCGCCGTAACTCCCGTTGCAACATTCGCCTTCTTAATCATTTCTTTATGCTTTAAAAACGTAGAAATGGTCGACTTCGCCATTCCGTATTCTACCGCTAAATCGGACACTCGTACACCATTCTCATATTTCGCTATAATTTCCTTCTTCAACTCGATCGTTGTTCGCACTGTTTTCCTCTTCTCCTTCCCCTTAACACTCATTACTTTCTTGGGACTCATTATGAAAGCTAAAAAAGCAATTAAAAGCACTGAAAATCACTAAATCACAACGAATGCTGATCGCGCGTTGTCTGAGTGACGCTCTCGAGAGAACTGATGCTTCCCGAACAAGCGAGAGTGGCCGAGATGGCGCGATCATCACAAAGCCCATGCGGTCGTCACGTGTTCGGCTGGTCGAGTACCGAATTTTTGGTCGAGCACCGCAGCAAAAATTTCTCGAAAATTTTGGTCGAACTCCGAATTGTTCGAGTATAGAGTCGTTCGACTACCGAGGTATCACTGTAGTTAGGAAAAATACAAATTATCTACGAATTTGTCATTTGTTCCGTAACTGGAATACAAACCACGCTATTTAATATTTAATAGGGGTAACTCACCCATTAGGAAGGGTGGACGTCCCAGCCAGTACTGGCTTTTGGCTTTGCCCGGGGACTCGTTATTTGAGTGTGTCAGCACCAATCGAAGTTGTTTAGTGGGCTTCTTACTCAGAAGCCTTATAACCATTGACCATCCCAGTTTAAACCCATGCAAAGTCTTTTGAGACTAAGGGTCAGATAGAGGGTACCAGTATCTTTTCTTCCTTCACTGGTAAGACTTGAGAGAGGAAGGACAAGAACATGCTCTTGAAGAACTGGTCTTTCAAAGTTTTGGGGAGACCCTAGTCTTCAGAAGCAGGTTCAATGCGCTGTAGCCTCTCACAACTCGCATAGCTAAAGCTGAACCCCTCCTCATTCCCCTGTGATTCAGATCAATTTGATAATTCTGTAGGTGAGTTATTATCTCCAGCCATCCTAAAGGTTCTTGTCAGGCAGGAAGGCAATTTTGAGTCCACTGGCATGCAGGGGGCTAGTCAATGACCTTGGTGAGGCTCCCTAATCTTCTCTTAAGGGGAGGGATGTGACCATAGACGGCGGCATGACTAGAGCTTCCGTGGTCTAAACTTGCCGCTGGTTCAATTGCAAAAGTCAGTCAGCAGATATTTGTGAGTAAGGACTCCCTTAGGGTTGACTGCTCTACTAAATTGTTTCCACTACTATTTGTGAGGCAAAGAAATTACTATAATGTACTTAATGTGACCCTTCTCCTCTGCCCCCTAGACGTGGTCGTTTCATCTGTAGCCCAGGTCATGAACTCGAAGCTGTCAGTCCAGTCAGTTATATTCCTCCCATTGACGCCGCATAAATGAAGGTGTTGGGAAGGCTAAGCTTCAGGCCTCCTCCTAGATGGACCACGGGTCGGGGACGGTAGATTTTCTGGCTACCACCAAAGACCTGTCCTTACTGGCTGAGTTCTTGACACAATGTTGCTAACCAGTGGGCCAACTGGATCCTGGAGAAATGTGCCACGATGCTGTTGTCTCCAAGTTTCAGAAACAGGTGCCGAGGAGGGAGATCATACTTCTTTGTAAATCCTCCTCAAGATCCTTGTCCTTGCTTCCTCTCGAGGCTGTCAAGGCGGTGACCGAGAAGTGGAGGAAGGTGAGCCAAGACTCTCTCCTCTACAGGGCTGTTAAATCTTGGCCTACCCTCTTTGGCACAAGCTTAAGACTTCTCCAGCACTGAGACAAGACCCTAAGATCTTCAACGTTGGGCAGAGGTAATTCCAGCTTAAAAAGGGGTATCCCAAAAGGCCGCCCTTTCATGTCAAGACGGCAAGCTGGGGAGAGGGTGACCTGGCGAATATGTTTGACAGGCTGTTAGGTGTGGCTTCCTTCCCACAATACTACCAGTGCGGAGATGGGTGAGACTCGGGTGGCAAGGGTGGTAGTGCCACGGGGCAAAACCCTGTAGAGAAGGGCGCTCTCCAAGAGGTCCTCTATGGATCCTTAGGATTTTACAATCAATTTTTTCTCGTAGGAGACATCTGGAAACTAGAGACCGGTCATCAATCACTCCGTTCAAGGTGGAGACCGCAGCCATGGTCAAGCTGGCAGTAAGACCAAAGGACTTCATGAAATCATTGGACCTAAAGGATGCATACTTCCAGATCCACGTCCATCCATCCTCAAGGAGGAGGGTTTGTATTGCACAACAAGGTGTACCAATACAGGGTGCTGTGCTTTGTCTCCCTCGTTATCTAGACGACTGGCTAACCTTCGCAGACTTGGTGGAGACCCTTCTTCTCTGGTTTTGCCAAGATTTGGGGATCATGGTAAATGCGGAAAAGTCGAACTTAGAGCCAAATCAGGACATGGTATGCCAGGAAAGGAGGATAAATACCATTCAGGCGAAAATCTTCCCATTGCAAGATTCAAAGAAGTGCCACAACCCTTCCTTCAGAGTGGTTCTTTGCTGCCCCATCAGTGGCTGGCAGCACCTGTTAGATCACCTGGCTTCATTAGACCACCTGGTGCCAGACAGTCATCTTCACATACACTCACTTTAATGGTAGCTGAAGACCTTATGGTCTTAGGGCTAAGACCCTCCCAGAATGTTCATTCCAGTTGGGACAGATCAGAAGAAAGACCTGAGTTGGAGGAGTCTCGATTCCAACATTCTTAGGGACGTAGACCTTCTTTCTCTTCCCTTGTATTTAATGATCTTCACCTTTCAACATTTCCTACAACTTTTTAATGAGTGACAACATGGCTGTAGCGGTGTACTTAAACGAGCAAGGAGCTACTGTTTCATGACGGCTTTGCCAACTAGCCTTAGAAATCCTGCGTTGGACAGAGGACAATGCGATCTCGCTGTTAGCCCGTTTCATGACAGGTAAAAGCTATATAGTGGCAGACAATCTGAGCCAGAAAACTCGGATAATGTAGTTAGATCTGAGTGGTCTTAAGCTCTCAAATTGTAAACAAATTTATTATTTTGTGGGGTTCTCCAGTCATAGACCTATTTGCAACATTCCTAAACAGTGAACTTCTGGTGTACTGCTCGCTGGTACAGGGCCCACAGGTAGGATTCCCTCCAACACCCATGGGACAACATGGACGTCTATGCGTTCCCCTGTTCTGCCTCGTGAGTAAACAACACATCAGATCAGCAACCAACCTATCAGTGGCTCAGAAAGTTCCGCTATTTTCGCAGGCAGAATGGTAGCCAGACCTTCTGCTGTTGCTGGTGGAGGTTCCAAGGAAGTTACTACCCCTTCCTGACCTGTTGTGTCAACCACACTTCCAGATCAATCATAAATCAGTCGCATCCCTACGACTTCACGCCTGGAGATTATCCAGCATCTCACTCAGAGAGGGTTTTCGTAACCAGTGGAGAAACAAATGTCTGGATACCTAATGAGATTATCATCCTCAGTTTACCAAGGAAAATTGGTGATGTTTTGTCAGTGGTGTCATGGTAAGGGGCATCTCTCCTCTTGGAGCCAATATCCCTTTAATTATCAGATTTTTACTTTGCCTCCGGAGGGAAAAACTCTGCTCACTGTCGGCCATAGAAGGCTATCGCTCAGCCTGGAGTCAGGTCTTTAGACTGAAAGAAGATATTTTCTCTTCAGTGGAGTTGTCTATGGTTATATTGTACTTTGAGCAAGCTTGCCCCCAGTCGGAAGTTAGACCACCTTGGAACGTCACGGAAGTCCTGCGTTCCCTTAAGGGAGCCCCTTATAAGCCTCTGAGTCGAGTCTCTTACTGAGACTTGACTCTCAAGAGTCTTTTTACTCGCTCTGGCCTCTGCTAAGAGAGTCAGAGGAGTGAGCTACATGGTCTTTCCTACATCACTCATTTAAGGGTGTGGGGACAAATTTTCATTCAACTTTGTCTTAGAGTTCGTTATGAAGACTCAAAATCCAGCTTTTTCAGACCCCAGATTTACATCCTTTTCGATTTCTAGTGTTCGGGAAGTAACCATTGATCTTGATCAGCTGCTTTTGTGTCCTGTGAGAGTGCTAAGGCACTATCTCATATTCACAAGAGGAGTTCGCGCTAATATGAAACACCCGTTTGTTAGTATGGTTGTGGTAAAGAAAATCTCCAAGATCATGATCTCTTCTCGGATTAGGCTGGTCATTGACCGAGCTCTTAATCCCTCCCCTTTCCCAACACGGAAGGGCTCGGCCCAGAGCTCATGATGTCAGGGCTTAAGCACCTTTTTTGCATTCACAAAGAACCTATGTGACAAGTACTACAGGTGGGTGTATGGAGGTGCCAAACTACCTTTGCAGCCTACTACCTGCAAGACGTAACACAGGTCCTTAGATTTGCTCCCTCACAGAACTATTAGCTGTTGGTTGTGGACTGAGGTTACGGATTTAGTCCGGAATAAATGGAAAGAATGACTGGATTCTTTTGTTTTCATCTTATCCTCTCTTGGTGCACAGTATCTGTCTTGCCTGTCAACAGGATCTCGATTAAACTGTAGGTAAGCTCCATTTAGCTGATTAGCTAATATATCTGGTGTAATTTATCATTATGTCCATATTCTCCTAACGAGGGGTAGATAGAGTCAGGGTAAATCACAGTGTGTATATTCACAAACCTCTTTCCGGTCCTAGACGGTATTACGTTTGTTCTACAATTGATTTCCACCTGTGCCCGGGTCGTTGACCCGCTGACATTATCATGCCACTAGGTAATGAGGTGTCAAGATGTTCATCATGCATTTCCATGCTCAAAAGCAGTGATCCCTTCTGTTAATGTTCCAGCCATGGGGAGAGAGGACTTCCACCCACCGTAGGTTGAGCTGCCTATGTAATGAGGGTTCGTATTTGTGGCGTTGCTACCCACTGGTAATAATCGGACCGATTGTTAACATCTCATTAAAAGTTTTTATAGTCGTTTTCCAGCTTGCACTGTGATCTATCTCCTTTGTAAAGAACTCAGATTTGTACAGTTAGGAAAAATACAAATTACTTTCAATTTTGTCATATTTTACTGGGAATGGCTTTTTCCTAATCTCTATTCTTGGCATTTACCTCTGCAGATTATCCAATGTTTTAAGCTAAGATGTGTGACAGGTAAAAAACTGCACCACCTGTACTTTTGGAGAAGGCGATATCACTACAGTACTTTACTTGTAATTGCTCAGATTTTCCTGCTTTTAAATATGAAAATGAGAATTGGTTTAACATGCTTAGTGGGCATTAATGCAAATTTTAGGAGATTTCTCCTGTAGCAGGGAAAGAGATAGTTTTATGTTTGTCTTCAAGTTGTTATAAAAAACTAGAACTGGCAATATGCTAATGTAACTATAAACTTAAAAGTAAATTGATGATAAATTTCTAAAGAGACTCAAAACAGGTGATTCTTACAATTCTTTAATTTTGTTCTTAATCAGCTATAGTAACTTTGGAATCTATGTGAATGTTACCTGTGACATTATTACATCTTTCATGTAATTTTTAAATTAAAGATGATTTTGGTAACAATGTTGTGGCTTTTATAAGACTATTTATATGTTTAAAGTCAAGAATATTGTGTCATTTTTTTTCTCAGAGGAAGCATGCTATATGGTCCTGAATAGTGAAAGTGATTTTATTATGTGAAAATCCCTCTACAATTTATATTGTTTTTTTTTTTTCATGACACTTAATATAAACAAGAATTGAAATCTGTAATATACATTGTAGAGGTTTTGAGTTTGATTTAAATCATAAAGTATCTGTTGATAATGTTTTATTCTATTATCTGTCTTTTATTTTTTATTAAATATCTGAAAATTGATGTACAAAGGAGGTTGAAAATTTTTTTATTATTGTAATTACTATTATTATTTTTAGTATTCTTTGCTAAGCTACAACCTTAGTTGGAAAAGCAGGATGCTATAAGCCCAAGGGTTCCAACAAGGAAAATAGCCCAGTGAGGAAAGGAAAAAGTTAGTAAATTTTCTTTTGTTTTGTTTCTTACATAATATATAGAAGTTTTAAAGTTTTATTACAATTTGTTCCGTAACCGAAATACAAACCACGCTATTTACAAAGGGTTATTACTTTTAGCGTAGCTGAAATGGCGAGCCATTAGAATTTAACGAGGGTGTATTACCCCCGCGCTAGTTAGCGGGGGGGTAGGGGAGTGGTAGCTAGCTACCCCTCCTCCCCCTCACACACAGGTGAATACTCACTTTCACTTTTGGCTCGGACTGTGACAGACGTCTCTGTCTTGGTCCTCGCTTGGCAGCCATTGTCTGTTTTGTCTTTACTTAATCGCTTACTTTTCTTTTACTCAATATATATGTAAACATGTTTTCATGTTTGTATATATATTTGAGTATAGAAATAAGTAAGTTTCCTTTTCAGATGTGTGTGTGTAGTGTACGATATCTACGTGGAGGCCTCGGCAGTTAGGCCACCACGGCCTAATTTTATGGGTTGCGATCGAGTTTGACTTCGGTCTTTCTCTCTCTCTCTCTCTTGAGGTCGTTCACCCTTTTACTATGTTTTACTACGCCCTTGTAGCTTCCTTCCCGTGTGGGTGGGGTTGCTACGCCGTACATTTTGTCTCAATTAGTTTATGAATCTAATTGTAATTGTTAATTTTTCAGCTTGTAGAACGATTCCTTTCGGGGTTTTCGTTTTTTTCTTTAGTGTTCATTCATTTTTAAATTACATAATTACATAGTTACATAATTATAATTGTTATAATTCTGTTTTGGTTACAGCTCTCCTTCCGCGAGTGTAAGTGGTTGTGAGGGCACGTGCCTGTTGTGTAATTCTTGTTCCTTTTCCTCGGGATTCCTCTTCGGAGCCTTCCCGGGGGAATGAATGTGTACTAATATTATTTGTTTTATTTTTTTACAGTTACCGATCTAGTTCGTTTCTGTAATATAGCAACGGTGTGAGCTGTCTGGTTGAGTCCTGGGGATTCGGCTGTTGCTGCCTCCCCCCTTGTATTGTCGTCAGGGGCGTGTCTCCTTCTACTGGTAGTACTCCCGTGTCGACGGACAGCTCTCCAGTTCATTTTAGAACAGTCAGGAGGCTTGCCTCCTTGGGCGGATAACTTTCCTTCCGAGGGAAGTTTTTTTTTCCTGTCCAGGCTTGAGCTTTTCCTCTTTTGGGGGGTTCTTCTCTTGCCTTTTTTTCGTGCGACTATGCTCTTGGTGCTGAGCGGTCGCACCTGCAGTTTCGCTCAAGGGGCTGGGCAACTGCAGGAGCTCCTCTTCGGAGGATTGCTCCTTTTAGGTCACTGGCTGACCAGTCTCTTCTACGAAGTGTTTCTCTTTCGTTCGCGAGAGAGTACACTCATAGAGACTCCTCTTCGGAGGTTTCTTCTGTTGCTGTTGCTGTTGCTGTTGGCCTCCCTCGCCGTAAGGCCCTCCGTCCGCCTCGTCGTAAGGGCCTCTCATCTCCCTATAAGGGTGCTTGAGGCGCCTTTTTGAATCTCCGTTTGCAGCCTACAACTTCTTTTTCTCGATCTTCCGTCTTGGTGCAGATGGACAGCAGTCTAATCTCGTCTTCCGACGGGCAACGGTCTTCCCGACGGACAACGGTCTTCCCGACGGACAGCGGTCTTCCGACGGACATCAGTCTCCCGGCGGACAACGATCCCTTCGGGACAAAGGGTTGCCCCCACGGGGGTTCTTCCCTTGCGTGTCAGGGTTTCCCTGCGCGCCCTTCTGTTCGTCAGCGCTCTCCTGTTCGTCAGCGCTTTCAAGATGATCTTCCCTGCGGTTCCTGTTACGTGCCCTGTGCGCCCACGTTCGCCCTCGCGATCTAGAACTTCGGTTCAGGTCGGGGTCAAGGACTCTTCTTCTTTGCGCAGGCTTCCACGCGTAGCCTTCTGCTCGTCAGCGATCATCAGCTCGTCAGCGATCATCAGCTCGTCAGCGATCATCAGCTCGCCAGCGATCGTCAGCTCGCCAGCGATCGTCAGCTCGTCAGCGATCTCCGGATCGCCCACGTGTGTTACAGCTGGCACGCCAACGTTCTCCAACACTTCTGAAGGAACATGGTTCGCCAGCTACTAGCTCAACTGCGGATGCTGATCGCCATCGCGCGACCCTCAACTGCAGATGCTGATCGCCATCGCGCGACCCTCAACTGCGGATGCTGATCGCCATCGCGCGACCCTCAACTGCGGATGCTGATCGCCATCGCGCGACCCTCAACTGCAGATGCTGATCGCCATCGCGCGACCCTCAACTGCGGATGCTGATCGCCATCGCGCGACCCTCAACTGCTGATCGCCATCGCATGCTGCTCGCCATCGCACAACCCTGAACGATTGCCCGCTTACGCATGCTGCTCCTCATCGCACAACCCTGAACGATCGCCCTCTTGCGGATGCTGATCACCATCGCACCCTTTCACGCGATCATTCACCTGCGCATGCTGCTCGCCATCGCACAACCCTGAACGATTGCCCGCTTACGCATGCTGCTCCTCATCGCACAACCCTGAACGATCGCCCTCTTGCGGATGCTGATCACCATCGCACCCTTTCACGCGATCATTCACCTGTGCATGCTGCTCGCCATCGCACAACCCTGAACGATTGCCCGCTTACGCATGCTGCTCCTCATCGCACAACCCTGAACGATCGCCCTCTTGCGGATGCTGATCACCATCGCACCCTTTCACGCGATCATTCACCTGCGCATGCTGCTCGCCATCGCACAACCCTGCACGATTGCCCGCTTACGCATGCTGCTCCTCATCGCACAACCCTGAACGCTCGCCCTCTTGCGGATGCTGATCACCATCGCACCCTATCACGCGATCATTCACCTACACATGCTGCTCGTCATCGCTTACCGCCAGCGATCTTCTTCACCTACGCGGCAGCACGATCCCTCGCCGTCACGCCCATTCGCCTGCGCGCCCGCGCGATCGCTCGCCTGCGCGCCCGCGCGATCGCTCGCCTGCGCGCCCGCGCGATCGCTCGCCTGCGCGCCCTCGCGATCGCTCGCCTGCGCGCCCTCGCGACCGCTCGCCTGCGCGCCCTCGCGACTGCGCGCCCGCGCGACCACTCGCCTGTGCGCCCGCGCGACCATTCGCCTTTGCGCGACCGTTCGCCCTCGCGCGACCATAGTTCGCGGCGAATTCCACAGCCGGTGGTAGCAGCAGGGACGCGTGCTCCTAGGCGGCACTCGGGATCACCTCCATCCAAGCACAGGTTGGTAGTGCAGGACGAAGACAGGTCAGTACAGCATTCTTCCCACCTTCTTTTCAGGCAGGAACCGTCGTGTCCTCTCCAAAGGATCGCCCGATCCCTTTCACCTTAGCGAGGATTTCGGACTCTGTGTCCTTGGAGCAGCAGACATGGTTTGATCCGCTGGCACGGGCGTTAATGAGGTTTATGAAACCAGAACTCACCGGCCAGGGTAACAAACCAGCGGCTGTCTCTCCTACGCTGAAGAGAAAGAGAGGAGTGGACTTCGTGGTGACTTCCCCCAGGGCGAAGTTGGTTCCCAAGAGGTCGGTCTCGAGGGTCCCCTCTCCTGCACGAGTACTCTCTCCTTCTCCCGCCCTGGAAGGATTTTTGGCGGGGGGGCTTTCCGTTGAAGATTTCTCCATCGGACAAGGGGTGACTGCTTACCTCTTCCTCTGGGAGCTTACCAGGTTCTTTCCCTCCTCGGTTACGGCCCGAGGTTTGGTTCAAGGAAGCTACAGGAAGATCAAGGGTACTTTCCTCCTCTCGAGCTCAGGCACCTTGGCCTTTCGTCGTTAAGTATCTACTTGCGGACAAGCTCGATGTTGTACCATCTGGACGCACTGACTGAAGGCTTCCTTCGGGTGTCTCATCTGTGGAGGTCAACGACCTCAGACACCCTTCCATCCTTGAGAAGAGTTTTGTCTTTGCCCAAGGACAGAGACTTGAACATCTGCTGTGCGGAGTAAATCGACTTCCGGTTTCACTCCTCCAAGGCGCTTTCTTCCAGACTCTGCAGGGCTCCAGCTCCCTTTTCTTTCAACCACGTCGGCCTAAGTTATCGGCTACGACAACTGGGACAAGGTGTCCAATTGCAGTTTCCTCCTGTCAGGAACAGATGGCACGGGAGACTCCCCCGGGGGGCATAGTCCTAAAAGGAGTTCACGAACTCTAGGATTGCAGGTTTTTTCGCTGGGAGGATGCTTAAGGTTACTCATCCGAATGACAGCTTCCCGATGCCCATTCCCGCACAATCTCTGTGAGTAGCCAAGGATATCGCGCCTGCCGTCTCTGTCAGCGAATTCAGTGTCTCTGAACCTCTATGCCATAGCATCAGCAGAGTTGCCCGGTTGGGCAGAATGATCCATACCTTAGGCGAAGGTCTTCCTTAGGATCATCGACGGCTTCACCCCCGGCCCCCTCAGTCGATCCTTTCTTGTAAGGAAGGATCTGAGAGGGGATGTCCATAGTCGACCTCTCAGCCCTGATCAAGTTTGTCGAACAAACTTCGGCCAGCGTAGACCAGCAGAATCGATCAGACTGGTAACGAGGCGACAGGACTCCTTTAACCCTGGATCGGAAGGACGGGTACTTTCAGTTTCCATTCCATCCATCTTCCAGGGTGCTCGTCGAATTCAGCCTAAACTGCAAGTATTCCTGCTTATGATGCAGTGTGGCTATCCCGCCGTGGCATAGCAGGTTTGTTTCCCCAGAGAACTCTCCCTGCCTTCCTCTTGGCCGCTCAGGTGCAGACTTCCGCCTCCTCTGCTGTTTGGAGGGCTGGTCAACTCCGGTAGGCTCGGGTTTCGACCTTCTTCAGCGCCGGGAAAAGCTTCCGAATGCTGACCATGAGTGTGGGCTCATGGTATTTTGCTTGGAGCCTTCTCTTCCTCTGCCTCAACATCTGGAGTATCTGGCCATGATATTGAGTCAACCGCCTTACCACGTTGGAAACCCCGCTTCTCGTCCGTCCAGCGAGGTTAAGCAACGTCGGTACTTGGATGGGTGACCACCTGGGGACGCCAGATTCTGTTACCACATCCTCCGAGCCTTCCTTTCAATTCACCGTGGCAAGACTGAGGAGAGTCGCAGTACCTGTTCTCAGTCAAGCAGAGTTTTCAGCCCTACCTTGGAACGTTTCCTAGTTCTTCTTTCCTCATTGACCCGTTTATAGTCCGAACGGTCGCCTCAGGATAAGTTCCATGTGGGGCGACCCAAGTTCCGGTGGCTTCAGGCAATGTTTAACCGGACTCCCTGGCCCTATGGGACCAGCGGAACTATTAAACCTGCAATGGGTGTTGACCTATGGAGCCTCTTGATGGTAGTGGATATTCTCGTCCTTTCCCCACATTCTTGATGCGGTTCTCGGACTCGTCAAAGGAAAGGGGGGGGGGGGCATGTTCCGGTCCAGGCCTATGGTCAAGACCTGAAGGATACCTCTCCATCATTCAGGCAGGAGTAAGGGCCTTAGTCTGGCCCCTCTTCAGATCCTACCGCTCCTGCCAAGTCGCCCCGTTGCGTGTCGACTTCATGCTAACCAGCAGGGGACGCATTTTCACACCTTCACATCTTGCAGTAGAGATACCGGGATGATTGAGATTCTCTCAATTCCACCATCGGCTCTCTCATTCCAGGCAGGGGAATGTTTCTCTCAGACTATCCGAGCAGAGCCTCATAGAGAGAGTGTACCTAGGGGTCTTTGACCTTGGGTAACCAGCAAGTGCTGGTCTGGGGGACCTGATCGCGACAGCTTGGAACCTCAAGCTTCCGCTAGTTTTCCCCCCAGTCTCAGACCCCGAGACTCTGGCAAGATGCATTCCGGTGATGGTGGGACAACTTCGACGCCTGCGTCTTCCCTCCTTTTTGTCTGCGGACAATGGGTCTCAACAAAACCAGGTTGTCTGTCAACCTTTCAATGGGAGAGCTCCACTGGGACTATGCGCAGAACGGTTTCTGGACCCTCTGCTTCCCCTGACGGAACTCCCGGGAGAGCTTCTCCCACGGCGCAGACTACTCAAGCAACCACACTGCGACATCTCTCCCGAACCGGGGCGTCGCTTCGGCTTCATGCCTGGAGACACTACGCTTCCTCCTCTAGAAGAGACAACCCGCTACAGTCGCGGTACGGAGGTCGCGTCATCTGCGATAGTCATCCACAGGGGTCTCCCAGGCAAAGTGAAGAGTCTAAGGTGGTTGGTGCCGTGGGAGATATACCTCTTCCCGTGAGGCCTCTTCTCCAGCAATAACGGTCTTATTGCCTTTCGGCGGGAGGAACCTCCTTTCCGCTCTTGGCAATGAAGCCTGTCGCTCAGCCTTTCCCTGACCTTCAGGCTTAAAGGAATAACTTTTTCCTGCCCGCTGGATCTATCCTCGCTCATGCGAAGCTACGATCGTCCCTGCCCTAGTCGGAGGAAGACCTCCAACTTGGAGCATGGCTCGGACTTTTAGTCCTTTAAGAGATCTTCTCAAGACCCTTTTACGACAGGCCTCGGATTGTATTCCGCCCTGGGTCTTCTGCTCACTCTGGCCACGGCCAGTGTGTAAGCAATCTTCTTGGTCTCTTACTACTCCCCCCCTTTCTAAGGAAGAGGGGAAGGCAACATTCAGGCTCGCTCCTGAGTTGTTGGCTAGACTCAGAATCTGAGGGTCCCGACCCTTCGGTCCGATTCATTCAAGATTTTGAGTCTCCATTCTGTGTCTGATGTCCCAAGACCTTCTCTTTCTTGCCAGTACAGGAATCGAGAGGTTAGCGCTGGGAACAGCTGCAGTTTGGCCTCAGTTGCAGCCGATTTGGGAACACAAGGAGGACATGGGGGGAGAGTCACCAGTATACCTCTTCAGCCCGGACTCAAGGACATTCATCTCGACCTGTCTTCAGACCCTCCCCCGTCACGTCGCCCTACAGCACGATGTTGGATACATCGCAACGTCCCTCGCCTTCGAGTAATACTACTCTGTGACGCAGGTGCTACAAGCTGGAGTCTGGAAGCGTCTGATGACCTTCGCAGCCCGCTTCCTGCAGGGCGTGACCCACAGGAGTCTCGATACGTTTTCTATCGCTCTGTGGTGGCTACACAACAGCTGGTCTAACCTCAGGCTCCTTTTTGGACAGGTAGCAGAAGGTTGAGGGCATTGTTATCAGGTTTTAGTCTGCATGAACGAAAGAAGTATGTCTGGCCCTTACTTCTTTCTTCATCATCCCCTCCACGGGGAAGCAGCATCCTGGTCTCTGCATAGCTGACCTCGAACCTCTGCAGGTAAACCATGCTTCCTTGTGTTCCGAGTATTGAGTCAATACTGTCGCGTCCCCCATACCCTGACGAGGTGGTATTGGGAACGTCCTAACCCAGAGTTCCTTCTGGAACTCCAGGTCAACTGCCTAAGACGGGTCACACTTCTTCCTTCACACACAAGCTTACGTAGGCCACATGGTTCCTTGCGGTGCAAGGAACTTGTGAGGTGCAGGGACTCCTTTTCTCGAGTGCGACTCACTCGGATTCTGAGTCCGCGGGTAAAGCCAAAGCCAGTATGGCTGGGGACTTTCCACCCTTCCTAAGGGATAAGTCACCCTTTGTAAATAGCGTGGTTTGTATTTCGGTTACGGAACAAATGACAAATTCGAAGATAATTTGTATTTTTCCTAACCATACAAACCTTAGCTATTTACACATATTTGCCCGCCAGCCCTGTCCCCCAAGACAAGTCCTACCTCTAAGTGAAAGTGAGTATTCACCTGTGTGTGAGGGGGAGGAGGGGTAGCTAGCTACCACTCCCCTACCCCCCCGCTAACTAGCGCGGGGGTAATACACCCTCGTTAAATTCTAATGGCTCGCCATTTCAGCTACGCTAAAAGTAATAACCCTTTGTAAATAGCTAAGGTTTGTATGGTTAGGAAAAATACAAATTATCTTCGAATTTGTCATTTTTATTTCAGAAATTACAAAATGGAGTCTAGAAGACGAGGGGGGAAGAAAAGAGCAAGGGAATATGACCACATAGAAAATGCATACGTAGAAGAGAAAGTTAGTAGTGGTTCCAAAAGAAGAAAGAGTTCTAAGCATGATGGTGGAATGCATAAATCAAATAGAAGTAACAGTACTAAGTCTTTCAAAAATTCAGTTTTTGGGAAGCAGGAAAGAGTTGTTGCTATAAGTGAGGTCACATATGGTGGTGCAACTAGCAATACAAGTTCTGGGTCATCCACAAACAGCCATACGAGGTATCTTGCCCGTCATATAAGGAAAACTTATGCATCAAGTAGTAGTAGAAGGCAAGCAAGAAAAGAGAGGCACAAGCTGAGAAGTAATATGTCAAAGTTACCCTTAAGGGATGCTGATAAGGAGGCAGATGAAGGGTCTTCAGATGCATGGACAAGTCAGATTGATGGAGCAGGATGTGACTCATCTAAATCCATGCACACACAAAATGAAAAGTCTGTGAGCACAAACAGTAGGAAGACAAATCATGAAGATTGTAGTGATGAGGATTCTCCTGGGACTGCAAATTCAGCAGAGGAAAACCAAGGCAAAGAGAGTGATGTTCAAATTATTTTGCCTAATTCCTATGAGAAAAAGAAAAGAAGTGAATCAACAGTAAAATCAACCCCATGCACAATTGCTAGTCAAGAGGTGATTTCCCCATGCACGCAACAGATGAGACTCGCCCCAGCTAGTGTTTCTTCCATTGTTTTTTCTACTATACCATCACAGTCTCACATAATGGCAAGTCCTGTGGCATGTCCTATGACACCTATTTTGTGCCACTCAAATACCCCAGGTGTTCCGTTGATGCCATTGCAGAGCTTGAGTAATAATACCTCAGCCATTAGTTCTGACACTACCTCTGTTGTAGCATTGCCATTATTACCTGAAGTGACCCAAGATATTTCGGGTAACATAGGGTACCCTGGAACCTTACAAAGTTCCCTGTTACATAGTATTTTGAAGCCTGAAATGAATGTTGGTTATCAACCACCCCGTGATAAATCATCTGAAGACATTCCGTATCCAACCTCTGGCGGTCAAAATAATTCACACATGGTAGGATCAGATGGAAGTGTACAAAATATACTTCCCCCGGGTGACAGTGAAATGGAAACCCTTGAGGTGAAGGATGAAAAAATACCTCTAATTGACATAGAAGATGACTGTGAAGCTCTTGTGATAGAAAAAACAGAAGAAGAATTTAAACCAGATGTTTTAGACAAGCCCTCTAAAAGTCCTGATAGACCATGCACATCAGGCAATAGATCTGAAAGTAACAGCCCTGACATTGTAGCCACTGTGAAACTAGAAAATTGGGCATCATACCTCCTGCAGAGATTGGAAGCGTTTTTTGATCGAGAAGAAGAATGTGATGTTGTTCTCAAGTTTTCAAGTGGTCAAGTTGTAAAGGTAAGTTAATGCCACTGTTGCATTTCTTTCACAATGATCTATGCAACAGTACTTCAAAGGAATCATATTATAGTTTACTGAGTAATTAGGTACTTGAATATGTTTATAATTTACTTACAATGTAATTAGGTATTTTAAGTGAATTCAATTAAAATTTGTTTAGTACTAATAGGATGTTTTAAATACTATTATCTAATTTTATTTGTAAGGATAATTAATCTACATAGACGATTAAATCATTCTGTAACAGAAATTTTTTTGCAACTGTACAAAACTGTAAAGCTGTATGAGGAAAGTAAAATAAAATAAGAAAACACAAGTAGTCCATTGAGTCCTTGTGTTATTTTGACAAAATGTTTTCAAATACAAATATGAAGATATTAAAACTGATAAAAATTTCAATTAACCAGAGGACCATCTAAGGACATTTCAGAACCAGTTAATAGGAAATGAGTGGCTAATAGAACTCACTGAAATTCACATGGGGAAAAACTGCCTCTGAATTAAGGAAATAAAAAGTACAAAATAATACTGATCAGTATACCTAGAACAGAAGTTTTGCATATATGTGAAGACAAAGGTGAACTAATTGGCAATAATACATTACCAGTATTCAGTATAACACTTTGATGATATAAACTACTGTTGTTTGTCTATTTTTCCTCGATATACAAGTGTTTCATTTAATGCAACTACAGTACGGAAACTTTCAACTGCATGTAACGTATTTCCGAAGCATCTTTGAGTTGAAACCTTTTTATTGCAAAACAACCAATAGATTACATTACTATATATTAATTCAAACCTACATACTGTAATACTAAGGAAGGGAATCTCCCTTCTTTGAAATTAGGACTTTTTCAGTCAATATGTTAACCCTTTTACCCCCGGGGTTTTTGGAAATTTCCAACCCTTAAGCCCCAGGGGGTTATTTTTTTCCCAGCACATTTTGCAGTATATTATTTTTAAATTGCTCTAACAGCCTTAATTTTTGTCATAGAGAGGTCAGGTTGGTCTCATTCTCTTGGAAAATGCCTGAATTTTCTCAAAAAATTATCAAAAAATATGAAAAACAAATTTTTATAGCATTTTTTTGCAAGGACGTACCGGTACGTCCATGGGGGTAAAGGGATGGCTTTTGTGAAACGTACCAGTACGTCCTTTGGGGGTAAAAGGGTTAAACTGGTATTTACTGTATTCTTGGTATAATTCATAAAATTCAAAAAAGGAAATGACAAATTTTTTGGAATTATAATTTTGGTATTTTTATTTATAATATATTCCTATGTTTACACAGGCACATCGTCCTATTCTTAATGCATGCACCTCTTTGCTGACACAACTCAAAGAACCAGAGGATCCTGAGACTGAGATTATTGTGCCTCCAGAACTTGATTTTGCAAGTGTTGAACCCATTCTCAGGTATGTTGTCTTAACAAACTTCATCAAAACTTTATGTATTTGATTTCTTTGTACGAGATTACAAACCTTCGTCTTTTATGTTGTTGTATCCTTTATCTTGAGCTGTTATGATCATTGAAATTTGTTAACCCTCTGGTAATCTTCGGTGATCCCGTTGGTGACTAACAAAGGAATAAAAGTAGAAAGGAACTGAAAGTTACAATAGAAAGCTAACTAGCTTTTCTACGAAGGCATTTATGGTTTTATGAACAGATGATGTCATAGTTCGTCGTCGAATCCTTAGAGGGTTAATAAGAAACTTATGGCTGTTAAAAATTGAAGCATATTACCTACTCATCATACTGCCTACTGAAATTTTTTTTTTTTTTTACTACTGCTAAGATACCTTTGCTACTTTGTTGGTCAAGTAGAATTTTGACTTTAGTTATGTCGCTATTATTGGTACTGTATCTTCGGTATTTTATATTTGTTTGTTAGAGATATGAAAACAACAGCTTTTGTTCAGTATTTTTGCTTTGATGTTGCCCTTTACTTTATTCCTCAGGAATGCATAAAAGGTTTCTCCCTAGAATTTCTGTATGAAAGACAGCATGCATATCTTGAGAAAAATGCAATTCCCTTTATGAATGTATTTTCTCTCATGCTTTCTAATTAATTTTTTGGCATAATCCATAAGGGCAGTCTATTCAGGATTTCAAGCTCATGTATCATCTATGATCATTGCCTGGTATTATTCCCAGTTATCCCACAATGATACGATCCTCAGGATGAATATTTCTCTAATACCATGCACAAACATAATCTGCCCGTTCCTGGGATTGTGTTGTCCAGACTGATGCAGATCTTTAGAGGTTGTGTAAATTATAACTGTTAGTTATCAAATTATCATATAACTGACTAAGGTATAACTGAATTACTCACCTGTATGTATTCTAATCTAGGATATCTGACGTCATTTGGGTCGTAGGTATGAGCATTTTTTTTATCTTTTAACATTCATTTACCCATTTGCAGTTTAGCTGTTGAAAGTTTCCACAGTAATTTGAGAATCTCACCCATTTGATCTGACAAATTGAGGTGATGACCTTCTTGATTTATGAGTAAAGAGGACAGGAGATGCCTTAACAGACTGGATAGAATACAGTATTTGTCATATTACGATTTAGAAAAGACATTCTAATCTCTCTCTCTCATGCTAGAGAAGAGCTTTTGTAACCTCTCTTTTCCTCATCAAAGTTTTCCTAATCACAAAAGTGTGACTATCTTTTACTCCAATATAAAAGATAGGCATTGGTAACTTTAAATTGTCTTTCTGTATTCTTGGCCTTTATGACCTTTTTCCATAATATATCCGTTTGTTCCAATACGGAGACTTACCTCGAACTACTTTCTTAGGAGGTACCTGGAATCTCCTCTCAACCGACCAGAGTTTTGTGTAGTTTACCCTACTTCCGTTTTCTGTGAGGACCACCTCAGGCGGAAGGATACGTGCCCTGAGGCTAGTCCCGTTTTCTGTGAGGACCACCTCAGGCGGAAGGATACATGCCCTGAGGCTAGTCCCGAGCCAGGTCGCGTGTTAGCTTGGGTCTCGACCCTCAGTAAGTTCTCTGGTCGCGTCGTGATACCATCCCCGCCCCTCTCCTTTCTCAGTGCGACCCTTTGTGTCCCCAACTCTCGTGTCCCACGTGTCTCCCACGTGGTCTCCCTGTACTTTCCCTTGTGTTCTTGCGTGTTCGCTTGATTCCCTTGTGCTTTCCCAAGTGTATTCCTTATCCTTTCCCTGCGTTCCTGTGTCTTACAGTGTTGTGTTGTGCATCATGGAGCATGCCCGCCGTTGTCCTGGGCCTAGAGCCGGGAAGTCGTGTGGAGCGTTTTTGTCCAAGCCGGAGGTTGACCCGCATTCCCTTTGCTCTTCGTGTAGGGGTAGAGTGTGCTCTCCGTCGGACACGTGTCCGGAGTGTGTGTCGTGGAGTGAAATCCAGTGGGTTCGTTTTAGTACGAAGAAGAAGTCCGCTAAGCGATCTCCCAGGAGGGTTAGCACCTCTTCGCCCTTGACGTCGCCAGGAGGGAAGTCTGACGGTGTTTCTCTTCCATCTTCTCCTACCCAGAGTAGGGGACGAGGCAAGTCCGTTGCGGGGAAGAAGCCAATGGCTCTTCCCCAGGAGTCTAGTCTTCGAGATGTTGGGGTTGCTGACTCTTTGCAGGCAAGTGGGGGGCCTGAAGGTGTTTTTAGTGGGGGTCTTGGAGACTCTGCCCTTGTGCTTGGGGGCACGTCTCGTCAGATGACCCCATGTGGGGTAAAAATGTTCCTGTTTCTTCGCCCGCATCATGGGCCTACATTTCAGGTACCTCCGCAGCTGATGGCACCCAAGATAAGGTAGACTCTCCGGTAGCGGATCCCTTCGGATTGGGACCCCCGAGGACTCCAGGTAAGTCCCCGTTGAGGATGGAAGAAGGCCTTGGTTCCTGGTTATTTCCATAAAATATCCGTTTTTAGAAAGAAAAGAACTAATTGTTCCTAATACTCATTCTATGCACTTTTACAAGGCAAGGAATTCCAAGAGAAACTACTTTTGTATATGATATTTTAGTTTGCATGAAGGTACTGGGATGAGAGACAAAGAAGCTGGGCGATACATGGCCACTGTCTTTATAGCTGAAGAGGGATAATGAGCCTAAGAGGAACAGTTTGTGGTTTGTAAAGATAGACTGCAAATGAGTTTGGTTCCTTGTTTATCCATCCAAAGCAACATAAGTGACAAAATCCCAGATACCTGTGAACATAGGCAGTTTTTCTTATAAATGTTGTGGTATTCAGTGCAAGAATCACTCATGAGATTGGCAGGTGAGGTCTCCTTCTTGAATCTTTTGAAGTTTCTTCATCTTGCAAATCTAGTTTAGACTTCTGAAAAGGAAGCTTTATCCTGTTAGGGTATAGTTGTCTCTGGGACATCATCTCTGTGGTTAGCAAGCTTGATTTGGTTCTTTGACCAGTTGAAGTACAATGTCTATTCAGGCATCGAGGGCAACTTCAGCAGTATGTGAGTTGTAGATGTAGCCTACAACTTAGGGATACCTGTGTAGGTCAGAGATTAGAAGTCACTGATGAAGAAAAGGCTGAAAGTTACTATGCTTTATATAGAAAATCCTGAAATTACAGAAGAAAATGATGCAAACACTGCAGATGAGTTGGATTCTTAGGGGATAAAACGTTAATTACTCACAGATTCTTGTAATTTACATTTGTTCCGTAACTGGAATACAAACCACGCTATTTGTTAGGGGTTATACTTTCGGCGGAGCTGAAATTACGAGCCATTAAAATTTAGCGAGGGTTAACTACCCACACCGCTAGTTAGCCGGGGTAGTGGGGGTTAGCTTGCTACCACTCCCGTTCACACACCTGTGATCTTTACTTTTGGCTCGGATCGAGAGCAGTTGTTTCCTCTCTCCCTCCTCGCCTATTCTGGACTGCCATTAATTTTTGTCTTTTAACTTACTTTTTCTTATACTTATATATATATATGAAAACATTCTTAATGTTTATGTATATATATGTGTATAGAAATGTGATAAGTTTCCTTTTCAGTGTTTGTGCTGTGTGTGATACATATATGACAACGACACTTGCGTACATTTGCAAGGCCAGCACAGTTCCACTTCGTGGGGAACGACCTCTCCCTCTCTGGTCCATCGGTCTTCCCGTCGGCATACGTATAACTGTTAACTCGGCCGCCGCAGGGGAATCGTCATTGCCTGGACCCTCTTCATTCAACTATTGTCTTCGCCTTTTCCTTTTTCCTATGGGAAACATGGATTTCTGAGCGAAGGGAATGTGGCCTCTCAAAGATTGACTACGCCCTTTCTCTTCTCGAGGTCGTTCACCTTTAAAACAACAGTGTACAGTGAACCCTCGCTACTTCGCGGTTCGACAATCGCGGATTCACCACTTCGCGGGGTTTTCCCATAACCCATATATATACATATCGCGGATTTTCCGGAAAATTCGAAAATACCGCGAAATCTGAAGATAACCAAATACGATATTTTGTTACCTGTAATTCCATTAATACTGTAATTAGTAATATCTGCTCTTACTGATTGTTCATTGCATTACATATGATATATAATTCAGCACAGAAAGAAATAAAACACGAAAAGAGAATGTGATCATACGATAATTCAGTACGTAGTAAAATTAAATCGAACATGAAACGCAAATCAGATGCAGTCATACCATATTAGAATGGTGTGTACTGTAATGGATGTGCTTCTTTTCCATGAATCTTTTGTATGTATACGTACGTAGTACAGTACTGCATCCAATAATATTCTTTGTTGCAAAAATCACATTTCGAATAAGTACTGTAAGCGTACGAGAGAGAGAGAGAGAGAGAGAGAGAGAGAGAGAGAGAGAGAGAGAGAGAGAGAGAGAGGCGTAAAATAGCGTACGTACGTAAATTTTTATTATTATTGTTATTATTATTATTATTGTTGTTGTTGTTAATAAAATTATTATTGTTATTATTATTAATCATTATTATTATTATTATTACTGTACTGTACAGTATTATTATCATTATTTATTATTATTACGGTACCCTTGTACTTAATCTACGTACGTTCAGTATGCGCGGGGCATCTTCTATGAGTAACCAACGCACCATGTACTGTAAGACGGGTTGTGATTGGTTCAAGCGCTGACAGATGACGAATCAAAACTCAAGTTTTGTTATCTAGCCTGTGATTGGTGTTTTGCCCGCATCTTCAACTTCCAGCATCACAGTTCTCGCGGGTCTGCATCGTTCACTTTCTCTTTCCGCGTATTGCTGAGTAGACGTTCTTAACTTTGTGAAGTTTAATCTGTGCTGTGTGCGACTGTTTTAAGTTGAACTTTTTGTTGAACTTTCTGTTACAATGGCTCCCAAGCGTTCTGCTTCTAGTAAGGCTGGTAGTGAGCCTAAACGCCACCGAAGAATGATGACGATAGCTGAGAAGGTTACGCTTCTCGACATGTTAAAAGATGGTAGAAGTTACGCGGCCGCCGGCCGCAATTTTGGCATCAACGAATCCACCGTTCGCTACATCAGGAAGGACGAGGCGAACATTAGAAAGACTGCTGCAATCACCTTTAGCAGATCAGCGAAGCGAGTCGTTACAACGCGTAATAAAACGATCGTACGCATGGAAGGTGCTTTAGCTGTGTGGATTGCCGACTGTCGGAAGAAGAACATAGCGTTGGATACGAACACCATCCGAACAAAGGCTTTGAGCTTGTATGAGAATTTTGCGGCAAAGGAACCTCATGACGACGATGGCGACCATGCTGAAGAAGATGATGATGTAGATGATCCTCAACCAGGGACCTCCACTGATTCCCAGCGTCAGAAACAACGTTTTTCCGCCAGCAAAGGATGGTTCGCGAAGTTTCAGAAACGCTTCGCCCTGAAAAGCGTTTCCCTGCATGGGGAGTCTGCTTCCGCTGACACTGCCGCTGCTGAAACTTACGTGAACCAGACTTTCAAGAACATTATCGCTGAAGGTGGATACAAGCCGGAACAAGTGTTTAATATGGATGAAACCGGCTTGTTTTGGAAGAGAATGCCGTCGCGAACTTTCCTGTTCAAAGAGGAAGCCAAAGCCTCTGGCTTTAAGGCATTCAAGGATCGCGTTACCCTCGTGATGTGTGGCAATGCTGCTGGATTTTTGTTAAAGCCGGGGCTTATTTATAAGTCGAAAAATCCTCGCGCTTTGAAAAACAAAAATAAGAATCTCCTTCCCGTGTACTGGATGCATAATCAAAAAGCATGGATTACGAAGATGCTGACCTCCAACTGGTTCCACCAGTGTTTCATCCCGCAAGTCCATGAATATCTCTTAGAGAAGGGCTTGCCATTCAAGATCCTTCTCCTTATGGATAACGCTGGTGGACACGCAACTGACCTGTCGCGTGAGGGCGTTCAGGTTGAGTTCCTGCCACCCAACACCACGTCATTAATTCAACCAATGGACCAGGGGGTTATCAGGGCGTTCAAGGCCCTCTACACGAAGAATACCTTGGCGGACCTCGTTGCGTGTGTGGATGCTGCCCAAGATGACGAGGATGAAGACTTCAACTTGAAGGCGTACTGGCGGCAGTACACCATAGCCACGTGCCTGCAGAATATTCAAAAGGCACTTCAAGAGATGAAACCTGCAACCGTAAATGCGAGCTGGAAGAAGCTGTGGCCCGATATTGTTTACGACGACAAGGGATTTACTCCGTCGGAAATCCAACACTCTGCAATACGGAAATCTGTGCAGTTGGCTGCCATAATTGGGGGTGACGGGTTTGGCGACATGACGACTGAAGACGTCGACGAGTTGTTGGACTGCCATTCCCAGCCCCTAACTGACGCAGACCTCGAAGACCTGACGAAATCGGCAAGTGAGGAAGAGAGTGAGGGTACCCAGGAAGAGACCCAAGAAAATGTAGAAGAAACGGGCTTAACATTAGAACGGCTCGCCAAGTTCTGCAACCATATGAAGGAGGCGAAAGAAATGTTGCAAGAGTGGGACGAGGATATGGTTCGCTCGATGCAATTCTGCAACAAGGTCGATGACATCACGACTCCCTACAGGATGCTCTTGGATCGAAAAAAGAAGCAGCGGCAACAACTTCCGATCACAATGTTTTTTCAGCCTCGCAAAAAAGAGCCAGTTCCTCCTGCTAGTACGCCTTCGGAAGAAATTGAAGAAGTTGAAGAGGTGTCCCAGGAAAAGACACCTCCGTCTGAAGAGACGTAAAATACTATCATTGACTGCACAGTAGAACACATCATCAGCTTCATCATCATCATTTCTACTGTGCAGCAAATTCATCGCCATCGTCATTCAAGTTTTTCTTGAACTTCTTTCGTGGTGAGTACAGTAACAATCTTTATTTTTTACTTTAACCTGTTTTATAGTTTAGTAATGTACGTACTGTATGCATTAAGTTAAAGGGAAGGTTTTAAAAGTCTACATGTTGTAACCTATCATATTTTTTTTGTTTAAAATTTACATTTACGTACGTAAAACAATCTCTCTCTCTCTCTCTCTCTCTCTCTCTCTCTCTCTCTCTCTCTCTCTCTCTCTCTCTGTATCTGTGTGCCAGTGAGTGATTACACTTTTGCGACCCTATAAATATCATGATTTAACGCGGATAACAAAAGGCTATCGAGTGCAATATAGCTACAAGTTTTCGTGAATAGTCAGTGATTAGTTTGAGGTCGGAGAAGTGGGATAAAACGTCGGCATAGAATAGTTATCTTGTGAATTACTAAAAATCTAATCAAGATGGCTATGTACAACACGGGCAAGGCTTGGAGAGACATCGCTGGACTCAGCAAAAATAAATTCCATGAGTTGGCGAAACAGGAGCTCGACCGTCTGATAACAGAGGTCACTAGTAACGTCAACCAATGTGACGGAAAAATATTCGCAGACATATTGAAACAATATGATCCAATAAACTGGAGCAAATCTGCGGAAAACATCAGCAAAATAATAGAAGAAATTCCAAAGAAAATCCAATTGTTAAAGAGACTTATAAAGAAAGTCTACATCAATCAACACATTCCATCAAAGAACAATAAGAAGTCCAATATGGTGAATATGCTGATTGATGCAATGGGAAAAAGAATGCCAAAATGGTGTAATACATGTAAGATATGGTATTCCATTAATAATCCTCAACAATTGATTAGAAAATGTGATGCCTGTCATGTCCCAACACATCCCACATGTGCTGAAATACAGCAAAAAATAAAAAATAAAGACACAAAGGTATTCTGCTCAACATGCTTAGTCTGGATAGAAAATATAATTAAGTCGAGACTAAATCTGCAAGTAGTTGAAGATAAAGAAGAGGAAGAAGAAGAAACAGAAGAAGAAGAAGAAGAAAAAGAAGAAGAAGAAGAAAAAGAAGAAGAAGAGAACAATGAACAGGATATGTGTAAGGATGCAGAAGAAATCATTGATATAACCTATGATGCCATCCAACAACATACTTATGAAGAAATAAATTACCAGATGGAAACAAATAATAGACCCAAGAGACTCTACCCGGACCTACATAATTTTAGGGAAGAGCAAGAACAAGAAAAAATAGAAAAGAAGGATATAGTCTGCAATATGCTGAAAAGAGGGAATTGCAGATTTGGCGAAAGATGCTACTACAAGCATCCAAAGATATGCCATAATTATGAAATATATGGTAAATGTGCGTATTTAGACGGATATGGAGACGAATGCAGAGATCTCCATCCAAAAATATGCAAAAACCTAAAAGAAGGAAAAGGATGCATTTACAACAAAAAATGTCGATATATGCATCCTGCAACCATGAATGAATGTAAGAAAACTCAGCAAACTGAAAAGAAAAATGAAAGCAAAAAAGAAACAAAAAAAGAAACAAAAAAGCAGGCCGTGTATATACCGCGCTTTGAACCAAGAGCCCCAAGATATGAGGCCTTTCAACCCAAACCTGCACATTTAGAGCCCAACTACAAAGAATGCATCTATAATGCCAGGGGTTGGTGTAGATATGGGGACAGTTGCAGGTATACACACACAAATAAATATGAAGGCGAAAGAGCAAATATAATAGAAAAGTTGGATTTTTTAATGGCAGAATTCCGGGAAATGAAGAAAAGAACATCATATCAGAACAGGAAGGAAGCATGGGAGAATCCATATTATTACCAATATTAAATAATGGGGATGAAACACAAACCATAATAGTAATGAATGCACAGGGTTTAGTCACGAGTAACTCTAAAAGGAAAATAGAGTTCTTAGAAGAACTAACCCAAATTGAAAAAATAGATATATTAAATATAAGTGAAACATGGTATTCCCAAGAGACTGGCAGTGATGACCAGATAAAGGGTTTCCAAACTTATAGATCAGACAGAAAAAATAGGAATCAAGGGGGAACCGCAATATATGGAAGAGACATAAATCAAGGAAAAGTATGTGAAAAATACAGCAACACAGAATGTGAATTGATTGCGGTAGAATTTGAATTTGAAAAACTAATGAATATTGTAGTTTACAGACCCCCAAACACTAAGGAGTTTGACATAATAATAGAAAAAATAGATGATATATGTAGAAACCATAAAGACTGGAATATACTCCTATCCGGAGATTTTAACTTTCCTTTCGTGGATTGGAAAGAACGGATAGAAGAAAGTGGTTGTATGTATACATATAAAAAAGATAGTAATAGTAGCGCAGAAGATAAGAGGCAATTTGAAAAGCTTCAAGATATGCTATTAGAACATAATATGCAACAAATAAACCACATTCCAACAAGAAAGGAAAATGTCCTAGATCTAGTATTTGTGAATGAGGTGAATTATGTTAAAGAAATAATAGTGTATAACACGGGAATTTCAGACCACAATGTCATAGAATTGATAGTTCATTCCAAAGCAAGTGATCACAGAATTAATAAAAGCACAAAACTTTGGGAAGGATATGGAAAATATAACTTTTACAGTAAGAATATAAAATGGTCAGAAATAAATGAAGAACTGAATAAAGAATGGAAAAATGTATTTATAAGTGATAATATACAGGTAAATACGGATATACTGTACAAAATACTGGAGAAAATTGTTGAAAAATATGTACCGAAAAAAAACAATAAACAAAAGACGTGCATACCAAGAGACAGAAGGATCTTATTTCAGAAAATTAAAAAGTGGAAGAAAAATCTTGCAAAAGAAAAAAATGTGTGGAAAATGAGGGAAATAAAATGTAAGATAGAAAATGCAGAACAAAAGATTATGCAGTCGAAAGAAAATGAAAAAAGGGACTTAGAAGAAAGGACACTTCAAAATATAAAAAGAAACCCCAAAGTACTTTACTCCTATGCAAAAAAGATGAATAAAAGGAGAATAGAAATAGGCCCTCTAAGAATTGAAGGACGGCTAACGAATGAAAAAAAGGAAATATGCAACATATTAGCAGAAAAATATAAGAGTGAGTTCACGCCAAGAATTGCGAATGAGAATAATGAAACAGAAATGAGAGAAGAAAATGTTGAATATCTAACGGATATAGATATTAATGAAGCAGATATTGTTACGGCTATAAACGAAATTAAAAATGGATCGGCAGCCGGACCAGATGGAGTTCCAGCGATTTTGTTAAAAAAAACTGCAAACACTATCGCGAAGCCACTTGCAATACTGCTAAGACAGAGTATAGATATGAGCGAGATATATGTTAAACATAAATTAGCTTATATAACCCCTATCTTCAAAAGTGGATCAAGACTAGAGGCAAGCAACTATAGACCTGTTAGTCTAACATCACATATTATGAAAGTGTATGAGAGGGTAATAAAAAAGAAAATAATGAACCATTTGGTCAAAAATAATTTGTTTAATATGGGTCAACACGGTTTCGTACCTGGAAAAAGTACACAGACCCAACTGATAGCTCACTATGAAAACATATACAATAATATGATAAATGAAAAAGACACAGATGTGATCTATCTAGATTTTGCAAAAGCCTTTGACAAGGTAGACCATAACATATTGGAGAAAAAAATGAGAAAGCATAATATTGTGGGAAAGATAGGAAAATGGGTAAAAGAATTCCTGCAAAACAGAAAACAGATAGTGGTTGCAAATGACGAGAAATCAGATGAAGCCCAGGTAATATCTGGTGTGCCCCAAGGTACGGTATTAGCTGCACTGCTATTTGTTATTATGATCTCAGACATAGACTGTGATGTTGAAAACTCCGTAGTGAGAAGTTTCGCCGATGACACAAGAATAAGTAGAGAAATTACTTGTGATGAAGATAGGAACTCACTACAAAGAGATGTAAACAAAATATATGAATGGGCGGAGATAAATAGGATGGTATTTAACTCCGATAAATTCGAATCAATAAATTATGGAAACAGAGAAGGAATGGTGTATGCATACAAGGGACCTAATAATGAGACAATTACAAACAAGGAAGCAATTAAAGACCTTGGTGTAATTTTAAATAGGAATATGTTATGCAACGACCAAATAGCAACACTGTTGGCTAAATGTAAAGCAAAAATGGGAATGTTATTCAGACACTTTAAAACAAGAAAAGCTGAACACATGATTATGCTTTACAAAACTTATGTGCGTAGTACACTCGAGTACTGCAATGTGATATGGTACCCACACTACCAAAAGGATATTGCGCAAATAGAGAGTGTACAAAG